>NW_023270627.1:1442733-1565304 GCF_011800145.1 Mirounga leonina
AAAATCTATAAAGAACTCATCAAACTCAACACCCAAAGAACAAAGAATCCAATCAAGAAATGGGCAGAAGACATGAACAGACATTTTTCCAAAGAAGACATCCAAATGGCCAACAGACACATGAAAAAGTGCTCAATATCGCTCAGCATCAGGGAAATCCAAATCAAAACCTCAATGAGATACCACCTCACACCAGTCAGAATGGCTAAAATTAACAAGTCAGGAAGCGACAGATGTTGGCGGGGATGCGGAGAAAGGGGAACCCTCCTACACTGTTGGTGGGAATGCAAGCTGGTGCAGCCACTCTGGAAAACTGTATGGAGGTTCCTCAAAAAGTTGAAAATAGAGCTACCATATGATCTAGCAATTGCACTACTGGGTATTTACCCCAAAGATACAAAAGTAGGGATCCGAAGGGCTACGTGCACCCCGATGTTTATAGCAGCAATGTCCACAATAGCCAAACTGTGGAAAGAGCCAAGATGTCCATCGACAGATGAATGGATAAAGAAGAGGTGGTATATATATACAATGGAATATTATGCAGCCATCAAAGGGAATGAGATCTTGCCATTTGCAACGACGTGGATGGAACTGGAGGGTATTATGTTGAGTGAAATAAGTCAAACAGAGAAAGACATGTATCATATGATCTCACTAATATGAGGAATTCTTAATCGCAGGAAACAAACTGAGTGTTGTTGGAGTGGGGGGTGGGGTGGGAGGGATGGGGTGACTGGGTGATGGACACTGGGGAGGGTGTGTGCTCTGGTAAGCGCTGTGAATTGTGCAAGACTGTTGAATCTCAGATCTGTACCTCTGAAACAAATAATGCAATATATGTTAAGAAAAAAAAAAAAAAGAAGAAGATGAAGAACGTAGCAGGAGGGGAAGAATGAAGCGGGGGAAATCGGAGGGGTAGACGAACCATGAGAGACGATAGACTCTGAAAAACAAACTGAGGGTTCTAGAGGGGAGGGGGGTGGGAGGATGGGTTAGCCTGGTGGTGGGTATTGAGGAGGGCACATTCTGTATGGAGCACTGGGTGTTGTGCACAAACAATGAATCATGGAACACTTCATCTAAAACTAATGATGTAATGTATGGGGATTAACATAAGAATAAAATTTAAAAAAGAAAAAAAGAAAAAAAAAGAAAACATCTGTCTTGTTAATTATAATAATAAGTATCAATAAGAATAATTGTTCAGCAAACTTTTAAAGTGGGCCTCAAACAGAAGCCTAGGATACCTATTTAGAGGTGAACAGGCTAAAGTCAGAACTGGGTAGCATGAGGCAATGTTCAAAAGAGCAGCCCAAGATTTGACCAGAACCTAACATACAAACCAGCTTTCAACTAAGCATACGGAAAAACATAACAGTATTCCAATAGTGATTTTGGATCTTCCTATCAGTGATTCCCTTCCTCCCCTTCTCCCTCTTCATCTCTGTCCCTGCCTCCCTCTTTCCCCCAACCACAAGATGGCAATAGCCACTGTTGAACTCTTGGCTCAGTTGCTGGAAACACCTTTCTGTAACTGAGAAAGCCAGCTTTCCCTTAACAGACTTTCTAGGTACCCTGGTGCTGTTATTTGGAGATAGTAACCCTACTTTGGGAACAATTCCAGAATATCTAGTCCAAATAACTCTTAGGAGCATACTGAAAAACTCTGGAAAATATAATCAGTTTCTAATAATTTAAGAAAGAAGGACTATGTAACAAAATCACACAAGTTAGGGCTTTACGAACTTCAGAAACAAATGGGGATCCATATAGTAGTGGTATGGCTTTTTTTTGTTAAGCCTAGTAAAGCAAGGATAATTGACTAAACCAGGGACTATTTAGCCTAGAAGAAAGAAGACTTAGAAGCAGACTGACAGCAATCTTCAAATATCTGAATGAATGACTACTAGGAAGAAAAAAATTTTAACTCTATTTTTGGGCAATTCCAGTGGGAGAAATCAAAAGCGGCGGCTGTATGTTATAGGGAGGCCATCTAGCAACAGAGTGGGCTGCCTCCATTAATTCAACAAATGTGTCAGGTACTGCTAAGCACAAGTGAACACCTGATCATTGCCCTATATTCTAGTAGGAGGGTATGACTTCACGTTAATCATATTTTGTATTAGTAATGAAGGGAAAAAAAGTTTTACTACAAATACAGAAGAAATTTAAATATCTAAAAGATTGCCAGTATTTACTTTTTCCATTTACTGAAAGATTTTTACAGTTTTCAGTGTAAAATATTTCAGTGTAAAATAATTAAAAAAACAGTTTGCTAGTTTCTCAAGATTTATTTTCAACTGAGATAAGAAAGTAGATCATAAGAATGCCTGCATAAGCCAAAATTCAAGTTTGTCCTTAAACGTCCCTTAGTGGATTTGAAGGCAGTGTTACTATAAGAGGAAATTCAAAGATTTGGAAGGTTTCAATAATCTATGTCTTTCGACTACACTATAAGCTAGACCATATTCTAAAACACAGCTGTCCACTACACTATTCAATATGGTAGCCTAAGTTACATGTGGCTACTATACATTTGAAATCAGTCTAGGAAGGACCTGAATTCTTCATTTTGTTTAATTTTAACTGCTTTACATTTCAATAGCCATCATGTGGCTAGTGACCATCATAGAAAACAGCAGAATTCTAGAGATAGGTTAACAATAATATTTGTAAAGCAGACCCTTTCTAGAGAAAAGAAGAGATTAAAGAGAAAAGAAAAGTTTGGTGAGATTGCAGCCACAAGATGAGAACTAACATACAGCTGTTTCTATGCAATTTCACTCAGTCAAATTGAATTCAGTAAGCGATCTCTGGAAAAGTACTCTAAATCCTATTGCAGCCAAATGAGTAAGCTATATTCTGTATATAAGATGGCTTCCAAAAGAGAATGATTAACTCCTTCTGCTTTCCTTAGATTTTTGCATTAAATTTTTTCTTGCACATTAAATGACATCTTTTCTTACATTTTTAACTTTCTAAAAATATATCTTTAGAGATTAATTAACTTAGACTTAATGGAGTAGTAAAGAGTTACAAGTGGATTCCCATCTAACAGTAGAAAAAAGAGATATCAGAAAATTATCTTAGAACTATATAAAACTACTGGCTCAGCTGACAACACAACCATTCAGGTGATTCTAAACAGAACAGTAAATCTGATAACCTCAAGAAGTATCCTCCAAAGCCGAGGACACAAGAGGTTAATTGACATATGAAAAGAAAATAGAACTTCTATTTATATTTAAACTTTTTATTAAAAAAAATAGGAAATCAAGCTTTACTAATTTAAAACTTGGATAGACATTCATGCTTTTATTCAGTCCACATGTCATATGACCACAACACTGGTAAGTCACTTGAAGTATCCTGAAGGAAAGCTAGGAGTTCCCAGGCACCATTATCAACAGTGGTTAATGGTTCCTTCCTCTACTTTCAAATTTCAATGTATTACCATTTACATCTGACCATCTAAGTGGATTTACAGAGTATATTATTTTAAATTGTAAAACATACACAGTTCTTCAAAATGAGATGGTGTGTGACCTGGAAAAACTTTTCCCACACAAAGATTTTCTGATTATCTCAAAGGGAACTACTTGTTTCTAAACTCAAAGACTAGTTATGCATTACTCTTAAAAAAAAAAGAAAGAAAGAAAGAAAATGCTCCAAATTTGCTGACCTGCTCTACAATGACAAGTGGTCGTCAGTAGTGCCTATGCAGCAGGTAGTTCCAAAAATACATATAAGCTGTTCCTTCAAAGTAAAAGTGACAGTTTAATAATCCATGAGAAAGCCTTCTGAAGTGAGCGTTTTGAAAATGCACATTTGGAAATGTTTTCAGTGTTATGTGGTTTTCATTGCCAAAAACTATAAATACTCATTAACCGTATAGTTTAAAGTTGGAAATAAAATTTCCTAATCTGTTTGAAAATATTCCTCACAAAAACGTGAATGGGACTTTTTAACCTATTCCCTTAAAATATTAAAATTCCCAGCTTTTCAAATAGTTTGTAAGGACCAACTGACATCAGGTTAGATGAAAGACTGCCAACTGAATTTTGAAAACCTGTGCAAAACTGGTACATGGAACTGAAAAATGAGCACTGTTATTTCGCAAACACAGTCAACAAATTATTTCTTCAATTTGGAAAGACATATCCTCGTGAGGCATATTTTCAACCACGACAGACATTAAAACAAAGTACAAAAATAAACTGAACTTAGAGACCTCTGAATCATTGCATTACTAAGTATTAAACTAAGATTTCAAAAAATGATGAAGCATAATTGTGAATCAGTTAATTTACTGTTCTCATTAAAGATATAATATTTATAATATATAATCTACATTAAAATATTATTTTAGGGACGCCTGGGTGGCTCAATCATTAAGCGTCTGCCTTCAGCGCAGGTCATGGTCCCAGGGTCCTGGGATCGAGCCCCACATCGGGCTTGCTGCTCAGCAGGAAGCCTGCTTCTCCCTCTCCCACTCCCCCTGCTTGTGTTCCCTCTCTCACTGTGTCTCTCTCTGTCAAATAAATAAATAAATCTTTAAAAATATATATTATTTTATCTTTATCTCAACCTAAGTTTTCTAATTTATAATATATAGAATATGTAAATATAAAAAAACTCATACTTTCTAGATTAAAAATACACATATAATATGGGTGGACACTTAGATCATTCTTACTAATAGAATACAATCAAAAAGTTTCAAGGCCACTGTCCTACTTTAGTGATTTAAAAAATTCTTATAATGGAAACAAAGCAAAAGAAAACCTTTAAAACCAAAATGAGTATCAATTTATTTTAATGTTTTTAATAAACTATTCTGTAAGAGAGGATTTTGTGTACTCAGCGCAAACAATGACATGAAAATAGGCCAGGAATTATTTAAATGAATACTGACAACATGATCAAGTCCCTGTTGCAACGATCTGGATCACTTACAAAAACAGCCAGAATAATCCTGCAATCCAGTTCAGGATGTCGGTTCAGATCCTGTTTTACTAGGCCCTTTAAAAAATACTTAGTGGCCTCCTAGCTCCTGTAAAGACCCAAACTCATTGAGAAATTATTTTCCTCACAAACCATTCCATGCCTTTCTAAAATGCTCCTGAGGCTTTTGTCATTGGTCACATGCCACTTAACTGTTTCCAACATCAGACTCACTGTTCTGGTTTAAGATACCCTAAAGGCTAAAAATTCAACACACCAGAAACATTTTAAAAGTGAAAAGTATGCCTCAATATAACTAAAATGTGTGACCTCCAGTAGTATTTATAAAAGAAGAATGTTAAACATTGGCAAGATAAAACCCACAATAAACATGGTAAGTGTCTCTGTTTCTAATGATATGGATATTCATAAAGATAGGCCCCTACACCCTACAAATATCATGTTAACTACTTCCCAAAATAAACCAGTTTACACAGGGATCCTTGGGGTCCATAACAGAAAATATGTGAACAAAGGAGAGCCAGTGCAGATGAAAAATATCCCGAACAAGTGATTTTTCTTTGTTTTCCCAAGCAATACAAAGGTCCAGAGAAGCCAGTTCTTCATCTCCAACTCACATCAGTACAGGGAAGGACTGAAAGACCACTGCCAGTCCCTAGACTGAAGATGAAGTATGGAATTGTTGCAGATGCCTAGCGTGACCAGCACCAACTACAGGACCTTAGAGAAGCCCAACAAAACAGTGTGAAGAGCTCCAAAGGCAGCCGTAGTCAGACTACCCACCAAGGGCCTCCAGGGCCCAACCCAGAACACCAATGTCTCCCACTCCCAATTCTAGCACATTGGAAGGGAAGGGGGTGAAGAGAGCCAGAGTCTAATCAAAATATGCATTTTGTACATTCACTGTTTATTGATGTTATTATTGATCATTGAGCCTCTTTTAACAATATTTTCAAATGAGATTTATTGAACTGTCAGTAGTCTTGTAGGATATGTTTTCCCAGTTTTTCCTAAAGGAATCTAATAAGTATAATGCTCAGATATACAATGCAAAATGTTACATATTTCAATGTAATGCTTCTTAACCAGAACAGAGGATAATATTTTATCTTGAAATAACTAAGTCTATTTGAAAGTTTTAAAAAGACACAACACCCAGAAAATTAATAATCCTGGTACAATGAAAATAAATCAATCTTCCAGAAGGAGAAAGAGATTCTTGCAATATAACCATCTAGTCAAATAGATATGCTATAAGGAAAAAAAAAAAAAAAAAAAAAAAACCCACACCAAGATCATTACTGAAACAAGGCTATACAGAAATGAGCACATACAGATCAATATCCACACTACAACACCCATGCAGAAAAAGATTCCACCCTGGCTAAAAGACAAACCTAAATGGTTATATGCTATTGGCATAGAGATAATAATCAAGCTAAAGATGTTCGCTAGATCAGTGATTGAAATTCGTATCTTTAGAAATGCCAGAATCATCCAAAGGGAAGTGGAAACTCAGAAAAGTTCAAAATCAAAAGAACAAAGAGTGAAAGGAAGCAAAAAGAGGACCTTAACTTCTATGTATTGACAAGACCAAAACATTTCACTTACATAATTTGAGTCCCCACTTGGGGGTGGGGGGAGTGAAGGAAGTGAGGGCTGTGTGGAGGGTTGGCTATGTGGAGCTGTACAGAAATGTGGGAGGTGGTATGGGGATATGTGGGAATGTATAGGGGGTATTAAGGAAGTAGGAGTCACGGAGATATAGTAGGGATGTATGATGGATTTAGAGGGATGTGAGGAATTATGAGGGTTTCTAAGGGTTTTAGGGGGTAGGAAGGTTGAAGGATATTGTGGTGGAGCACTATGTACTGAATCATTATGTTGTACACCTGAAATTAATATAACACTGTATATTAACTCTACTGAAATTAAATTAAATAAAAATAAATAAAAAATAAACAGCATTGTATCAGATAGAAAAAAATGCACTGTATAAAACCATCTTTCGCAAGAACAAAAATTAAAATTGAAGATTTAAATTACTACATTTATGGCAATCTCCCTGTATTTTAAATAAATTAAGCTGACTTTCCTCACAAATTCATGAACTCAAAGTTGGGATAGCCCAAATATTTAATTAAGATCAGGAGTTTTATAGTACAGTTGTTTCACAGCATTTTGGGACCTGAGAGAGAGATTACTGAAAATGAAATCAGGATGTCATCACATTTCCTCTTTGAAACTACAAAAGACAAGTAACAGTCTTATTTCCAGAAGTATGATCTCTATGCCTGTTTTTTACCAACAAGAGTCCCATGAAATAGAGCACAGATAGGAACTGAAAACTGAAAAACATACACAAATATACATATTTCTTACCCAGGTCCCTGAATAGTTTTCTCTTTGTTTTCAAAATTTCCCTGCCATACTTTATCGCTTTTCTAGCAGATGGCAGTGTGTCTGAATGTACAGCATCAGTGTTTCCACAAGCATCATACTGCATAAAAATGTGCATAATCTGGTTGACCCCTCCTGGGTTTCTCACGTCATGGCTATTTTAATTTCTAGCCCATTTTGAAGAATGGGTCAGCCTTTGACTAACACCAAACCTCAGACATATTTTTAGTTTCAGCTTTCTCTTAGTACCCAAATGAACAGTTATTGTGCACAAAATTTTCTACCCCTCTTTCAGTTCATTTGGCAACATTCAGAACTGCATATGAGACTTTTCTTTCCCAGTAAGATGTGTGTTGTTCACTTACCCACATAAATATAATAGAATTCTAAAGTTATACATTTCTGAGTTTCTGATTTCAGAGGATTTTATCTTCACGTTCTTACCTCTGAATTGTTAAGGTGACATCTGTGAGTTCCTGAAAACCAGCCATCACTTGAACATTGGTCAATGTCCACTTTCTGAAGATTTATGTCAACTTTCATAACACCCCTTAAAAACAGAGAAAGATAAGAACAAATTAATCTGAGGCTTTACAATTTCTAATTCTGTATTCCGTCCCAGAAATCAGATAAATCATCATAAAGAGTGCATTAAAAATGTTCACATTGCCCATTCATATTCAACTAAAGTGTACCAAGTGAAGATAGGGACACGATACAACAGAATCAACAAGTATTAGTTTTACCTAAGTCCCAAAAGGCATGGGCCCTGTATTGTTCACTGTCTTCAGCTCCCGACATAATGCCTGGCACATAGAGGTGCTCAATAAATATTTGTGGATTGCCTGAACTCCAAGATAGTATTGCTCTGGACATGGTAGCAAAGTCAACTCTAAAATAACACCTGCTCCCAGTACCCCTTCTATTAAAGTAAACCAAAGCAAAGCCCTCATCTCCTTTCTTTCTATTCCAATTTACCTATGTGGGACCAGGGATGGGGTTGGGGGGGGGTAACAGCATCTCTTTCCTCTGATCTTCTATCACAATGACTGTAAACAGTGCTTTAGGTCTCCCAGTGTTCCACACCAGAGATTTGCACCATCCACAGAAGTGCTGATTAGCATTTTTCTTCTCTTAAATCTAAAAACAAAAACACTGCATTTCACTTAGCCATTTGAGAAAAATCACTAAGAAAGAGAACTCACAAATTCAGAGCCAAAAGCAAAACTGCAAAGAAAGCTCCGATTTTATCTCAAATTTCTCCATTTTCTCCAACTAATCTTCCTACATTTTCCTAAGATCCCTCTCTTCTATTTTTCAGCACCATGAGCACTACTAGCAGCAGAAACATTTTTCCTACAGTGAACTGTCACACCTGTACTTCATTAAAGTAAATATTCTGTGTCCTGGGCCCTAAAGCTCAAAGCTTTGTAATGTCATTTTTCACAAACTTAAGTATAAACACCTCATTAAAATCCACTAAAAGTAAAAACACATTTTTAAGGTCTCCTGTTCCTAATTTAAACTATTTTCATTATGTTTTATTAAATATGTACAAATATAAAGTTAGGTTCAAATTCTTCATATTATAGTTCTTGTAGCTACAAAAAACACCCACAAAATTATAAAGTAAGTGCAAACAAAACTATAAAGTCAACAAAATTTAAATTTAAAATATTAATTTTAAAACACCAATGATTATGCTTTGCCAAACTAAATCACCTCTCACAACAGGAATATGGTACAGACTTTAGCAAGCCTATTTTACTACATGCTATGACTCATTTCTCTCTCTTCTCCTTTTAAACTATTGTGAAATCTTCTGACAGAATAGCTTACTGTCATTTCGGCTTCAGTTAAGGTGAGTAAGTCTTTTACATTTTTAAAGGATGCCTCTGATTTTTTCTTATTAATCTGCCACAAAATACTACACTAAGTAGTGCTAATATGCTCAAAAGAGATACAAAACAGAGACACCAAAACCTCCTGTTAGTATTTGGTTATCCAGATAGCCCAGAACATGTGTAAGTTAAATTTTCAGAGGACCACTGAAATGAAAACCTAAAAATTAACATAGAAAACTTACAAATCCTTCAGAGAAACAGACCTCAATTTGCAAACTACTACTATTATGGGCCATTATTCTATAAAATGTCTGTTCATGTGATAAATAAATGAATTCCCATGTACCTAATGCCTTAATCCAGTTCACTCCCTTGCTCTTTCAACAAATATTTATTATCTAGTATGAGCATACCACTATAAGAGATGTAATGGAGGTGAACCGCATAGGCCAAATATAAAAATGTCAGAATGTTTAATGGAGAAAAGATGGTAAATTCTGGGAAATTTGGAAAGTTATCATTTGGGGAATATCAGATATTCCATAAGCATTTGTTCATTTTTTGACTGCCTTTACTAGCAGGGCTTTGAACAAAACTATGTTCCACATAGGTCATGCCAATCATGCAAACCGTCTCTAAGCTCTACTTCATGCTCTATGAAAAATAACATACTCATTTTTTTCGTTCATTCAATAAGTGTATGCTGAGTGCTTAGTTTGGGCCAAAACTGTTCTTGGCCTTTGAAACACAACAGTAAGCAGAAAAAAAAGTTCCTACCTTCATGGAGCTTAACTCTGGTGTGGGACAAATAATAAATGATGGCTATAAAGAAAGTAAATTCTGTTATATATTACGAAGTAAAAAGGGCAATGGAAAAAAACTTCAAGCAGATGAGGGGAATGGTTAAGATTTTTCTTTTCTTTTTTTTTTTTTTAAGAGTGGGCGGATTTCTAACTCAACCAATGGCTCAAGGTATACAACCGGTTCATATCACACTCTAAGTTACCAGTCATCCTCAATAACACAAAATTACCCACTGGACTACTGCTGTCCGCTACATTTTGGTATTCTGCCGTGAATGGCTTATTTAGAATGTATTTGTAAGTAATAAACTAATAAAACTACACATTTTTATTTGTTCCACGTCTGTTAGTAATAATGAAGTCAAGTTTCCCTCAACTATCCTGCTACACTGCGAGAGTTTAGCCACAAGACAGTGCAAATCTTCAGGCTTGCTCAGGTACATGAGCCACTCTGGGATTCCAGGAGGCTGCAATTACTCTGGTCCCTTTCCTGGGGAACCTAGCTTAAGAAAAAGGTATCTTAATCACTGAGACTTTTCCCTCTTAATTCTAAGTTCATATATAAGACCCAAAGTCACTGCAGACCTTAAGCTCAGCTCCCGAAGCCTTTCCGGGCTTTGGGCAAAACCACCAAAGGTAATGAGTCGTGAGTTTACCAGCTGGGAAATCGGCGGTGACTCATCTTCATTAGTGTCGCTGCCTCGGCGCCTGGAGACCTACAAAGCCCTCGGGGAGGTGCCGCTGACTTCCGGAGGAGTAAGGGGAGGTTTGGGGGATGAAGTAGGAAGAGAACGCTCTCTCTGTGGAGAAAGGTATCCTGCTGAAAACCACACAGAAGCGACACCACTCACGAGGTACCCCGAGCCCACAGAGCTTGGGCCGGGCTATGAGCCTCGCGGCGCCTGCGCAGAAGACCCCCTGAGCGCGTGCCTCCGGGGGCGGAAGTGCTGCTCACACACCCGTACATCCGGTGAGCAGGCGCCACTGGGAAGCCCTGGGCGTGTGTAAGTGCCTGCGGTTTCCTGGGCTGAGGACTGGAAAGCGAGGGCCCTGGCCTCCAGAGAAGAAAATAACAGCAAGTTATATCCCCCAACATCTGGGTGCTTAGCTGAGCAGTAGACGTGCATTTTTGTCTACTGTCTGACACCTGAAATGCAAGAAGCCCAAAACGATTCATCCTCCACCCAAACTTGCAGTTCCCCTAATGTTTTTTGTCCACGACTGGGCCTCCATCCTTCCAGTTATCCAAGTCCATGATCTGTTGTGAAACCAACCTCCCAGTCAAAACAATTGCCAAGTTCCCTAGATTGTACTCCCTGGATGCTTCTTGCATCTTAACCTTTGCCCTCTAATTCTACTATCACTGCCTTGGTTCAGGTCTTCATCTCTCACAAGACTAAAAGAATTTTACAGTAATTTACTGATTTAGTCTTATCTCGTATTGCTCCAGGTAAAGACCCTGGTCCTGAAGTTTATATGGTTTAGTGTCCTTCTTTAAGAAACAGACACGAAATCATGAATATACATATCACAATATGACCTTTGGCCCTATATCTTTGCCTTTTAACTGAAGTGTGGGTAGTAAAATCATTACCAGAAGCTATTTCTATACCAGGATGAGTAGCAATAACTTAGCTATACATAGATGTGACTAGAAACTACTTTAATATATATTACTAGGGGTGCCTGGGTGGTGCAGTATGTTAAGCATTCCACTCTTGGTTTCCATGCAGGTCATGATCTCAGGATCCTGGGATCCAGCCCTGCCTCAATCTCCGGGCTCAGCAGGGAGTCTGCTTGAGATTCTCTCTCCTTCTCCCTTTGCCCCTCCCACTCCTGCTGTCAGTCTCCCTCTCTCTCTCTCAAATAAATAAATATTAAAAAAAAAAAATATATATATATATATATATATACACACACACACACACATACACACACACATATTACTAAATAATCCTGAACTTCCCCATTAGCTGGTTTCCAAAATGCCCACAGCCTAGGGAAAATGCATTAGAAGCAAGTTAAAGTAGAAAGAGACCATTGCAGTTAAAATATCCTCCTTTTTCAAATTTTACAGAAAACACTTGACCACAAAACTCATTGCTAGTGTTCATTCCAGGACTTTAGAAGGTTTCCACAAAAGCAAAGGGCGCTGGAGCTTAAGCATCACACTCTGCTCTCTATG
This sequence comes from Mirounga leonina, assembly GCF_011800145.1. NCBI lineage: Eukaryota > Metazoa > Chordata > Mammalia > Carnivora > Phocidae > Mirounga > Mirounga leonina. Next base: position 1,454,934 of record NW_023270627.1, read on the forward strand.
TAATCTTTGAAATATGTCTATCTGATCCTAATGATTCCCTGCTTAAAGTCAGTATTTCCCACAGTCCTAAAGAATAATATCCAAGCTCTTTGGTATAATGTTATATTCAGGCCCTTCCTACTACTAACATCTCCACACTCTTCTGCATACATTCTTTGTTCCAAACAATTCACAATTGCATGTGGTGTCTTAAAAACTTATGCTATCTCAGAAAACCATTTTTTTATACATGCCTTTATACCTGAAGTCCCTTTGCCTAAACTGTGCTTTAACAATCATAGCTCCTACCTGACTTTTTGAAGCCTTCCATAAACTCTGATTTAGAAGCTTCTTCCCTATTCTCACCATATTACACTGTACTTAACCTTCTTCATACTTTAATGATCTGTTTTCCACACCAAACTAAAATTTCCATAGCCCATGTCTTTGTAATATTTCTCCTAGCTCCTGTGTGTGTGTGTGTGTGTGTGTGTATACACACCATATCTTCTTTATCCATTCATTAGTCAGTGGACATTTGGGCTCTTTCCATAATTTGGCTATTGTTGATAATGCTGCTATAACATCAGGGTGCATGTACCGCTTTGAATTAGTATTTTTGTATTATTTGGGTAAATATATAAGAATGAAATCTTGCCATTTGCAATGACGTGAATGAAGCTAGAGAGTATTGTGCTTAGTGACATAATTCAGTCATAGAAAGACTAATACCATATGACTTCACTCATGTGTAATTTAAAAAACAAAATAAATGAACATGGGGGAGAAAAGAGAGGAAAACCAAGAAACAGACTTTTAACTATAGAGAACAAACTGGTGGTTAGCAGAGGGGAAGGGAGGGGGGGAGATGGGTTAAATAGGTGATGAGGATTAAGGAGGGCAATTGTGATGAGCACTGGGTGTTGTATACAAGTATTGAATCACTAAATTGTACACCTGAAACTAATATTACACTGTTAACTGGAATTTATTTTTTTAGAGAAAGATAGATACAGCATGAGCAGGGTGGGGGAGAAGCAGAAGGAGAGGGAGAGAGAGAATCTTTTTTTTTTTTTTAAGATTTTATTTATTTATTTGACAGAGAGAGAGACAGTGAGAGGGGGAACACAAGCAGGGGGAGTGGGAGAGGGAAAAGCAGGCTTCCCGCTGAGCAGGGAGCCAGATGCGGGGCTCGATCTCAGGACCCCGAGATCATGACCTGAGCTGAAGGCAGTCACTTAACCAACTGAGCCACCCAGGTGCCCCGAGAGAGAGACTCTTAAGCAGGCTCCATGCTCAGCACAGAGCCCAACGTGGGGCTCCATCTCATGACCCTGAGATCATGACGTGAGTCAGATGTTTAACCAACTGAGCCACCCAGGCACCCACTAACTGGAATTTAAATAAAAACAAAAAAAGGGGGATGCCTAGGTGGTTCAGTCAGTTAAGCTTCTGCCTTTGCCTCGGGTCATGATCCCAGGGTCCTGGGATCGAGTCCCACATCAGGCTCCTTGCTCAGTGGGGAGCCTGCTTCTCCCTCTGCCTGCTGCTTCCCCTGCTTGTGCTCTTTCTCTCTCTCTCTCTGACAAATAAGTAAAAATTAAAAAAAAAATTTCCCCTATCTCCTAAATCAGTCCACCTCCAAAATTAACCTCCAGAAAACTGCAGATGCTAGAGAGAAGCAAGAAGTAGCTAAAGTACAATGACACTCTCTCCTTCAAAAAAAAGAGAGAGAATACCCAAACAAACTGAAAACTATAATGACTACTATGGGTAAATAGATGGAAAGAAAAACTGGATAGGTTGAAGGAAAGTTTTTAAATTCAGCTTTTGCTTCTTCCTCTTTTACCTTGACTAATAATTTCCTGCTCTGTCACTACAAAAAAAAATTGACATTAACAGTCCATATAATCAATATTGATGGGGTACAAGCGAAGAACTTCTGCCCAAAAAAGTTGATAAAAATAGGTGCTGGTAGATAAGCTGCCACCAATCATCTAGTCCTAACAATAGCTAACCAGAACAGAATCTGGTGCCTAGAAATGGGTGCTGACATAACAAAAGGCAGAGGCAGAAGCTGGAAAGGCCTCAAAGAGATGGTTAATAAAAGTAGGAATATGTTGGTGAGTCTTAAAGGACAATGAGGAAAATGGTATTGGAGGCAGAGAAAAAAGGAACCTTTGGTACATAATATATGGAAAGTTTGGCAACACTGTCACTTGTGAACAATTGAACTTGTGGATCTAGTGAAGGAAGTTTCTAGTCCAAATGGGGAAAGTACTACCTGGTCTTTCCTGGCTATGACAGAATACAAAGAAAAGCATGGACTAAAGAAGGACCTGCTTAGTTTTGTTTTTGGATTTTAAAATTTTTTAATTGTGATAAAATACACATAACATAAAATGTACCATCTTAACCATCTTAACATCTTAAAAGTGCGCAGTTCAGTACTGTTAAGTACATTCATATTGTTGTACAACCGATCTCCAGAACTCTTTATCTTGCAGAATTACAGCTCTCTACCCCTTAAACAATCATTTTCATTTCCTACTCTGCCTAGCCCCTGGAGTGGAACCATTATTCTAATTTATATCTCTAAGAATTTGACTACTCCAGGTACCTCATACAAGTAGAATCATACAGTTATGAGTCTTTTTGTGGCTGGCTTATTTCACTCAGTTTAATGTAGTCCAGGCTCATCCATGTTGTAGCAGGTGTCAGAATTTCCTTCCTTTTTAATGGAATAGTGTTATAATGTATTTATAAACCATATTTTGTTTAACATTCCTTTGTTGATAGACACTGAGTTGTTTCCACCTTTTGGTTATTGTGAATAATGCCACTGTGGAGCTGTTTGGTTTTCTAGTAAAATTTAGAGAAAATAATAAGGAGCCAGAAGTTGGAAACAAAACAAAACAAAACAAAACAAAAACTATTGCACATCTCTAGTCTCTTCTAGGAAAAGATTCTTGAATACGAAAGGGCTTAGGGGAAAGAACTACTTCAGAGTGGGTCTGTAAAATCCTTTATTAAAACCTCAGAAGGATATAAGGCAGTGTTTCTAGAACCTCTTAGCTAGATTAAAGGACTCCTAATGGTCTTATGGGTATGCCTCATAGACCCTCTGCATTAAACAGTAGGGATTCTAAGATTCTTAAGGCTTTATTGCACAGTAGCCACAGGGCTCAATTTAGAAAATTGCCTATCTTAAAGAGATTTAAAAATCTGGCTTCTGTCCAATAGAATGAAACCCAGTAAGATTCATAGAAAACCCAGAACATTTTTCAATGAATAGCATAAGTAGGAGCACTGTCATCTTAAATTAAAAGGAAACAGTACAAAATGAAAAAGACACTTCCTCCTCCCCACGCTTCTGTGAGCAAGAAGCAAGCTAAGAAGTCCACTCAGTTGGAAACATAATCAATTTCTTAGGGAAAAGGAAGGATAGCTCAGAGGACAGAATCAAGAGCTGAGAGGATAAAGCCAGGACCTTCAGAGAATTATTCCCAGGGAGCAGGATTGGATCATAATCAAGGAATTGGTAATATACATTGAAGTGAATTTCGAAATTGCCATGATCTATTAGCTGCTATGTGTATCCTGTTTCCCTGCTTTTTTAACTGGAGTGTTACTCTAGTTGTGCGATCCCTTTACCACAATCATATATTGAGGGGGGATAACAGGGGAAAAGGACAGATAATATTTCTTTAGAGGTCTCCAGATTGAGAGGTATACACACTCATGCTCCTAGTATACACACTAGAGGAGCCATACACATAACACTCATGCTCATCTAGACTTCATTCAAATGGCTAAATCCTGACTTTAAGACAATACCACAATGAAATGAGACTTTGCGGGTGAGGAGTGTGAGAGGGGGTAAGTGTATTTTGCATAAAAGAATTCCAACTACCCTGAGATTATCTTGCTATGAGGAGATGCAAGATACCAGGTCGAGTGAATGTGGAAAGAGAGTTTACCAAGAAGTTCCCATACACACCCCAGGTACTTGAAACATCCCAGCCCACTTGCCAGGTACATGAGTGAGAAGCCATCTTAGAAGTGGATCTTCTAGCCCCAGCCACCCCAAATGATACTATATATATCAGAAACACTTCCCAAATTTGTGACCCACAGAATTGTGAAAAAAACAAAACATTTGTTTGATGCCCCTAGGTTGTACAGTTATGCAGAAATAGGTAACTGGGACATCTAACCAATACAGATGTCCTATATTGGTAAAAGGAAGAGTAGATTTAGAAGATAAAGCCATCAAGAACATATATGCACCTAAGTGTGTGCACATATGTGTGTATGTTTATCAACAATTTGTATGACTTAAGAGAGAAATAAATTGTTCAACAATTGTAGTTGGAAATTCTGACATACCTCTCTGAGAAACTGATAGATCAAATAAAAAGAAGCAATGTTAGCAAGTATCTAAACATTATAATCAGTAGACTTAAGCTGTTTGGCATATATAGAACTCTTCACATGACAGATAATTGACTTTTCTGCTTTAATATTCAAGAATACTTACCAAATATTTATCCAAAATAAACCAGAGATTATATCTCAAAGGGAACCTCAAACTCCAAAGGAACAATGTCATATACACTGTGTCCTTTAATCATAATCCATTAAATTATAAATTAAGTTTCTTAAAAGGATACCTTAAATACCTCTCATATGTTTGGAAAATTACAGCAAATTACTAAATAACCCTTAGGTTGAAAAATAAATTAATGAATATTCAGAATTGAATGGCAGTGAAAATATTACAAATAAAGAAATTATGGAACATAGATAAAACTAGAAGGGAATTTTGTTGCTTTAAATACTATACATTTATAAGGAAACAAGGTATTTTAAAATCTAACATTTAATTCAAGAAGGTGGAAGTGAGGAAGTACCAGAGAAAATACAAAGATTCATAATAAGTGATAGAACACAAGTCAGTGAAATGAGGAACAACAAAGTGATGGAGGGAAAAAAACAAAACCACAAATTAGTTCTTTGGCACCCATATCCTGGTTTCTAAATACCATTTTCTAGTAATGAATAAGGGTCCCTCAGAGTAATGAGTGATCACAGGCTGGACAGGGAAAACAAAGCATCATCTTCAGAAAATAAGGACAAGAGTGTGTTAAAAAGGACATGTGAGACAACTTAAGAGAGTTCCCAATTGCCAAAATTGGAGCAATTTAAGCAAGAAAATAAATAATGATGATATTGGATTCAGATACCCCAAAAATCAGTATCTATATGTCCATGCTGAAATCAGTGATTAAATAAATGAGGAAAAAGGGGCAACTCTGTTACATAAGAATTCCAATTGATAAATTTAGAAAGAATTAGGGAAATAGAAAATCATCATTGGAATACCACATTAATCATTTTTGCAGACAAGACCTGCTGGTAAGACCTAGAATTAGAGTGAAAAACTTTTAAAAGAAACAGGATATTTAAATAACTTAAAAGCATCTCTCCCCAACCATTTATTTATTCATTACTATATTGATGTTAAGGTATTTCCAAAATTATTTGACACTACTCTGTCCATGAAGAGGAAATTACTTCACCTCCCCTTGGTGGGCTTAATTTGGTAATTCACTTAAGAAAAAGAGAAAAATAGTGATTTTAGCATAGAGAAACCTGGCAAACAATGTGTCTTCACATGGTCTCCACACTAACCACATGATCAAGGTCAACATCACCTACAGTAAAACATACTGATACTATGTACTCTGTGATATGATACAATGAGAAAGGCAGTTCCTCTCTATTATATTCTTCCCCAAAGTCCATAACCTCAGTCTAATCCTGAGAAACCATCAGACAAATCCAAACTAAAGGATATTCAACAGAATACCATGCCAGCATTCAAAAGTGTCAACTAATGGTTGATAACATAAGAGAACATCTTTAAAGGACAAGGAACGACTGAGAAACTATCACAGATTGGAGGAAACTAAGGAAACATGACAACTAAATGATAACGTTAGTTTTGTTAAGGTTGCCATAACAGTACCACAGACTGGGTGGTTTAACAACAGAAATTTATTTTCTCATATTTCTGAAGTCTAGAAGTCCACAATCAAGGTGTCAGCAGGGTTGATTTCTTCTGAGGCCTCTCTCTTTTTCTTGTAGATGGCCATCTTCTCTGTGTCTTCACATGGTCTTCCCTTTGTACATGCCTGTGCCCTAATCTTCTTATAAGGAGACCAGTCATATTGGATTAGGGCCCATCCTCATTTTAACTTAATTACTTATTTAAAGACCTTGTCTCCAAATACAGTCACTTTATGAGGTACTGGGAGCATTAGGAGTTCAACATATGAATTTTGGGGAAAGACAATTCAGATACCATAACATATGATATCCTGCTTTGGATCCTGGAAGAGAAATGGGACATAAATGGAAAAACTGAGGAAATCTGATTAAGATCTGTAAGGTGTTTTTTTTTAAGATTTTATTTTTTATTTATTTGTCAGAATGAGAGAGAGAGAGCACGTGCACACGTGCACAAGCAGGGGGAGTGGCAGGGAGAGGGAGAAGCAGTTTCCCCACCGAGCAAGGAGCCTGATGTGGGACTTGGTCCCAGGACCCTGGGATCATGACCTGAGCCAAAGGCAGGTGCTTAACTGACTGAGCCACCCAGGTGTCCCAAGATCTGTAGTTTGATTAACAGTGTTGTACTAACAGTACTTTCCTGTTTTGATAGTTTTACCATGGTCACATAAGATGTTAATGTTACTGGAAGTTGAGTGAATAATATGTGAGAATTTTCTATACTATCTTTGCTAATCTTCTTAAAATCTAAAGTTATTTCAAAATAGTTAAAACTTTTCAGTTATAAAAAAAGCTAAAGTTCTTTGAAAAGATGAATAAGAGAGACTCGAGTATTAAAAAGAAAATAGGCAAATAAATACACAATAAAAAATACAAAGGAATCCTTTAAAAAACAGTATTATGATTAATGATCCTCTAATAAACTTTTAAAAACTAGAGTTAATGAATAAAGGATAAATTGGCAGAAAATATAAAATGGCAAACTTACCCAAGAAGGAATATAAAACTTGAATAGGACAATAAGTATAAAAAAATTAAATCATTCACTTCCCAGAAAACCTTACATGTTTTGTCTATGAATTCTACCAAACTTTTAAGGAACAGTTCTTATATTTTTATGTGTGTTTAAAATAAAAACATGACAGAAACAATGGGTTTTATGTGATTTTGATTCCAAACCACATGAGAACAACACATAAAAAAAATTGTAGCCCCCTTTTAACTACATGTAGATCCAAGAATCCTAAAGGAAATATTGGTTAAATAAAATGTTAAAATACCTTAATTATACATCATCATCCACTGGAGTATATCTCAAGAATGAAAGGATGTTTTAATATCAGAAAATATATCAATGAGGGAAGATGGTCGCAGAGTAGGAGGACCACAGGCTTGCCTCATTACATGAATATAACTAGATAACTATCAAATCATCCTAAATATCCCAGATATTGACCTGATGACTGGCAGAACAAATTCTACAACTAAAGGTTGATAAAAGGTCACATTGAAGAAGGTAGGAAGTGTGGATACAGGATTTGGGAGAGAAGCAGAATATGGCTGCTGTAATAGGGATGGAGTGGTTTTAGAGAAGAGTGAAAGACAGACTAGCACACAGGGGAGTGAATGGGAAAGTGAAACCTCATAGCAGTTGGCTTGGAAGGTGAGAGGGCCCAAATTTCATGACTTCTGACAATCAGTAGGGCATAAAGCATGTAGTTATAAAAGTCATAGGGCTTGGCTGTGATAGAGCCCCAAGGGCACTGAACTGTTCTTGGAGAGAAGACAGGCAAACAACCCGTGGACACACATCATGGAAACAACAATTTGAAGAGCACCTGGGGCACACAGTGGGGAGGTTATCTGCTCGTATCAGAGCACATACTAGAGAGTGTTCATGGAGAGAACCCCTCCAAGAACAAAGGAAGTGGCTAGTGCCATTTTTCTCCCTTGCCCCTCTGCATAAGCACAAGGCCACCTGTGGGAACTAGTGCAGCTCTGACACTCACTATCTAAATTGCTTACACCAAACCCTACCACACCATGCTCCAGTGAAACTACCCTTCCTAGTCATGCCTCAGTCCCATTGTAGTGGACCCTCTCCCCCAGAAAACCAGCCCAAGCCCCTGCAAACACCGCATTTCCCAATGTAGGAGCCTCAGTTCCTGCAGTGGTGGTGACAGGTCTCATTTCACAAACGTATCAGAGCACAACTAGTTAAAACATGCCACGTTCAGGCCAGGGACCAAATATTACCCACAAGAGACAAAGAGAGTCTCTGCAGACAACTGGACTGAAAGATAATGGTAGGAAACACAAATAAGTAAAAATGAATATTTCCGTAAAAAAAAAATCAGTCAAGGAACTCACAAGATAAAAGGATGTAAAATATAGAAATAAATACCTAAATCATAGGGATGGGATGAGAAAAGAATGGGTTCAAAATTAAATGAACATCTACTTAATATAGATTACAGAGGAGATTATATACAAATCTATTGGTACCAATATATCAAAAACCACTAATAAACATGCAAAGAATAAAGAGAAAGAAATCCAAATATATCATAATGAAAATCAGCAAACCATAAAACAGAGAAAGACAAGAAAGGATCAGAGAAAATCTTCAGAAACAACCACAAAACAAATAATAAAAGTACAATAAATACATATCTATCAGTAATAACTCTGAATATAAATGGACTAAACACTCCAAAAGATATAGAGAGAATGGATAAAATAACAAGACCTATCTATATACACCTACAAGAGATTCATTTTAGACCTAAAACCACCTGCAGGTTGAAAGTGAGTGGGTGGAGAAACATCTGTCATGCAAATGGATATCAAAAGAAAGCTGGAGGAGTATTACTTATAGTGGACCAAATAGACTTTAAAACAAAGACTGTAACAAGAGACAAAGGAAGACACTATATAATAATAAAGGGGACAATCCAACAAAAAGATAGAACAATTGTAAATATTTATGCACCCAACATAGGAGCACCCAAATACATAAAACAGTTAATAACAAACATAAGGGAATTAATCGATAATATTACAATGATAGTGGGGAACATTAACACCCCACTTACATCAATGAACAGATCATCTTAACAGAAAATCAACAAGGAAACAATGGCTTTGAATGACACACTGGAACAAGTGGATTTAAAGATATGTATCCAGAACATTCCATCCTAAGCAGAATACACATTCTTTTCAAATGCACATGGATCATTCTCCAGAATAGATCACATATTAGCCCACAGAACAAGCCTCAACAAATTCAAGAAGATTGAAGTCATACCATGCATCTTTTCTGACTACAATGTTATGAAACTAGAAGCCAACTGTAAGAAAAAATTGGGGAAGACCACAAATACATGGAGGTTAAATAGTATACTGCTAAACAATGAATTGGTCAACCAGGAAATAAAAGAAAAAATTAAAAAGTAACTTGGAAAAAAATGAAAATGAAAACACAATGGTCCAAAATCTTTGGGATGCAGCAAAAGCAATTCTAAGAGGGAAATTCATAGCAATACAGGGCTACCTCAAGAAGCAAGAAAAATCTCAAATAAACAACCTACCCTTACATCTGAAGGAGCTAGGAAAAGAAGAACAAACAAAACCTAAAACCATCAGAAGTAAAGAAATGATAAAGATTAGAGCAGAAATAAATGATGTAGAAACTAAAAAAAAAAAAAAACAGTAGAACAGAGCAATGAAACCAGGAGCTGGTTCTTTGAAAAAATCAATAAAATTGATTCATCAAGCCAGACTTATCAAGAAAAAGAGAGAAAGGACTCAGACACAATCACAAATGAGAGAGGAGAAATAACAACCAACACCACAGAAATACAAACAATTATAAGAGATTATTATGAAAAACTACATGCCAACAAATTGGACAACCTAGAAGAAATGGATAAATTCCTATAAACATATAAACTACCAAAACTGAAACAGGAAGAAACAGAAAATTTGAATAGACCATAACCAACAAAGAAATTGAGTCAGTAATCAAAAAGCTCTCAACAAACAAAAGTCCAGGACCAGATATCTTCACAGGTGGATTCTATCAAACATTTTAAAAAGAGTTAATACCTATTCTTCTCAAACTATTTCAAAAAAACAGAAAAGGAAGGGAAACTTCAGTTTCATTCAATGAGGCCAGCATTACCCTGATACCAAAACCAGATAATGACATTAATAAAAAAGAACTATAGGCCAATATCTCTAATGAACATAGAAGCAAAAATCCTCAACAAGATACTAGCAAATTGAATTCAACAATGCATTAAAAAAAAATCATTCACCACGATCAAGTGGGATTACTCCTGGGTAGCAAGGGTGGATCAGTATTCACAAATATATCAATATCACATCAATAAGAGAAAGGATAAGAGCCATATGATTATTTTAATAGACACAGGAAAAGCATTTGACAAAGTACACGTCCATTCATGAGAAAAACTCTTAACAAAGTAGGTTTAGAGGTAACAAACCTCAACATAATGAAGGCCATATATGAAAAACCCACAGCTAATATCCTCAATGCAGAAAACTGAGAGCTCTTCCCCTAAGGTCAGGAACAAGACAAAGATGTCCACTCTCATCACTTTATTCAACATAGTACTGGAAGTCCTAGCCTCAGAAATCAAACAACAAAAAGAAATAAAAGGCATCCAAATTGGTAAAGAATTAAACTTTCAGTATTTGCAGATGACATGATACTATATATAGAAAACCCAAAAGATTCGACTAAAAACATGCTAGAACTGATAATTCGATAAAGTCTCAGGATACAAAATTATACAGAAATCTGTTGTACTTCTATACATCAAAAATGATGCAGCAGAAAAAGAAAATCAAGAAAACAATCCCATTTATAATTGCACCAAAAATAATGATACCTAGGAATAAACCTAGCCAAAGAGATAAGAGACCCATACTCTAAAAACTATAAAACACTGATGAAAGAAATTAAAGACAACACAAAGAAATGAAAAGAAATTCCATGCCTATGGATTAGAAGAATGAATATTATTAAAATGTCTATACTACCCAAAGCAACCTACACATTTAATGCAATCCCTATCAAAATAATGACAGCATTTTTCACGAGCTAGAACAAACAACTCTAAGATTTATATGGAACCACAAAGACCCCGAATAGACAAAGCAGTCTTGAAAAAGAAAACCAAAGCTGGAGGTATCACAATTCCAGACTTCCAAGTCATATTACAAAGCTGTAGTGATCAAGACAGTATGGTACTGGCACAAAAATAGACACATAGATCAATAGAACAGAATAGAAAACCCAGAAATAAACCCACAATTGTATGGTCAATTAATCTTTGACAAAGCAGGAAAGAATATCCAATGGGGAAAGTCACTTCAGGTAGTGTTGGGAAAACTGGGTGGCAACACACAAAAGAATGAAGCTGGGCCGCTTTTTTACACCACACACAAAAATAAATTCAAAATGGAATAAAGACCTAAATGTGAGACCTGAAACCATAAAAATCCTAAAAGAGAAACCAAGCAATAATCTCTTTAACATCGGCCATAGCAACTTTTTTCTAGATGTGTCTCCTGAAGCATGGGAAATAAAAGCAAAAATAAACTATAGGGACTACATCAAAATAAAAAGCTTTTGCACAATGAAGGAAAAAAATCAACAAAACTAAAAGGCAACCTACTGAATAGGAGAAGATATTTGCAAATGACACACCTGATAAAGGGTTAGTATCCAAAATACATAATAACTTATATAACTCAACACCAAAAAAGCCCCAAATAATCCAATTAAATATTGGCAGAAGACGTGAACATACATTTCTCCAAAGAAGACATACAGATGACCAACAGACGCATGAAAAGATGTTCATCATCACTTAGTATCAGGGAAATGCAAATCAAATCTATAATGAGATATCACCTCCCACCTGTTGGAATGGCTAAAATCAACAACACAAGAAACAACTGGTATTGGTAAGGTGCACTGTTGGTGGGAATGCAAAGTGGTGAAGCCACTGTGCAAAACAGTAGGGAGGTTCCTCAAAAATTAATCACACTACTGGGTATTTACCCAAAGAATACATGCACCACTATGTTTATAGCTGCATTATTTACAATAGACAAGGTATAGAAGTGCCCATCCATTGATGAATGGATAAAGAAAATGTGGTATTATACATAAACATATATACAGTCACACAGTGGAATATTACTCAGTCATAATAAAGGATGAAATCTTGTCATTTGCAACAATATAGGTGGAACTAGAGATATAATAATAATAATAAGCCAGTCAGAGAAAGAAAAAGACCATATGATTTCACTCATATGTGAAATTTAAGAATCAAAACAATTGAGCAGAGGGGGGAAAAAAGAGTAAGAGAGAGACAAATCAAGAAATATACTCTTTAACTGGAGAGAACAAACTGATGATTAGCAGAGGGGAGGATGTGTGGGCAATGGGTTAAATAGGTGATGGGAATTAAGGAGTACACTTGTGATGAGCACTGGGGACGTTTGGAATTGTTGAATCACTATACTGCATACCTGAAACTAATAGAACACTATATGTTAACTAACTGGAATTAAAATAAAAACTTAAGGGCGCCTGGGTGGCTCAGTTGGTTAAGCGACTGCCTTCGGCTCAGGTCATGATCCTGGAGTCCCAGGATCGAGTCCCGCATCGGGCTCCCTGCTCGGCAGGGAGTCTGCTTCTCCCTCTGACCCTCCCCCCTCTCATGTGCTTGCTCTCTCTCATTCTCCCTCTCTCAAATAAATAAATACAATCTTTCAAAAAAATAAAATAAAAACTTAAAAAGCCAAAAAAAATAAAAGAAAATATATCAATGAAATTCACAGCATTAATAGAAGAAATGAGAAAAATTATCTGATTATTTTAATCAAGATAAAAGAGCATTTTACAAAATTCTACCACCTAATTTCCTTTGACAATAAACTAGAAATAAAGAAAACTTTCTTTTTTTTTTAGATTTTATTTATTTATCTGAGAGAGAGAGAATGAGAGAGAGAACACAAGAGGAGAGAGGTTCAGAGGCAGAAGCAGACTTCCCGCTGAGCGGGGAGCCTGATGCCGGACTCGATCCTGGGAGTCCAGGATCATGACCTGAGCTGAAGGCAGTTGCTTAACCAACTGAGCCACCCAGGTGCCCCTAAAGAAAACTTTCTTAACTTGATGAAGCTTGCTACTATCAACAATATATTTAAAGGAGAAACTTTTTAAGATGTTCGCTTTAAGTCAAGAGTGCTTACAATTACTGATGCTGTTTAATATAGTACTGAAAGTCACAACTAATTCTATAAAGAAAAAAATGATATGTAAAGTTCAGAAGAGATTAAACCATCATTATTTGTAGATGATCATTTGTCTGACAAAATCAAACAAAATGAGAATAATAACAAAGTTCAGCAAAGTTGATGGACAGCAGATCAATGTACAAAAATCAATAGCGTTTATCTATACCAACAATCTCCAATGAAAAATTATAACTAAAAAGATGCCATTTAAAATACCAACAGAACCCATAAATTCAGTGGTAGTTAAGTTAATCAAGAATACACAAAACCAGGGCGCCTGGGTGGCTTAGTCGTTACGCGTCTGCCTTCGGCTCAGGTCATGATCCCAGGGTCCTGGGATTGAGCCCCGCATCGGGTTCCCTGCTCCGCGGGAAGCCTGCTTCTCCCTCTCCCACTCCCCCTGCTTCTGTTCCCTCTCTCGCTGTGTCTCTCTCTGTCAAATAAATAAAATCTTAAAAAAAAAAAAAAAGAATACACAAAACCTCTATGGAGAAATTTTGAAACTCTAATGAAGGACAAAATAGATGATCTGAAAAATATGGAGAGATATCCCATACTCTAAGAAGGAATAATTTATTGTATTAAAATGTGGATTATCATTAAATGCAGCTATAAATTTAATGCAGAACCAACGAAAATTCCATATGGATTTTTGAGAAACTTGATAGCTTGCTGTAAGTAGAATAATAAAAATTAGCTGTGAAAAGAAAAGAGGTAGGCCTTGCCCAATCAATTAGTAAGACGTACTGCCCAATCATGGCAATAAAACATAGTATTGACAGAAAAACAGATGTGGGAAGCAGTGGAACAAAATAGAGAATTCAGAAACACATACGCATATAGCATATAAGGCACTTACACGTATGATAAAGATGATAGTGTTGGGAATCTGGCTCACTGAGTGAACAAAAATAATATCTCAGTCCCTACCTAATACCATGTAGAAGGGTAACTCCAGATATTAAAAACCTGACTGTGAAAGGTAAAACTTTAAAGTTAGTTGATAACATAAGAGAATATTTTTTGACAAGGTATTGAAGGATTTCTTAAACCCTAAAGCATAAACTGTAAGGCGAATTTTTAAGTAAATAACATCAGTAATTTTTGAAAATTCTCTTCAAGGGGAAAGATTATGAACAAAGTTAGCTGAAAGGTAACAGATTGGGTGATATTACAATGTCTAAAATTGACACGGAAGTAGTATCTAGAATACACCAGGATTTCTTTCAATTCAATAAAAATATAGGAATCATAATAGGAAAAAGACGAAGGATATAAACAAGCATTTTACAGAAAAGTAAGCCCAACAGGCATACAAGCACATGAAGAGATGCTTAAGCAAATTAAAACAATAGTGAGATATCACTTTGCATTCATTAAACTGGCAAAAAATTAGAAAGCCATGTAATGCCAAATGTTGGCAGTAATGTAAAGCTCTAGGATCTTTTATGTCCTGCTGTTAAGTATGTAGACTGGTGCAGCCTATCTAGAGAACAATCTTGCAATATTTTATAAAATACATTTACCCCTCTCTATGACCCATAAATCCTGCTCTTGGGTTTACCTTTCAAAGAAATTCTCATTCAGGTCTATAAAGGGGCATATAAACTTACCACAGTGTTATTGTAATGGCAAAGAATTGAAGACATTCTGGGTGCCCATCCCTGGGACTGGACAGTTTCTACCCACTATGCAGTGGTAGAGTACTATATTGCAGTGGAGAAATGGACTGGTTGTGTATGTAGCAACAGAAAGAGATTTTTAAAACAGAGTTGTGTAAATAAAAAGTAAGCAGAATAATAAGCTATATAGCAAGTATTCAATTAAAATTATTTGCACACAAATAGCATATGAACAGAAGAGCACACTTCACAGGTTAGTTGCAAATGAGATGGGATCAAGGAAAAGTTAAAAAAACTTTTTTTAAAGGGGAGGAAGAGCTAGTTCCTTTCTGTTCCCATCTAACTTTAAAGAGTCTAGATTCATGTTTCAGTGACTTAAGTAATCTTTGTATAATTTCCTCACTTGGGGCATCTTATCCTCAGAAAACATCCCCACAAAAGCACCCAGCCTCTGTATCATTTAGCTCCAGCATATAACTACAAGAAATACAAAAGAACCAAGAACATAGTCTGATGCCCCCTAGAACATCTAGAAGAATTTGACAACAGTCTGTCTTAAAGCAAGTAAATGTTCTCCTCCCCCACACTACTTGGCAGCAGACATGTCCAGAGAAAGCTTGCCAAACTTTACATAGTGACAAACGTCTTCCATCTGTCTGACTTCTTGTTCTTGGAAGGTTTTTTGGTAACCAGGTCACACCTTTCTTGGGACGATCTGTACATTTTGTGTGGAAAAAAATAACTCAAGTTTGATTTTTACAAAAGAGAAGGAACCAATAAATATAAAATGAAGTAAGGTCAATCAGGAGGAACACCTATTCCCCATTCACATATACAATCTTTGTATTTTGGGGCTCCTCTACAATCTTTGTATTTTGGGGCTCCTCAAGGTGATACTTCTTTCAAAATTAAGTGCAGCACATCTCTTAAAATTGCTAGGGTTTAGAATTTGATAATAGATGACTGTCCCTCTGAAAAATATATTTTGAGTCTGCTGCTTTTATAGAGGTAGCTGACTAATGTCTCATTTTGTGGTTTTCCTTCCCTGGGATAGTTTTGAGCTTCATTTTATTTCAATTTTAAATAACAAGAAGACAATTTATTTTATAAAACACATCCACAGTGTTCCTTGTATCACCTCCATCCTTTCTGAATGGGGTAGGACAATTCCTTGTCAGGGAACCCAGTACAAAGAGATCACCTATATTGATTCATTTTTTTCAAATAACAATCCTATAAAAGAGGAAGTACTTTCTTGTTTTATAGATGAGGAAAATAAGGTTCAGATAAGTTATATAATATGTTCAAAGTCATACTTTTTTAATGTCTAGGGAGAAAAAAATGACAAAGTATATCTGTCAAGGCAAATAAATGTTTAATGTGAACACTGTAATCTGTCTTAAAATATAATGATCTCATACATTCAGTTTCCTGTTGATTTAATTAAAATGCCATTTATGTTAGTGTTTGGCTATAATATCTAAATGAAAATATCTTTTTTCTTAACCATTTCTTAAATTACTATATTTCTCTCTTTTTTTCCTGTTGGCTCCTATTCATATAGATTTTCAAGTCAAATTACCCATCTGATAATCTGCCCAGATTTTTTTCACTCTAAATGACTTTTTTCTAGACCCTAATATTTTATACAATAAAAACAAGTCAGCTGTTAATAGTAATTTTTCACAGAAAAATATGTAGCTTGTGACAATGGCCACTTCTGATCCAGAAATAATAACAGTAAATAAGGCCATAAAGTAAATAAAAAAATGTTCCCATTGAAATTAAAATAAGTAGCATTGGTTAGGTACCAAAGATGTGAACTAAATATAGGTTTTACTTGTATGCTTTGAACCCTATGTTTTAAGTTATCATTTATTGGGCATGCATTATGTGTCAGACATTATGCTAAAGACCGTTAAAACATCCTCACTGAAATATGTGACTGATACTATTTCCCCAGTTTATATTATAACTATGTATTATCAGTATCATTTCCCCTAAATAATAGTTAAGAAATTTGGGACAAAAAGAGATGAAATGGGTTGCCTGAGGACACACACCTAATAAGGAAAAGAGCTGAATATGATGTGCATATCCTTGGTAAGGGTAAGAAGACTGTCAGAAAACCTAAGTGTGAGTTCTTGTTCAAGTTGGTGAGTTGAGCGTATATTTCTCTACCTCATCCCTCCATATCTAACTGTAATGGCAGTAAATAAGTATAAAAGGAATGAGGCAAAATAACTGACCAGAGATTTGACATGATTTTCTGGGATCATACTGATGATAAGCCAGAGTGGTGACAGCTGAGTCCAGGACATGAGCAGAAAAAGGCTGGAAGAGAGGTGAAAACCGCTTTTCCAGCAGACTTTTCAGAAGGATTTTAAGCTCAAAGTCAACTGGTATCAAGAGTGGAAGTAGAAAATGAGGCAGACATCAAGGTGATGAATTGAAGGACTTCCTTGAGTTACACAAGTTGGAACATCTCTCCTTGTGTGCAGTAAGGGTATTTTTTCCCAAACTGAAAACCAAGAACGATTCTGTAAACAGATGAAAAGAAATACCTGGAAGAGCTAAAACTTCTAAAATTAACCATTAGTTCTCCCAGAGTAGAGGTCTAGGGTGGGCCAGAGACTGCCAACTTCCTTCTCAGGCATCCTAGAGTGATTGAAGTGACAATCAAGGGAGAGGTCTACTGAGGAACTAGGCCTACACACTTGACACAAGTCTCCATGTCCTCTAGCTATATAAGTTAATCTAGCCCTTCAGTCAGAAAATTGAGGACTAAGGATAACATTTGAGATGAACTGGTAGCATAAAGAAGAAGAACTGGTATGAAAAAGCAAAACAACCAAACCATGAACAAACAGCAATAATTCAGGCAACAGAAAACAATTTAATAAGTATTTTAATTTTCTCAGAGATTTAAGAAAATGAACATACAATTATGAAAAACAATCAGAGAAAGAAAGAGTTCATAGAAATTAAAAGAGATTGCCAGATGAAAACTAATTTACAAAAAAGGAAAAAATAAGAAAATTTCCTACAAGGGAGAGTAAAGAGAAAAAGATGAAAAAAATGAAAGAAAAGTTAAGAAATATGGAGATCAATCCAGAAAGTCAAATATCAAACTCTTAGAAGTTCCAGAAAGAGAAAAGGATAGGAGAAAGTAATTTTAAGCAATCATAAAAGAAATTTCTGAGTAGAAAAATCTAAAAGGGCCAACTAAGTGGTAAGGTTGATGAATAAAAAGAATCACATCTAAGCACATCATCATGAATATTCAGAACCCTAAGGAAAAAGAAAAGATTTTAAAAGTTTCTATAGAGAGAAAAGGAACAAGTACCTACAAAAGTATAATAAATCAGATTAATATCAAAATTTTTTTACCAGCACCGATGAATGTTAAAAACAATGTCTTTAAAATTCTGAGAGTGAAATGACTTTAAACCTATATTCTGACAATCAATCATGCACAAAGACATGTTTTCAGACATGCGAAGACTTAGAAATTTTACTTAGAAAGTACCTGAAATGCTTAGAAAGTGTTTGAAATTATACTCCATGGGATGAAAAAATAAGAATTCTAGAAATAAGAGGACTTGCATCCAACACAGAGTTGGATTCAAAATTCCAATAATTTGAAAAGATTTCCATGATGGTTATTCTGCAGAAGACCTAAAGCAACTTGTACAACTTATGGGACTCCAACAAGAATGCCTTCAACAAAAATGTGAACTTTTCTTTAACAAATAGTATGGTTGATTAAAAAGTTAGATAATCTTAGAAATAAGTAAAATATATGCTTGTTTTTTTATTTCTTTAATATGAAAAAGGAAAGCAGATGGCAATTCCAAAGTCAGGGGAGCATTATGTGAAAAGTCTCCATGCAAACATGCAAACTAGAGGTAGCATGGTTTTGAGCAGTTGGTCTAGAGAGATAATCCATTCGTCCTTGAAATTTGGAACATTCGAAAATGCACAGATTCAGATTTTCAAGGTTCATTTCTTAGAGGCAACGAACAGATAAAGCACAGACCTTTTTTTTTTTTTGGTTTTTGGTTTTTTACTGCAGTGACAGGTTATAAATGCCACCATCTTCAATTATCTAAAAATACAGGAATAGCAAAAGAAGTAGGAGGATAAAGAAAGAAAAGTAAAAAATAGAAGATGCTATTTTAAATTTATGGGTGCAAAAATCAAGGTAACCAGTAGAAAAATTAAAAATATAATTATGAAAAAAGGAAGAGAATAGGGAAAAGAAAAAATGAAATGTAAAAAGCTAAATCCAACATTTGTCACATTTTAGAAGCTAATGATGATTATTTTACTTCCTAAAACCCATAATCCCTATTTTCCATTGTTAATGTTCCTCATTAGAGATACATTCCTACCTATAAAAAAATCTACCTCCAAATTCACACCCAAATGTTTGTGGTCTCTCTCCTGGCTCTTCCAATCTCAGCTCCATGCCTTATGCCTCTCCACTGGCAGTTTTTCAGGCAGCCCCTGACCTTTACATCTTAGACCTCACCATAAAGGACAACAAAGAGTGCCAGAAAATGGCAAATGACAAGACCTGCCAGCTACCAGCTTGAGAGAAGTCAGGGACCTGCAGGATGTCATTCTAGGCATGCTGGTAAGGAAAAAAAAAATGCTTTGCCCATGAGTTGACCTGCTGTGCCTCTGCCCTTACTCTCCTGCTGTCTGTGTCTGGAAAATGCTTCCCTTACAGGTTTGAACCAGGGAGCAAGAAAAAACTCCCAACTTATTTTTGTAAGAAATTTTGGATTTTTTATTTCTACCTTCCTTGCCTCTCAAATTCCAATTTATTCATTCACACTTGAGAATGGAGCAATTAGAAATAGCTATTTTTTGATTGAAATCTCATCAGAGAGACTGGAAAAACTCAAGCTCCTAGAGCTAAGGCAGGCTGTGGCAAGAAGGCCAAGACTAAAAGGAAGAAAGAGAAAAAGGCACCAAAATAAAATAAGAACACTACAATAAAACCATCCAAGGGAAAACAATGAAAATGTATCTACAATTTACAGATTGCCATGGGGTAGAAATTTTTTTTAATTTTATTTATTTGACAGAGAGAGAGAGTATGAGCAGGGGGCAGGGACAGAGGGAGAGGGAGAAGGAGGCTCCCCACTGAGCTGAGCAGGGAGCCGGACACAGGGCTCTGTCCCAGGACCCTGAGATCATGACCTGAGCTGAAAGCAGACACTTAACCAACTGAGCCGCCCTGAGGCCCCTGGGGTAGAAACTTTTAAAGTACTTAATACGTTTCTATATTACCACAATATTTTAATGACTTATTGAACACCTGCGTATCTTACTCTCATCTTTTATGTCATTACCCACTTCTCAGTACATTCTAGTAACTCTTTCTATTCTTGAAGCTATCCTATTCTGTTTCTATTCTTGAAGCTCATTCCTGCCTCAAGGCCTTTGTTCTTACTATTTCCTGTTTAGAACATGATTACCTCAACTTATTCCATGGCTGTCTCTTTCTTATCCTTCCTTTCTTAATCAAAGATCTTTCCTGACCACCCTATTTAATGCAACCCACCTTACCTCTTAGCTATTCTTTATCTCATTATCTATTCATATCCTTATAGCACTTGTTTCTATCAAGAATTATTTATTATATTTATTTTGCTTGCTGATCATCTATCTCCTCCCACCCCCACAAAAAATATATCCATGAGGACAGGGACTTTTATCTGTTATTTTCACTATTATATCCCCAGCATCTATAGTCCTAGCCAGTCACATGTTACATACTCTATAATGTTTCTTAAAAGAACAGTACATTCCATACATTATCCTAAACTCTTTATATATATGATTGTTTTCTCTTTACAACAATGAGAGGTACCCTTTCAAGATGAAGACATAGAGTTAAGTAACTTGCCCAGTGTCACACAGTAAACAAAAGTGGAAGTTTGTGGATTCAAGTGTAGGTTTACAATCCCAAAACCCTTCCTCCTAGCCATACTGCCTCCCTGAAATATGCAAGGCAATTTCAAGAGGCACTGAATGTGGGAAGTCATAAAATGTGGTCCTTGCATTTGAAGGCCATGTAGAACTAGTTGGGGAAATAGGACTTTTACATAAAGAGACAAGCAATAATAACAAGAAGAAGCTACTTTCATGATAGCCCCTATCTTAAAGGTGTGAAAACAAAGAACCTGAAATAAAGAGAGGGAGATATTCCATAATACTCAGTGGCCCACCATTCCAAGGCTTAGTACCTGTGATCTCTCTGCCTTCATAAAAACCTGCTATTCATTCTATCCCTAACAATAGCATCATTCACAATATTGGATTGCCAAATTTTGGGGGTATCTAAAGCTGAAGGTGCTAAGCATTTACAATTTTTAATTTTTATTCTTAAAATCTTGGGAAATGGATTATATGTGTTACAACTTTATAAAACACTGCTTGCTTTTTCCCAAGTTTGTCCTTAAAGACCAATTGCTTCTGAATTTTAAAGACTTTGTATTTAATATAGACTTCTGAACCTATCCTCAGATTATCTCATTCACATGGTCGGAGGAGGGCCTAGGAACATATTATCAGACTTTTCAGGTGATCCTGATAGTCAGGTTTGAGATCAGTGAATAATGAATATGAATTAACCTTTATTTGATGACTTGAGGTGTTTTTATTTGTGCCTAAGATTTGTGCAAGTGATGGTCACTTCCCTGAGTCTCAATTTCCTCACCTGTAAAAGTAACAATAAATTGGATTATATGATCTCTAAAATCCTTTTGACTTCTAAAATTCTAATTCTTCAAAAAGGAGCTGTCCCAGGACATTGACTAAAACTTGCTTCTTTAAAGAATGCCCCCACCACTCCCACACATGTATTTTCTTTTTAAAATGCATCTTTTATTGAGAAACTTTAAATATAGAACATTTAACCATAGAAATAGTAAAACCATGTTAGTAACAAATTCTGCAAATAGTTTGCCAAGTTTTTCTTTTTGAGCCCTGATGACATATAAATGTAAATTAATATTCAATTGATCCATCAAAATTTTCCAGTTCTCATTTGTATCAGGTTCTATATATGAAATGATCTTATATTCCAAACAAGCAAATGAATAAGTAAATAGAAACGTGATCTGACAGACTCATACAAGCATACACATACATATACACATACATACAAAACCCTTGAAATAAATAGCCCCAGAATAACATGTTTATATGCCTTCTCTCTAACCAGCAGCTTTCAACCAAAGGCATTTTTGCCCTCAAGGTGATATTTGGCAATATTTGTAGACATTTTTGATTATGACAGTGGGCAAGGAGGTTGCTACCGGCATCTAGTAGGAGTCCAGAGGTGCTGCTAAACATCTTAAAACAAACAAAACGGCCCCCACAACAAAGGATTATCTGGCCTGAAATGTCAATGAAGCCTAGGATGAGAAACTCTGCTCTATGCAATGGTCTGAGGCATCAAATAAGGGAAAGCCAAACTCTTCACTCAGGCAGCTACCTAGAAAAAAAGAAAAAACACCTCCACAGTTCCATTTAAATCTCTTTAATCAAAAAAATAATAAATAAATAAAATAAAATAAAAATCTCTTTAACCAAAACTAGTTACATGACTACACCATGAAGGTTTTATTTCCACCCTGAAACCTCTAAGACCTTTAGAAAAGAAAGATCTATTTTTGGTCTATAAGTGGTCTTTTATTCTCACTGTCCTAGGCATTTTCCTGCAGAATGAGTGAAATGCTTCATCATATGATGCAGGAAAGATTTTGATATTCCTTTCCCCACCTAATCTGAAAATAAAAGTTTCTGCAACTTCTGGCCCAATATTTTGTATATTTCACATTCATTGAAAAGAAATGTGGGGGTGTCTGGCTAGCCCAGCTGATAGAGCTTCCAACTCTTGATCTCAGGGTTTTGAGTTTGAGCCCCACGTTAGGTGTAGAGATTACTTAGAAATAAAATCTTAAGAAAAAAAATAAATGTTCCATGTTTTAGGATAGCTTGTCTTTTTAAACAAAATTATTATGAAGACAAATAGCAATCTAACTTATATGTAGCAGTATGTCTAGATTTTGTGTTTCCATATATGCATATTTTGCTACATCTTGGTAACTTACAGATGATAATAGAACTTTATAGTTGGAGAGATGTTGGAATTTATTTTCTCATTTCCTAATATAATTAATCAAATATAACATGCCATTAATTAAAAGATATGATATTATATTGTATACCATTAAGAGGAAATATATGCCAATTGGAAATCACATGCTCTCAATCATAAGACAGATCTCAAGTTAAGAGACATCAAAATGGGGGAAAAGTGCATCTTAGAATTGATAAAATACATTATTCTATACTATATTACCTTTTTCTCTTTCTCAGATAAAAGCCATGTATCATATTATTCTATGAAGTTTCTTCCATTCTCTGGTTTCTCTTCAGATCACATAAATCTTTCACCTTTTTCTATGAAAGTTCTTCCATAATAATGTAAAAAGGCATATCCATGGGACAAAACACATAAATGGTGAGAAAACTAGGTTAAAGAAATAAAGCAAAATCTTTTGTAATTCTGTTTCCTTTTAAATTATAGGTGCACTGGGTACTTTGCTAATTAGACAGAATTTTTTAAAAATTCTATGTTGTCTTGTTATAGTTTTTAACTTGGGGAAAGTTATAACAGGTATTATAATGAATAAAAATTAACTGGATTTCAATTAATTAGAAGTAATAAATAACCATGTAAAAGAGAGAGAGAGAGACTGCCTTCTTTGACAGGAAAGTAGGTAATTTTTGTTTGGGAAAAATGATCTTGGGGTCAGACTACTTAAGCTAATTCTGTGTTTTCTATAAATTCTACCTATAATGAAGGTGATGAAACTAGATATATCCTGTAATTGCTTTGAGGCACTATAATATCCTTTGATACAAAAAAGAAAGTTCATCAAAGCTCCTATAGTAAGCTTGGCATTGTAGAAAAGGGTGGGGAGGAACCTGAGAAAGACTTTTAACCGAAGAAGTATCTCATAGAACAACTTATCCACCTAAATATTCTTATAGGGTTTTTTTTTTCCCTGAAGGAAAAAGGACTTGTTGGATGAGTATAGGCCAGAGAAACTAGAAATTACACATAGGAATGGTTTTTTTTTTACTAAAAGCTGAAAAGCAAGTAAGGCTAAAGACCAGAAGAACAAGCTCCCCCAACCCCACCCCAATGCATATGACAAAGCTGTGGACAAGAGCTTAATAACACTGTTGGCTGCAAATTCTCCAAGCATAGCCTCAGTACCAGCGTGCTGCCTGTTTGTGCATAGTGGCCATCAAACTGCCAAAGCTATCAAAATCCCAGTGTACTGTTTTAGTAATTCTGCTAAAATAACCCTGTAAATACCAATCCAGAACCGAAGAGAGAAAATAAACAAGGCCCTAATGCTCAGTACCAACCAAGTGCAACTTAATGTCAACAACATACTTCTTGGCATTGCAATATGTTACAATATAATCATAAAACACAGTGTGGGTTGGAAAAGGGTAGCCATAAAACCCTGAACAGTGGACACCAAACTGCTGCCTTTCTGAAATTGAAAGTAAAATTGGACTTAGAAGTTGAGGCTCTGAAATCAGTCTGAGGGCATCAGTGCCCTCTCCAGAGGGTAGGCACATACTCTTGTTATTTATTTAGCAGTCTCAGAAATCCCATTTCTGCTTCCAAATGCATATTCTACAAAATGGGAAGTAATGCCGTGCCACTGCTCCCACAATAAATAGCCCTTTTTGAAATTTTAAAATTAGCCAACTACAGAAGTAAATTGAAAGTGGGTTATTGTTAAGAGTAGGTAAGGAGTTTCAAAATGCCTAAACATTGGTTATCTTGAGGGAGGTTACACAGGTATACTGAAGTCCCTGATTTAGAAATCTGCAAAATAGCTTTGTGTTGCCTTTGAGTAAAATCAGGGGATCTTTCAAGACCTGGAACATCAGATCCTGCTTATTCTTATTTTGAAATGGCATTCCCCCCTCCAAAAAAAAAGAGAGAGAGAGAGAGAGAAATGGTGGTCTCATTTCCACTAGCATATATACTTAACTTAGTATACATCAAGAGTATATTCTATGAATAAATGACTATGATAAAAACATACATTGGATATATATGAACGTGATCTGCATTTAAATATATATTAACTGTTTTCAGCATTATAATCAAAAGCTCAAAAGTTAAAGTAATATGTTTAGTTAGGTACATAATCATAGACTTTTAGGGTTATAAGGAGCCCTACCGGTCACCTAAGACCAACTCCCTCAATTTACAAATAAAGAAACTGAGGATTAGAAAGGCAACCAGTGCCCATGGTAACACCATGAGTCAAAGGTATGGTCCAACTGGTGCCAACATCTTCCGTCTCCAAGACCCATGTTTCCACCCTGATCCACTGTCATTACAAATCTTCACAATAATTAAGGATGAAACAAAACCATCATATGAATTATAAATTACTATTAATCACATGACTTTAATTGAGCTAAACTAAGAAAGTTTATATCTGAGGTAAGTATTTGGGAAGCCAGAAGCTACAATACAAAATACTTACTGAACTTTCTGTGTGATCCCAATTCTTCATTTAGTCGTTACAGAATCCCAAAGGAGATGTACTTTACTATTCACAGTTTACCGATTAAATAATTGAGACTCAAAAATCTCAGTAGCAGAAGTGCATCTAAAAACTTTTTGATCTATAACCCAGGTAAGCATCTCTGTGCTGTTTCTATAGGTAACCTCTTCACCACTGTCATTACCCACAAGAGAGACCTACGATATGTTTAGCTTGGAGCAAAATGGTTATTTCCCTTATACTGTGAAGTGCCCTCTTCTGTTGAAAGCAGAGATCTGTTCCAAAATCACTGTGGAGGTTTATGTGAAGGAGAGAGAGTGAAGTGACCCCTTAGGAGTCAGCAAATCAGTGATACCGATGTTTGTTGCATTAGTTTCTAAAAAGGGGTTTCCACACTATTGTGATCTTTCCTTCATTGTCCTATTGGTTTTTTTGTTGTTGTTGTTTTTGGTTTTTTTTACCAACACCAGGTCTGGCATTCACATGGTTTCCTCTTCCTCTGCATGTTACTTCCCCAGCAACATCATTTCCACAAGGTACTGCACTTGTGTGGATCAGCCCTGTTTCCAAAGCCTACTTGTTGACAATCTGGATAGACCAATTCAGAATGTGCAGAACAAAGGGTTATAAAGATATTTGGATAGCATCAAGTCTATGCCCATTAATTATGCAGAAGCTGATTTCCAGACAGGTAATACAGCCAGTCAGAGACAAAACTGGGACTTGAGGCAAAGTTCTGTCAAGTCTAATATTCTTCCTACTACACAACATGCTTGATTTTATGATTGGCCTAAAAATTTTAAGCGTATATGACTTATTTGGGCCAAATATATTATTTTAAGTCATTACCATGTTATGTTTTTTTAATAACAAGGTGAAAACAAAATTGGCAATCAAGAGATAGCAGCATAGGGTAGTAGAAAGACAATATAAGCTTCATAGCAGGATAGCTTTAAATTTGATTTGGGCTCCCTAATTCACTAGCTATGTTCTGTTGGGCAGGTTGCTTAACCTTTCTGAGGCTGTCACTACCTGAGAGTACAAAGAATTAGAAGCAGTGGTATGTATAAAGCATCTGACATATAGTAGGTGCTCAATATATATGGGTTTCCACTAATTCTAACCTACCACAAAAGAGCTGTGCCACTCAAGCAAGTTCCTTTAGGCCTTTGGGTCTTGTTTCCTCCATTGCAAATTGAGAAGATGAAAGAAACCAAATGAATTCCTACGTCCCTTTCAGCTTGTCAAAAAATAATTAGTTCCCGGGCACCTGGGTGGCTCAGTTGGTTAAGCGACTGCCTTCGGCTCAGGTCATGATCCTGGAGTCCCTGGATCGAGTCCCGCATCGGGCTCCCTGCTCAGCGGGGCGTCTGCTTCTCCCTCTGACCTTCCCCTCTCTCATGCTCTCTCTCTCTATCTTATTCTCTCTCTTAAATAAAAAATAAATAAAATCTTTAAAAAATAATAATAATTAGTTCCCAAAGTTTCCTTTACTTTAATTTAACTTCAACACTTAAGTACCTTATGTCCATCCTAAGCACTGAACAGTACCAACTACCACCAGGAAGATATCTATGATTTCTGCAGAATGGGATCCAACTCCATATCACTTTAAGTTCCACAAAGAAAAATAACTATGCAAAACCAAGGGACTTAAAGGAAAATTTCTACAACGACATCACAAACCTAATGTAATAAATATAAACAACTGAGGATATACCTTAAATTATTACTCTCTCTTTTGCTGAGTTGGAAGATGAGAACTAAAATGTTTATGCTATATAACAAATGACCTAAGAGACATTTGGTTAGAGTAATGCCATTTTTTGAAAAAAAAAATGAGTAATAAATTTCTCTTCCAATGTGAGTCTTTTTTAAAAGATTGATTTATTTATTATTTGGGGGGGAGCACCAGGAGAGTCAAGTGGACCCCCTGCTAAGCGCAGAGCCCAACACAAGGCTTAATCCCATGACCCTGAGATCATGACCGGAGCAAAAGCAAGAGTGGGGAGGCCCAATGGATTGAGACACGCCCCCCCCATGTGAGTCTTAAACTAGGCTTTGAAATTTAAGAAACTTTTATCATTTGGAAACCGAGGGGAATAAAATTTACTCAGAGGTATTTTACAGTCACATTAATATAAGAAAGTGGTTAACCATGTTCTCACATTACTTTTGAATTTCATGTTTGGGATTTACGTTTTCTAAAAAATAAAATATAATATAATTTGAATGCTTGAATCTTATAAGCAAGACTTGAGAAAATACTAACTGATCTTAAATGAAAATTTTAACTACAAAGTTTTTCTTCCTTTTCTCTTCCATAAGAAAATTATCAATGGGATTTTCATTACAGATAAGGCTTTTTGCAAATAACATTGTGGATGTTCAAAATATATTTAAAATCAAATGTAGAGCCCTTTTTTTTAATTTCTTTTTTTTTAAGATTTTATTTATTTATTTGACAGAGAGAGACACGGCGAGAGAGGGAACACAAGCAGGGGGAGTGGGAGAGGGAGAAGCAGGCTTCCTGCTGAGCAGGAAGCCCGATGCGGGGCTTGATCCCAGGACCCTGGGATCATGACCTGAGCCGAAGGCAGATGCTTAACGACTGAGCCACCCAGGCGCCCCCATATGTAGAGCTGTTAATCACAGTTTCCCAAAAATTCATTAGAGGTTTGCCCTGTACCATGCCTGTACAGTATTATTCACCTATATTATAGAATTTTAGAATGTACATCTTAGATCATAAAACACCACCACCAACAACAACAACTAAAAACCTTTGCCTTATATGAGTAGGAAGAGACAGGAAAGACCCATTTAAATATTATCTCAAATGTGTGAAATAAACAATATAGTATTTTTTAATTCAACAGCTGTGTTCTATGAGCTGATTCTTTTTTTGTCCTAAAATGTGATGAAGAGTAAACTCTGTTCCCCAGCATGCACTGTATGCAAAGGTTAAGAGAGCCACAGAAATATGATTTAGGTCTATATGTATCAAGCATAGTGTGAACCAGAGATAGAAGGCCTAGATCCTGCTTTTGTCATTACTATAAAATTGATTTGTGATTTGGACAGGTCACTTCACCTTTTTAGTTCTGTCTCTTTACCTATGAAACAACAGGAGGAACCATCTGATCTCTAAGATTTCTTCCAGTTCCTATAATTAACATCTGTGCAAATCCTCAGTACAGCATTTGAGGGGCACGAGACATGGGGCAAAGCACTCACAGGAGGGCACTTACTCTGCTCTCCATACATACTGAGAGGACGAACCAGCTTTTCAGAGAGCCAAATACTAAATGGCCTGGCTTCATGCCTTGGCTAAAGAACACCATTGATGACTATGAAAGCACTTAAAGGAACTCAGCCAGAGGAAACAAACCACTTTCTGAATGTAGCCCAAAAAGTAGGTAGGGGGCGTTTAAGCCCTCACAACCTCAGACCCTTTGTGTCCTTGGCCTTTCATCCTGGCTGGCAGAAGGCACTGAGTTTATTTAGGTGACTCATGCTTTCTTAGATTTTCTTAAGATAAATTATTCTGAAAATGAATGGTTCTCCTCCTTGATCCCGCATCTGACCCTTAAAAATACATACATTTTTATGCAGCATTCTTAGGACACCTTCATAAAATAGAGTTCAGCATAGTGGTTAAAAGTATGCAATGGGCTCAAATCCTGGCTCTACTACTTACCTGCTGTGGGATCTCAGGAAAAAAAGCTTAACCTCTCCCTGCTTCAGGTTCCTTTTCTGTAAAATAGGGAAACTAATAAAACCTAACTCATAGAGTTGTGACAATTAAGTAAGATAATGCATGCAAAGCAGTTGCAGAATCTGACAGAAAGTAAATGTTATAGATTATAGATACGTAGATAGATGACAGATAGATACACAGACAGACAGATAACAGATGACAGATTAATCCTGGGAACTGGGTCTCCCTAAAAACACTTATCCAAAGGCCGCAAACAATTTGCTGGCAGTGAATGGCATCTGCTGATCTTTCCGCTTCTCAGCAAACAATATGGCAAAGACTCAAAGCTCGGCTCAGCTCTTACTAATAGGATCCTGCAGAAATCAGGAGGAAATGAGATTATCCTGAAAGCAGGGAAGAGTTACCCTGGTTTAAGACAAGGTCTTTAAAAGAGCTAGAAACACATGCAGACATGTGCACATGCACACACGCACATTTAATACAGTCATACAGAATCAGAGAAAGTGGGTTTTTTGTTTTGCTTTTTGTATATGCCTTCTCACATGTTGCTGGCATTAAAAGCTACAAAATTTTATAGCTAGATGGCTCCCTGGAGACCATCTAGTTCAACTCCCTCACTTGGTAGATAAGTAGCTGAGGCCCAGAGAGGTTAAGCAACTTACTGGGGGACATCCAGCTGTAAATGACAGTGCCAGGACAAGCTTTCTGATTTCCCCTTTTGCCCACCCAGTACTCAGCCTGGTATCTTTCACCAGCTCAGCACACTGTCCCTTTTGTGCCAAACAGAGCATTAAGGTGCACACACACACACACACACCCTCAGGTTTCTCACTTTTGTCTAAGTTCCCAAAAAGTACAGAAGCAACCTCAACCACCAAGACCTTCTTGCCAGAGCCTCCCATCTTGGAAACTGAGGAGGATCCCGGTCAATCTGTAGCCCTCTCCCAGGCTGTCTTCGGAGTTTCTACTCTTCCCTTTGCGTTCCTTCCTCACATCCATTCTAAAGTGCTATTTCTTAGACATTCCTCACCAAAAAGGTCAGGCGTTTCCCAGGACAGAAGTTGCCCCAGCTAATTTGCAAATTCTTCATCTCCCCACAAATGCTATACTTTTAAACAAGAAATACAGAAGAACTGTGATTAAATTTCCAACAAGCTCCCCAAGTGAATTCAGTCAGAACTAATGCCGTCCTTCCTAAGATAACTCAATCAGGTTCATTTACAAAGTGTGTGAGTAGGTGAAGGACTGGAGAACCCTCAGGTATGCCTGACACAGAGAACAGGAGGAAGAGGGGAAGGAAAGGAGACTGGGGGGAAGAGGGAGATGGGAAGGAGGAGGAGCACACTGACCAAACTGCAAAGTCTGGATCCTGGAAACAGCTATACTGCTGAGACTGACTCACTGCTGAGGGGATAGAACTGCAGAGGGGATGTACTGTGTTAATCATACCCCCTCTGGTGACTAACAGCAGACTGGTGCCCCGAACTACACACATAGGAAGCAGGCGGAGGCTATCCCTAAGTGGCAGAAACGAGGAACTCTGTCTTCTTCTTGCTCCCTTTTCTCTCATCCAGTGCTGGCCACTCCATGCCTGGCAGGCACACCCAAGCTCTCCAGCTTCCCTCGAATCACCCCCAGACTGGGAACTCCCCTCCCTGATCTCCTGAGGGTTTAAAAGAAGCGTAGGGCATCAGATATTTCTCTCAACTCTGCCAAATGCTCCCCAGTCCCTTGCCCCTTGCAGGGAAACTGATCTGAGAGAAGCTTTCACTGAGCTGACAAAGGTAGGGCGCTTCTTGTCCCTAAGCACAGGCGCCGGTGAAAGGTGTCCCTCAGCCTGGGTCTCTGCTTTGAGAGTGGGAGGCATTAAGTGTCACAGCCAAGTGTTCCTTCCCCGAGGCGAAACCAGAAGGAAGGCTTTGCTTTAGCCTTTTTTCCACTCCCTACCTGAATTCCGGGACCAGGTTAGGCTGCAACCCGTAGAAAGCAGCGGACAGAGTGACCAGCCACCCAGGCTTGTAACTCCCGTTCTCGCACTCCAGATAAGGCGGAGACCACTTGACGTGGCTCTTGTCCCCGCCAAGCCCGTCCCTGCGCCGCCAGCTATGGCCCAGGCTCCGGGGCCCCTGATTGGAGCCGCGGCGGTGTAAGTGGGTCCTCCACTTGCGCCGCAGGCCGTGGAACCACTCGGTCTCCAGCGTGGCGTTGGCCAGGTGGTGTGCCGAGGAGGACAGGTCCTGGAGCAGGATGCGGCTCTCTTCGCGGGTGGCCTGGAGGAAAACCTGCGGGGCCGGCGCGGACAGCGACTCGGTGCTGAAGGTGATGGCTGCCCGGGAAATGCTGGGCTCGCCCTCCAGGAGACTCCGCACCAGTGCCTGGTACCACTCCAGGTCGTCCTGCAAGTTCTGCTCCCTCGACTTATTGCTCTGCAGCATCATGTTGAGGAAGTTAGTGGCGTGTGTCAGCGTGTCCAGCGCCCCGTGCAAGGAGGGATGGGAGCTGGCTAGGGCTGACGACTTCCCCGGCAGGCCCGCCAACTCGTAGCGGCCGGAGCAGTTGGCTCGCTTCAGCTGGTGGGAGTCCCCGGTGTAGAGGTAAGAGGCCACGTCCATGGGCACCTCCTCGGCGAGTTTCTGCGCCAAGATGGTGCCGTCGGTGGAGCGGCTCCAGGGAGCCGAGGGGTCCGAGGCAGAGGCTCGAGCCGGCTGCTGGGCGTGCTGCTTCAGCCTCAGGGTTCTCTCTCGAGGGGAATCCAGCCGTCCCGGAGGGTCGCGGCTGGTGCTAACAGTTCCCAATCCCAGATGAGCGAGCAGGAGGCAGAAGAGTAAGGGATAAGCCATGGCTCCCATCTGCTTCACAGAGACGAAAGGAGGTAACGGGAGACACTTTTTAAAAATTTGGTCGTCAGTTTATCAACAGTAAGACTTTTACTAGGAGTCGGCTCCCTTCTCCAGACGGCACCCAGTCGAAAAGGACTTTAAAATAAGAGTGTTTCGGAATCGGCCCGGCTGGTTAAGCTACCGTCACAGGAAATCAAATCACCTGTGGCAACGCCGGCTGCACCCGTTCCATAATGGGTCGGCTCGGGATTACGCACCTCACAGCCTTCAGCCGAACAGGTCACATCCCCTCTCGCTCCCGGCGGCTATAGTTAGCCTGCTTACGTCTTTCTGCTCAGCAGCTTCCACCGTCGCTCTCATTGAGGTGTGTTCAAGAGCTGCTGCTGCTGCTGCCGCCGCGGCCGCCAAAGACGCGGCTCCATCATCTCACCCGTGGCAGGTCGTTCCCGCCTCCCGGCACTGGCTCCTCCTCGTTCGCTTCGCCCGGAGGCGCGGAGTGCGCGCACACAGATCCGCACCGCGAGCGCAGGACTGAGTCCAGGAGAGCGAAGATTTCTTTTAAGACGTTTGTCTCTCTGGAGTTTATAGGACCAGGCAACTGGTTAATTGGAGCCCTCAGGTCTGGCCACAAGCCACACTCCTGTCTCCCCCTGCTCTGGAGGAAAGCCGGTTTAAAGAGGCAGCTTGGCCGCAACCAAACCCTTGAGGGGCGGCCCCAAGCCGTCTTGTTCTCTGTTTGGTCGGCTCCTCTGTCAATCAGCCCACTGCCGTTTGTTGGGCTGGGGCGGGAGCTGTCCAGTGCTGAACCCGAGGCGGCACGGAGGAGGCGCAGGAGGAGGCGGTGGCTCGGGATGCAGCAGCGCGGAGTTTTTTCACCCACTCGCGTTCCCTGACGACTCGGAAACCTGAGGGGGGGGGGGGGGGGGGGGGGGGAGTGAAGGGAGAAGCAGCGCGTTTGTGGCTCAGAGAGAAGGAAACTTGGACGTACTGAAGAGGAGGATGTTGGCGTCTTGCATGCTTAGTTAAATCAGCCTTTTCTTTTGCCTGGAAAAGAGGGAGAAAGGAGTTTTCATTTCTGACTTAAATCGAAGGGGAGGGACGTAGGATGGAGACGTGTCCTCCCGAGCATCTGCTCATTTGGGGCAAATCATCAAATCCTCCTCCTTATTGTAGGTTAAAGAAATGATTAAAACCAACTTGCCGAGGTCTTAGTTATGAGGGAGTAATGGAGACATCTACCGGCTGAGCTTCAAGAAAAAAAAAAAAAGTTGTATTTAAGGAACCTCTGCCTGAAAGGGGGCCAGGTTGGGGGGGAACCTGTGAAAGTGTATGGAAGTGAATATGTGAAGGGAGAGACATGTACTAAGGGTAGGACTCAGATGTGAGAGAATGAGAATGAGTGAGTCTGTGCTGAGTGAGGAGGGAAGTCATTCTGACTGGGAGTTTCTAGAATTAATGCGTGTAAGAACTAAGATATCCAGTTACCTATAGGTTGGGATATCCCAGCAGAAGAAAGAAGAGATACAGAATAATATGTATAATAATAATAAGCTGAATAATATGCCAAGTCCCCCCCCCCCATTATTGGGAAATCCTTTAACAGAGTCTAATTGTTTTACTTGAAACTTTAAGGAGGTCTTCTGATATTCTGAAAATACTAATTACTACTGGATATGTAGTGTTTTATGCATCTCCACTTTCCATAGGCACCTTTGTTTTCAAACTCCCCAAGAAAGATACAAAGAATCCCAAATTCATTTCAGTTCCCAACCAACAAAAATGTCACTGGTGGCATTTTGAGATAGCACTGCTTAGATTTACTTTATCATTTCATTCCATTCTCCCTGTTGAGAAAATACCTGAGCACTGAAATGTAAGTTCCAAAGAGGAAATGGTTGTTTGTATTGGTCACTTTAGTATCTTGAGCACCTAGAACAAACAGAACTGCCTGGTACATAGTAGGTTCTCACTAAATATTTGCTAAATAATGAATGAACCAGAAGATCATGATGATGAAGCTAATTATTTAAAAATTCATATCCTTACCTAAGAAGAAAAGTCTGCCTGATATGCCAGTGACAAGGACTTTTGGAATGAAACATAGTAATGAGTTTTCCAAACTACAGCATATGGTCTTCAAGTGAATTTTTATACTTATACAAAGAATGGTTACTAGATTTATACTTATTTAGAAGTAGATTTAATGTTCATATCCGGCTTTTTGTTTGAATTTTGCTTTGCAGTGTGTACTCCTTTGCTAAATAAATGTCATCCCAGTTTAATGCTCTACTATAGCATATATGACAGTAATAACAGAAGGAGTTTCCATTTGTTTAATTTATCAGAGTATACAATATGATTTTCAATCTATATAACCAGCTAAGGACTGAAATGTAATTTCCTCATTAATTGATATTCTTAGAAAACATACACAATTTATTAATAGTTCTTTAAAATTGTCCAGTATGGCATTTAAAAAAAGAGGATATAATTTTATTAGTAGGTCCCTCTATAAGTAATTAAATGACTGAGCATAATTAAAAGATTTGGGTTCTGGTACCAACATTCTTCTAAACAAGATTTATGATCACTGGCAAGACATTTAAAGTTTCTGTGTCTTAGGACACAAATTTTATCTGGCCTTTATGACTTAACACTGAAGGAGTACTGAATGGTACCTAAGCCACTCTCCAGAGGTGCCAGACCTCCCCTAGCTAACATCTATCAAGAAAAGATGAGGCTTTTGCAATTTTAGCATTTCCTTCAGTGGTTCACCTTCAGTCTATACTGCCAATAACTGAGGTAGACTAGTTGGGTCTAGAACAGCACTGCCAAAAATAGAAATATAATGTGAGCCACAGATGTGATTCATATATATAATCTTAAATGTTCCAGTAGCACATTTAAAAAGTAAAATTAATTTTAATAATATATTTTAATTAGCCCAATATGTCCAAAATAATATTTCAATAAGTAAATAATATAACAATCATTAGTGAGGTATTTTACATTTTTATACTAAATATTCAAAATCCAGTGTATATTTTACACCCACAACACATGGCATTTCACACTAGTCACATTTCCAGTGCTCAATAACCACTTGTGACCAGAGGCTACCACAGGATACAAGCTCAAGAAGATAGTACATTGTGGTCTTGAATGTTCTAGAAAGCCTAGGTACACACAAGATAAGGTACCATGGTCCAAATGCTCTAGGAGGCCTGGTCCATTTAATAGGTTTGAAATCAAGGTAACTGAGTAGTAGAAAACCCTTTGTCAATGTCAGTGTCCATCAATGAAGGAAATAATCCAAAAGAGGTTTTTATAAGAGACAAAGATTTAACACATATTCATACATCTCTAAACAAATTACAAAATTCCACACCAACTCACAAAGACATCATTCACTCAACATGTGTTGATTGAGCTTCTACTATTTACCAGTCATTAGGCTTGCTATTGTCTGCACAATAGAAACATGGACCTTACAATCAAATGTGTAGAGAGAGGGATAATAAAAAAACAAATTAAGAAATTACATATAGTGGTAAGTGCCATGAAGAAATAAACACTGTAAAGTGATAAAACCTGCAGGGTATGGGGGCAGGGACCTTCTTATATAAAGAAATAAAGAAAAGAACGACTTCTATGAAAAGGTAACAAATGAGCTGAGACTTCAAGAATGAGGAGCAGTTAGCTAGGTGGTAGATTGTAGTGAAATAGCTAAAGGTAAAATGGAAAGAAACTTACCTCAGTTAGAGGGAGTAATATATGAGTACACCAAGACTACAAATATTCCATTTTTGACAGGAAAGAGGGCTGGAAGAAAATAACTTCAATAACCTGAAGTTCCTATGTAATATAACAAGTACAAACAATTGAGACAAAAAGAAAATCATTTTATAAAACAGTCAAATGATTCTGGAATGAATAGCACCCACCCCCAACCCCACCACCACACCAATTAAGTGAATGTAATTTGTACATATAGATAAATACCCCTGTGTGGCCTCAAAATTAAGAATGAAGTTGTCCAAATACATGTTGATACCATGTAGGAGCTTGACCATAATAGAACAATGCATACAAGACCTGTCAGCCCTCTGCAAAAAGTCCCAAAGCTTTTTCATCACAGCCTGAGAAGTCAATCTAATTGCCTGAGAATGATGAAATGTGCACTGATGAAAAAGCAATATGCAATGGAGTCATGAGTTATTAGTTGTCATATGACTGATTTATCAATAAAAAAGATGTGATGTCTGCGTATCTTGTGTGTGTGTGTGTGTGTGTGATGTTTGCATATCTTTAAGAAAAAGAAATTAAAGGAGGTCAAAAACTGCTGAGACCAGATTTTATGTGAGCAGTATGGGTAGAGTTATTTAAAAAATTTAAGTGCTGCTTTAAATCATTTAAATCAGCAAGGATTAGGAGAGTGGGATATAGTAAAAGGACACTGAATAGGCAGTTGGGAGACCAAAATCTACGCTTGGCTGTGCCATCATCCAGTCACGTGACTTTTGACAATTTCCTCAACCTCTCCGAGCCCTTTTGCTTCATCTGTACCATAAGAGTGATGTGTAAGATATATCCACAACTGGAACAATTGCAGCTGAGTAACAGATAATGGTCCAGGAATATTTTCCAAGAACTCATCGTTCTAGATTTACAAGGTAAATGTTATTTTTAGATTAAATAATGATGAATCTCAGTAAACAAAGTGGCACAACCCCAATCAGATTCCTGATAAAGCAAATAAAACTACAAAAGGACAGCACAGTCTGTCAATATAACACAAATTCAGAAATCCAGTTCTTATTCCTGGTCTTACAGAGATTCTGGATTTCCCTAAGCATATGCTACCCTGTGCCTCATGTGCCCATTTGCAAAATGAAGATCATAGTCTTTTTTCTCCAAGAGCAGTAGTTTTGAAATTTCTGGGTGTAGAAGTATCACTAGAGAATTCTGAATATCACTGTGGGTCTGAGTAGAACTTGAGAATCTGCATTTTAATAAGCACCACAGGTGATTTTGTTGCAAATGGTCCACAGAGCACATGCTGAGAAATACTGCCTTGAGCCATGGAAAATAACTCTAAGACATTAGGAAAGATCTCCTGGTAAACACAAAGCCTTGTTATAAATTGTGAAAGGTAGCCTACGAACAACAATGAAAATAACACCTATAAAGAATATTATTTTTAATAATATTAACATCATCATCATTATCATCTAAACATTTATATAGCACTTACTAGGCATTTACTAAGGATATGACACAGCTTAGCTCTTTTAGTGTTCATTACCACACTGAGTTTGGTACTGTTTCCGTTTTACAGATGGGAAACAAACAAATAACAACAAAAACAAACAAACAAACAAAATAATTGCCCTAAGAAATGCAGCCATCTGGCTCCAGATATCATACTTTTAATCACTGTACCAGTGGTTCTCCAACACTGATACACATTAGATTCACCTGGAGAGCTTTTGTCAAAGCACAAATCAGTGGCCAAACCCCACAGAATTGCTAATTCAGTAGGTCTGGAGTAGGGCCTGAGAATTTGCATTCCTAACAAGTTCCCAGGTGATGCTGATACTGCTGGTCCAGGAGCCAGTCTTTGAGAACCACTGCTCTGTGCTGTACTTTTCATCAGTATAATCCATCACCTCTACATGCTTACACTCTTCCATGTGTTTCACATGGAAAAAGAAGAAAGTCAACATCAATGGAAGAAAAGATGTCTGAAATCTGCTCAGGGGAAAAAAAAAAAAAACTCTCTGGTTCTCTATTTCCAGCTTAGAAAGTTTACCCAGCTCAGAATGTTTATGTTTTTTACTTCGCAGTTTATTCTCATCTGCCTCCAGTTTACCTTTAAAACTCTTACTCCCTGTCAGCATCACTTCTAAAAACACTCTTGTTCTTTTGAGAGTCATCTCCTCTGCTTTTCACTATAAAGTCATGACTTGGGCTGTTTTTTCCTTCCCAATAAAGTGCATCTTTTTTAAGTACTGCTAAACAGTATCATCTACAAAATCACTCAGGCTTTGACCCAAACTGCTAGTTTCCCCTAATCTTCCACGCCTCCACGCACACAAAATGGTTCTGTAAACCTAAAGACACCTGAAGAACTTTCTGACCACAAGGGAAGAGAACACAGGAAATGGCATTTAGGTAGGAAAATCCTGAGTGTGCTAAGGCAAGTTATTTCCTTTAATGGCTTTACATGTCCCTGACCTAACATCCAGTAATGCTGGCAAGGACTAATACAGCATTTACAACGATAAGCACACCAAATTACTGAAAGCCCAACTCTATTTAGTAGAAAGATTGGCTCTCTTTCTCATTAAGAAATAAGAACAACCCAAGAATTTGGAACAAAATTTACTGGAAAAGGAGCTTTGTGGATAGAAAGAGATGGGAAATGGATTATTTTGTCTTTGCTCAATTTTATCTGCTTCCCTTCTTGAAGGGAAGCTCCTCATGCCACATGTATGTGTGTGTTATTATAGTTTATGATGGTGTTTTCATCAGCACATTACCTTGGGCATAACAAAGATTTACTTTATGACCAGTTTAGGACTTGGCTCTCCATCTTAACACAGCAGCTTTTGAAAGTTGGGAACTTCAAGTACCCAGGACCATGTCTGCAATGCATGTTGTATACACATAAGAGACACTAATTAATGGCAATTCCTCACTGAAGAAAAGCAGAAACTTGTAAACCCAAACAAACTTACAAAGAACAAGTTTATCAAAAAGCAGAATCATACCTGTAAACAGAGAACAAGCTGATGGTTGCCAGAGGGAAGGGGTTGGGGATGTGGGCAAAATGAATGAAGAGGAGTGGGAGATAGAGGTTCCCAGTTCTGGAATGAATAAGTCACGGGAATAAAAGACACAGCATGAGGAATATAATCAATGATATTATAATAGCATGGTATGGTGACAGATGGTAGCTACACTTGTGGTGAGCATATAGCATAATGTATAAAGAAGTCGAATCATTATGTTGTACACCTGAAACTAATGTAACATTGTGCATCAACTACACTCAAATAAAAAAAATCTAATGAAACAAACAAGGTTATAATAATATTAAGTCACTTGTTAAAGTTTTCCTATTTTAAAAAAGTTGGGGGAAATTAATCCAGTAATGTTGATATTGTTGAAATTTCAGATACCTGGATTGTATGGAAAAAATAAAATAAGGAGACATAACACAAAAGATATTCCAACAAAATGTAGTGAAAGAAGAAAATCACTACAGATATTCTGATGGAAATACCTTCAGGCTAAGAAAATTACAAACCTAAGCGTGAGTCCAGGTCCAAAACAGTTTTGCAGATGTAGTAGGTGGTATGATGCAGAAGTCTGAATCTTGTGGCATATATAAATTGTTTCTATTTGTCATTTTGATGTATTCTTTGGAATAAACAGTTTCAAGGAAAATTTTGCCTGGTCTTTACCAACAATTCACTATTCAGACACGGAAGAATTTCAGAGAAATTTTGGCACAAGAAGCTTTCAGCTTCTTTTGTCCACTGTGTCAATAAACGTTCTTCGGTAATGGGGCTGACTTCAAGTATACATGGCCATCACGTATCACAGTGTCTGGGGAGAAATGGGTTCTTCATGAGCACTCTGCAGAAATGAGTTCTTATATATTGCATAGTAAAAAGCAGACTAGAGAACAGAAGGCTAAAAAGAGAAACAATTTTCAAGAATCTGCTGTATCATGAGTACCAAATGTGATGAAAAGGAGCTGTTTCAACTGATTGTTTTTATATCTCAAATCAGATATTCTACAGAAAAAAGTTAAAATTTAGTTAAAATTCAAGAAAGAAGAATATAACAAGAAAGCTTTTCTGAGTGTTGAGGTTATTTTTAATTGAGATGGATTAACCAAGAGCTGAAGAGAATCTCCTTCCTTGAAGAATAATTTGTGATCTTTGGTAGAAACTATATCCATGTAACAAAAATTAGTTATATTTGCATTCCACCTGCGTAGACAGACAAACCAAATGGTCACTGGGATCTATTTCTTTCCTACGGAGACTGAGATCACTGATAGACTCAAATAACTGAGACTGTTAACTTGTCACAAACAGGAAAATCAGTGCATATATATTCAAAGCAAATATTTGTTTTAGGCATCAAAATCCTGTCCTTTTTTGCTACCATTCCTCTTGTACTGCATTACTCAACCTGGCATTCAAGACCATTTACTAAATTTTTCTCCCCCAACCCACCAGCCCTGCACTACCTTTTAGAGTCCTTCCAACGTGAAAAAGCTATGCTGTTTACACTCTTCCTTTATAAGTAATTTGCACATTCCAGTCCTATTCCTGCCTTTGTAAAAGCTAACTCTGTTTATTGAGAAAACTTCTATAAATATGTGTTTCCTTTAAAGTCTTTCAATACTACCAATCTCTGAATAGACATTTCTCCTAGAAGATATATAAATGGCTAATGAGTGCATGAAAAGATGCTCAACACCATTAGTTTTTAGAGAGATGAAAATTTAAACCACGAGGTACCATTTCATACCCACTAGAAGGACTATAATAAATAAGACACACAATAACAACTCTTGGTGAGGATGTGAAAAAACAGGAGGCTTCCTACATTGCTGGTGGCAATGAAAAGTGGCATAGTCACATTGGAAAACAGATTAGCAGTGTCTCAAAGAAGTTCAGTATAAACTACCATATGACCCAGCAATTTTACTCGTAGCTGCTTACCCAAAAGACATGAAAGCGTATGTCCACACAGACACATGCACGTGAATGTTCACAGCAGCATTATTCCTAATAGCCAAAATTTAGAAATGACCTAAAGGTACATCAACTGGTGAATGGATAGACACACTGTGGTACGACCATATAATAGAATACTCTTCAGCCATAAAAATGAACAAACCACTGATACTTGCTATGTCATGCATAAAGCTCAAAACATCACACTAAGTGAAAGCAGCTAGACACAAGAGACCAGATATTGTGTTTATATGAAATGTCCAGAAAAGACAGATTTATAGAGACAAAACATAGATTATTGGTTGCCTGGGCCTGGAAATGGGAGCAAAAACCAACTGTAAATTGGCATGAGGGAAGGATCTTACCAGGGGGATGAAAATGCTCTAAAACTGGTGGTAATAGCTGTATCACTCAGTACATTACCTGAAATCATTGCATTGTGCACTTAAGTGAGTGATACGTAAAATGTCCTTCAGTAACGTTTGTTTAAAAAAAAAAAAAAAAGAACTACCAACTCTAGGTATTCTCCATAATTCACTTGCTTTTCTAGAATCATCCTTTGAGTCTATCTAGTATCATCTTAGTTCGTATGAACCCATTTTGTATTATATGATCTACACTTGCTGATTTAATGTTATTTCTGAACATTTATCTGGACAATTAAAAAAGTTTGGGGTAGCTTCCTCATCTAAATTATTTATGATTTTATTTTATTTAACATCAAAAAATACCTATTGGGTATTGGGGAAGGGGGGGCACTATGTACCAGACACCATTCTAGAAAAAAAGTGACACTGCAGTAAACAAGTGAAGTCTCTGCCATCATGGTGCCTACATTCCACAGAGGAGACCAGCAATAAACAAATTAAAAATAATATAATGTAATTTTCAGATGTAATAAGTATTATAAGGAAAAATAAAGTAAGATAAGAAGATACAGAGAGATTGTCAGTCAGGGAAAGCATCTGATTAAGTGGCGTTGAGTAGAAAGGTGAATGATGGGAAAGAGTGATACATGGGAAGACTCAGGAGAACAACTTTCCCAGCAGAAAATAATGATCACAAAAGCCCTAAAAGAGGATCAAATATGGTCTGCCCAGAAACAGCAAAATGACTGTGCAGATAGAGACTAAAGAAAGAGGGAGGGAAAAAGAAGGCAATGATCAAATCACACAGTGTTTTGGGGGCTATGGCAATGAGTTTTGGTTTTATTGCAAGGGCAATGGGAAGTCATGGGAGGATTTTACAGGAGTGACAAAATCATGGGGACTGCTATACAGACTAAAGGAGGAGGGCATGAGCAGAAGCATAGAGACTAGGTAGGAAGCTATTGCAGTAATCAAAATAAGAGAGTTTGGTGGTCTGGACTGGAAGTGGACAGGGAAAGCAGATTGATAATGGTCAAAATGGTCAAAAACTGTTGAGTTCAGAATTATAACTATCTGAAGGTCAGAATGTTGCCCATTAATACCCTGTGTTAGATGCAAATAAGATTTTCTTTTTTTTCAAATAAGATTTTCTTTTTTTCTTTTTTAATTTTTTAAATTTTATTATGTTATGTTAATCACCATATATTACATCATTAGTTTTTGATGTAGATTTTCTTAATGTAGGAATGTTAACATAGAAAACCATTTGTGCCAACTCCATTTGATAGTAGAATCCTAAATTTAGATTTAAAAGAATTTTTTATTTTTTAGAAAAATCACTGTTCCTATTTATTCATAGAAAAGTACTTTTATCCCAATTGAAAAATGAGCAGAAGACATAATCAGAAAGTTCAAAGCAAAAGAAACATATATGGCCAGTAAACATATGAATCCCATTAGTGAGTATGGAAATGCAAATCAAAACACAATGAGATACAAGTTAAATCTGTATGATTGGCAAAAATTAAAAAGTCCAATAAAGCCAAGTTATTGGCACTGGATGTGAAGAGGATGGAAGAAATGTGAATTCACAAGATCTCTTATGCAGTGCTGTTGGAGATGTAAATTTGTAACGTTGTTTTTGGAAAATAATTTAGCATCACCTTGTAAAGTCAAACATTCACCTACTCTATGATCTAGCACCTCCACTCTTGATATATACACAAAAGAAATTCTTGCACATGTATGCCCTGTGATACGCACAAGAACGTTAATAACATTACTGTTTAAAAAGCAAAAACCTTGAAAAGCCTAAATGCTCATCAACAGAACAGGTGAATAAACTGTGATGTGCTCACACATATGAAATGAAAGCAAGGACATTATGAACACAGGATTCAGAGAGATGAGTTCTTTGGGTGGTGTAAGGTATGAGAAGGGGATAGGGTGCTAGGTGGAAGAACACGAGGGCTTATCTAAAATAATTAAATTTAAAAATCAGATCATGTCGGGCGCCTGGGTGGCTCAGTTGGTTAAGCGACTGCCTTCGGCTCAGGTCATGATCCTGGAGTCCCTGGATCGAGTCCCGCATCAGGCTCCCTGCTCGGCAGGGAGTCTGCTTTGCCCTCTGACCCTATCCCCTCTCATGTGTTCTCTCTCATTCTCTCTCTCTCAAATAAATAAATAAAATCTTTAAAAAAAATCAGATCATGTATTGACCAATGGTGAAAGTGTATCAAACAAAGGATTATGCTAAATCCAAGGTCCTGAAGTCAATTAAAGGAGCAAAAGAAAGGAAAGGGAAGGGAACAGAAGGGAGGGAGAGAAATCACTTTTAACTGTTCTTGCTTCTATAGCCTGGTCCCCAAATGAACGACCCTTGTAAGATACATGACACTCCTCACCCTTGGCCTGGCAAATCCAGCAAAGCAATGGTGTGAATGTTTCAGTTGGTGCCAACGTTTTAGTCCTCCTGGCTAATGCAGTCCACTTTTGTTCCTAATGCCAAAAATCCACTGGTGGCAAGTTTCAGTGCTCAGACAGGCCTCCCGCTTTGAAATCAGGCAAGGTTTTCAGCGCCTGCCTTCAACTAGACCTTCGTATTAATAATGGTTGTTATTCACATTCTTCTGAGCCATCATCTTTGATGGCAGTCCACTTCAGGCTGAAGTTTGATTTCACTTTCTGAGGATCAAGTCCTTTCTTCCCTTCCCTATCAGTCTCTAAACTTATGGAGTCTGTGTCTAGAGCACTATTTCTAGGGCTCCAATGTCTCTCCTCAAAGACAGGCTGACCCACTTTCCAGATGGAGCCAACATCATCCTCTATCTGATCCATAAACCATGAACAGAAGGCTGAGGAAATGAGAAGCTGTGTACCCACTGGGAGGGGAGTGAAGCTTCCAGCATGGGGTCTATGGCAAGATCACAGCCGCACAACCTAATTCTCCAGAAAGCTAGTTTCGATCAATGACAGAACAACCTAGTTCCAGATGAAATTATCCCGGATTTTTAAACACAAATAAACAGTCATATTGAAAGTCGATAAGGTTTACCACAAATTTAACCTGCCATATTTAATGGTATGTAGTATGGTAATTATGGCACCTGAAGACTGGGTAGCAATAGTAAGGCATTCAGATATTTGACAATAATAGCTATTTCTGGGATTCCCTCAGATAAAAGATGGAAAAGAGAAAAGATAAAGTTTATGGGCTCCTCTCCTGCCAGCAGGGCACAGGGCAGTGCTCCAGTCCTCCTTCCCTAAAAAGGATTTAAGTTGTGAACTCAGGGAATAAGTACTTGGAACCAGGGAATAAGTACCTGCGCTAGTACCTGGGCTCTGAGTACCTTCTTTTAGTCCTCTTGGAAGAAGAAAATAGCTAGATACCCCCAGAGAGGCTAACTTCAGTGTTCATTTACAAGTCAAAGTATCAAGTCAGATCTGTTAAACATCAGGAAACTGTGGGAAGCAAGCTGTCCTCTCCTGAGAGATGGTGAGGACAGCTAGATCCATACGCAAGTTAGAAAAATAGCCATATTCTCAGTAAACGTAACGATAACATTGAGTCCCGATAATTTCTTAAAACTATGCTTTTTACTACTTAACTCTTTCCCAAGTAAGTTAGGAA
This sequence comes from Mirounga leonina, assembly GCF_011800145.1. Taxonomy (NCBI): domain Eukaryota; kingdom Metazoa; phylum Chordata; class Mammalia; order Carnivora; family Phocidae; genus Mirounga; species Mirounga leonina. Next base: position 1,499,895 of record NW_023270627.1, read on the forward strand.
TAGAAGTGAGAAGAGCACTTAAATACAGGCAGAGGATTTTAGACTTCATACAATAATTCCTTGATCATCAACACATTTGTCTTTAAAATTGACCTGGAAGTCAGGCAAAGGTTTAGTTCTCAGAAAAAGATGGCCAGGAATGGGGCTCTACATTGCCAAATGACTTCTGAATTGGTGAATTCCTAAAAACCAGGACAGAGCTTTCTACAAATTATGCTGAAGTTGTTTTTTGCCTCCAGTGTACTGGTTTCGTTATTACAGCATCTATTCCGGAAGCTGGGTTTCCCCCATCCTCACACCCACTCCCTCTCAGGATGAGGGCAGATTTGGAACAAGAACCAGGAGAGAACTGAGCTGCTGTGCGAAGGGGTAGATTTTTTAAGCATGAAGAATGAAGAGGATTAAAAAAAAAAATCCTGTCTCTGCATAATGTACCTACCTAAATTTCTTTTTTGGATTCTTTTTCCTTTTTTAAACTTGTCATTTGAGCAGCTGAAGAAAAAATATGGGCCCAGGATCTCCCTCTTAGTGAGAGAAGGACCTCCTCCTCCCCCACAACATTCTCGCCAAAACAAATCAATTAACACAGTCTCCAATCAAAAGTCAAGAAGAAATCAGAGGGGAGATGAAAGGAAAGATCCACTGAGTCAGTATGTATGACTTAGGGGTTTTTCCTTCCTACACACACGGTCCCCTGGGGAGCCTCATTCAGTTGGGCTGAATTTACAGATCCTGGCCATGGCCACATTCTCTGTGACCAAGACTGACTAATATCTCCCACTGCCATCAGACAGCTCTGCGGTGGCAGACAAGAGTGTCATCTGTAACTAAGCCGGGTGTGTGCCCTGTGAGTCTGAGCTGGGCAGATCTCCCTCTGCAACTCAGAAACGCCTCAGAGGAAACCGCAACTCTATGAGGACTCTGGAGTAGGCAGCTATCACCGTGCCTCCATCCCAAATCCTTAGTTCAGCTCCTGTCCTACACAAACAGAGCCCTTTCTTGAGATGTGACCATTGCGAAGCAAGAGCCAAGCTGCTAATCACCTAGATTTTGAAACTCCAAACCTTTTTTGGTTTTGGTTTTTGTATCATCACAGGAAAGAATCTTTATAAACTCAGACGTAAATGGAATGTGGTTTTCAATATTTTAGGAAACAAATTAATTTTTACTCTAATATTTCATCTCAATGAACAAATCAGAAATTCAGCCTCAGACGTTCTGGAAAGATCTAAGAGTCTCCCATACCAGATTGGACCTGGGTTCCAAGGCTTCACACAGTGACAGGCCTTCAGTCATCTGTTCACTCCACCTACCATCAAGGTACCCACTGTCCCAGATCCAGTGGCTCTCTGACGCGTGCCAGAACATACATGGGTCACAGGAATCTCTGCACCTTGCAGAGCTGGGCTCTGAGGTGCCTGTGATCTAAAGCAAAGCAAAACAAAACAAAATAAAAAACAGGCAGACAAAAAAAATAGGACATCTGGGTAAATTTGGATTTCAGATAAACAACACATAATTTTTTTTTAGTGTATGTATGCTCTGTGCGATTTTAGGACATACTTATACCAAAAAAATTATTCATTGTCTATGTGAATTTCAAATATAACTGGATATCCTATATTTTATCTGGCAACCCTACTATGATCCCCGCCTGCCAATATTCCTCTCTGAGATCTCACTGTTTCCCTAGGGCATCTCCAGTAAATAAGACCACTGTTGCTCAGGGATTATGAACTTCTTCTAATACTAGACCGGGGAATTTTTTCTTCTGGGGAATTATTGTTCTCATTGGGATTAAATTTTCTGAAACAAAGACAAGAACGTTCTGCAGATGGTTCTGCTTTCCACCTGTCACATACCTCCCTGAGGCAATGAATTACAGGCTACTATCTTGAAATGAAAATGGGGGAGAGAATTAAGGTCTCAAATTGTTTATCTGCACACCTTTTTTTTTCTTTTAGTTTTCTCTCTCCACGCCTCCCTATTCCCTTTATCTCTGCTTTCTTTTTGCAATATCAGAAGAAACTGTTTGAAAAATGCATTTTTATTTAGGTCAAGAGATTGGACAATTCTTACACTGTAAAAGAGATTTATTAAAGCACAATAAGACTGTTAGAATCCCAGAACGTTTGAGTACCTTAAAGCACAAATACAAAGGAGTAAGTAGGCTCACATCTCCCAAAAATCTTTTTTTTTTAAAGATCTTATTTATTTATTTGACAGAGAGAGACAGAGCGAGAGAGGGAACACAAGCAGGGAGAGTGGGAAAGGGAGAAGCAGGCTTCCCGCTGAGCAGGGAGACCGATGTTGGGCTTGATCCCAGGACCCTGGGATCATGACCTGAGCGAAGGCAGACACTTAACGACCGAGCCACCCAGGCGCCCCTCCCCAAAATCTTTTTTCCTAAATTTACATTTCAAGACCGTAGACTCTTTTCAATAAAAGTATGATCCCATTGTAACTCAAAAGAGAAGTTACTAAGAAAATGCATTCCTGCCCGACAGCTACAGATTCTTATTTTAAAATATTTTTAATTTGCTTTATATGCATTTAATTGTTGATTAGATTATTTCAAGAAATTCTGGAATACATACTAAGGAATGAATGAATGAGATGACTGCATAAAAATGTTTGTAAAAAGATGTTCCTTGCAGCATTACTTATGAAAAGAGAGGACAAAATTAAGTGTCTTTCAATCACAATTGATTAAATAAATTATGCTATAATTACCTACTATGGCTATTAAGCCTGATATTTTATCCTTCATTATATCAAAGTTCCTAAAGTAAGGAAAATAAGTTAAAAGATATCAGGAGTGGAAAAGAAGATATAAAACTGTAATTTTTCAATAAAAACATAAGTATGTATAATAAAAATAATCTACAGTTTAATTATTTGAATTAATAAACTAAGTGTGACAAAGTTGGCAGAACAAGGGCAATATGCAAAAATCAGTTGTATTTTATACCAATATAAGTAGTTTGAAAATGAACTTTTTCTTAATTTACAGCAGCATCAGAAAAAAGGAGGAAAAAGATTTTCAAGGACTCTACACAGAAAACAGTAAGATACTATTTATTAAATTAGCCAAGATAATCTTGAAAAACAGAATGTCCCTGATACCAACACTCAGGATAAAGCTGCTGTAATTAAGATGCTGTGGTATTGGCTCATGGATTAACAAAGAGACCACTGGAACAGAATAGAGTTCAAAATGAGACCCACGCATACGGTCATTTGATCTATGACAAAGGTGGCACTGCAGCAACCTTTGTGGGAATAGGACAATCTTTTCAATAAATGGTGCTGTTCAACTGGTTTACTCAGATCCACCTTCAGGATCATAGCACTCATTCCCTGGTTACTGGGAAAGTTGGCTGCTGATGGCTCACAGCTGCATCTGTCGCTCAGGGAATTTCCCTTAGTCAAAGAAAGCTGCTTTATCCAAGATTGTACTCTCTCCCAGAGGGTATCCCACATCCAATGACTGGTGGATGCAAAGGTCTAAAGTCCCAGTCCTTTCTTAGATTGGTCTATGAAGGATCATTCCAATTCAAGAGCTCCCCATGGGGATAGTTTAGGTCTCTAACGCGACTGTTATCACCACAGCTTAACAGCTCCCTCCACCCAACCCTGTTTCCTCTGCTCCCACTCAGGTTATATCTGGAAGTTTTATCCCAGTAAAACTCCTGCACACAAATCTCAATGCCCCAGATTCGATATCCAGGAAACCTGACCTGGAACACCCTGGAAAAAATTAACCTTGACCTTACCTCATACTTTACATGAAATCAGTTCCAGGTGAGAGTATAACTAAATGTGAGTAGTAAAACACAAAATTTCTAAGAGAATTTCTAACATAACAAAGCCTCCAAAAAGCACTAAATATAAAGAAAAAGACTGATAAATTAGACTACATTAAAATTAAGACCTTCCGTTTATCAAAGGATACCATTAAGAGTAAAAAAGCAAGCCACAGAGTAGACGATACACACAATACTTATAATTTACAAAGAGTTTGTATATGAAATACATTAAAAAAAGACCAAAAACTTAACAGCAGACAGACAGCCCAATAGAAAAAAGGGAAAGAGACTTGAACAGGTACTTTCTCCAAAAAAAGATACCAAAATGGCCAGCAAACATATGACAGGAAATTCAAACTTATTAGTACTCAGGACAATGCAAATTAAAATCACAATATAATACTCACCTCAAACCCACTGAAATGGCAAAACTGAGAGTATCAAGTGTTGGTGAGGATATAGAGCACCTGGAATTCTCAGACACAGCTTGAGGAAATTTGTATGATGTAATCTAATAAAACTGAGCATGTGCATATATATCACTTTTAGTAATATCCCCAACAGAAATGATACTGGAACTTTGGCACATAAATGTCCATAGCAGTATTATTCATAATAACAACAAAAAAAATTAGAACAGTCCAAATACCTGTTAATTTTTATAGACAACAAAGAAAAAAGAAAGCAGAGAAAATATAGTCGAAATAGATGAGGAGTAATATGGAAATGGCTGAAAAGCAATGAGATTATGCTGATGCAGAGCATTTAGAAATTGGGACAGTCTTGAGTAAGAGAATTGTAGGAGGAAATGAATTTAAAATTTTAGAAACAGTGTCTCAGACAGTTAAGGAATAATTAGTACTTGATTTATTTGTAGAAATTCATACAATTCCTTTCCTCTAACTCAAGTATTACACACACACAGCTTATAAATAGAAATGAGCAGAACACAAATAAGGTAGTATATCCCTTTAGTGAGGAGCTCCCTGTCAGATCGCTGCTCCTCTCAGTTTTCTGATGTAGTAGCAGCATACTATATACACTGCTGGTACTACTACCACCAGCGGGAGCAAGCAGCTTTCTTGGGTGCAAGCTTATGACAGTTAATTGTATATGTCAACTTGGCTGGGCCATGGTGTCCAGATATTTGGCTAAACATTGTTTGGGATATTTCTGTGAGGGTGTTCTTTGGATGAGATTAATATTTAAATTGACCCACTCTGAGTAAATCAGATTGCCCTTCATAAGATGGGTAGGCTACATCCCAGCACTTGAAGGTCTTAATAGAACAAAAACTGACCTCTCTCGAGAAAGAAGGAATTCTGTCAGCAGACTGCCACTAGAGTCAATCTACAACTCCTCCTTGAGTCTCCAGCCTGCTGGCCTATTCCATCAGATTTTGGACTCATCAAACCTCTATGATTATGTGAGTGAAATGCCTTAAAACAAATCTCTCGGGGCACCTGGGTGGTTCAGTCGGTTAAGTGTCTGCCTTCAGCTTGGGTCATGATCCCCAGGTCCTGGGATCGAGCCCCACATCAGGCTCCCTGCTCAGTGAGGATTCTGCTTCTCCCTCTGGCCTTCCTCTGCTCATGCTCTCTCCCTCTCTCTCTCACTCTCTCTCTCAAATAAATAAATAAAATCCTTAAAAATAAATAAATAAATAAAACAAATCTCTCTTTCTCTCTGCCTTTCTTCTCATAAAACTTTGTATATAAAACTATATATATTTATATATAAAATATATTTTTATATATAGAACATATGTATATATGATATATACACACACAGTAGCTTTTGGTTCTGTTCTTCTGATAAACCTAATACAAGGTCTAATACTGGGAAAAATCAATTCCCTCACCTGGGTGAGCCTGGCATGAATATTACTGGCTTCACGGGATCCCTATCCCTAACAGATGCCTGCCTGCTGTGTAGGTTCATCTGTTCTTTCTGAAACTCAGTCTTGAACACACCCTCTCCTTCCAGTCTTTCCAACTCTACCATCTCTTTTGTGTCTTTACAGGGCCAAACTGAAGACTACCTGCATTTTTTGCAAGAGTTTTGTATCTGTGCCAAGTTCTGATGCCCTGCTGTGCTTTTGTGTCTGCTCTGACATCCAGCTGTCCTCTGAGCAGGCTTGTCTCATCTTGAGTGTCCCCCGACACTCCAGTTTCTTCAGGATCCTTGTCATTCCTTGAGTTTTTATTCAACAGTTTGAAACTCTCTAAAAACTAAACCCTTCTCTTTAATATCTAAAGCATCTCAGATTTCACTTTTGTTATTGTTATTGTTGTTTTGTTTTGTTTTGTTGTTGTTAATAGAACCACATTCCCTAACGTCAGTCTCACTCAGCTCTGCTAGTAAACAAGACTGATATCCTAACGTTACAGTTTCTTCCCACTGGCTAAGTCTAAGAAATCCTTTCTGGTCATTAGGTTGATCTACTACCTGATCATTCTCTGGCTCAGAATCACCCAAAGCCTTATAAAAACATAGTCTGTGGTTCCCACTCCCCAATTTTTTGATTCATTAGGTCTGGGGTGGGGCCTGGGAACTTGAATCCTAACAAATTCTCAGGGGAGGCTGATGCTGTGGAACCTGGAACCACACGTTGGGAACCACTGCTCTAGCTCTGGTTCCTGAATTGCAGCCTCCTGTGCCTGTTGATTCCCTTTAGTTCCTAAATCTTTTATAAATATCATCTCTGCTGGTCTAGGGTAAAACTCAGGGTGGGGAAATGGGAACTCTATACAGCCTTCCTCTGTAGGGACAAGCCAAAGATAGATGGAATTCAATTCAACATCACTACCTTTCTTTTTTTTTGAGTGACTGATGTGTTATAAAGTACTGGTGGGGAGGAGTTAGAAACATCAGTTTCTTTCTTAAGAAACTTAAAATCTAAAAAGGGGAAAGCCCAGGACATTACTGGTACCCGAAGCATATTCTCCAGGCTTACCCTAGAGGTCAAGGCCAAGACTCACCCTCAGGGTTATACAAGTGCAGGGGCAACAAGTTCACAATCCTGAGTGAAATGCCTCCTCAAATTGTGCACTCTAGGGACTTCACTTGCCTCCTCCAGTCTCAGCCCTGCCAAAGGTCACAACAGAGAGTTCCAGTACCCCCGATGGATTCCAACCTTTCCCTGAATAAGTATATTCTCTACCAGAGAAGTCTGCCTGGCCTGCATGCCAGGTGGGCCTGAACTGTACATACAATGCTCAACCACATGTAAAGCTGGTAATGGAGCCAAAAGCTCATGAAATCAGCATGCAAAATTTATAGAGTAAGAAAAACAGAAGGACTAAGGCTGATATCTGAGGCATGCAAATATTTAAGAGATGGAATTTAAAAGGAACAACTTGCAAGTTGTTGAGAAATGGGTGAGTGGAAAGAACCAATATAGTTTGAGATCTGCCTCTATGTTTGAATGAAGTGTGCAAGATACAGGATTTGCCTTCAAGAAGCTTCCACGTTAATAGGGAAAATAGGATCCTCATCTGAAAAAATAAATATTCTGGTATGAAGCACCAAATTAGTGTTGAGGACATAAGAATAAGCTAAAACTTGCCCTAACTTGAGCAATACAATCCTTAGTCTTTCCATGTAAAAAATGGTGGGAATGATATTGATTGCATAGGGCTTTTATGAAAATTTAGTAAGATAATTAAAGTTCTAAGTACAGTTGCTGGCTTATAGTAACCACTAAGTACATTGGTATTTTTTTATTGTAATTCCTGTTGTGATGCTGTTATTGCTGATGATGTGTGAAGTTTAGGAAACACGAGGGAGATGTCAGGTGCATTGGGGATGATGGACTATGAGGAGCTGGAATGGTCAGGATGTAGAGCAGGATTCACCTACATCCTGAGGCAAGATGCCTGAGCAAGGAGAAGGTCAGTAGTTGCTAAAGTATGGGGGTAAGTCAGAAGATCAGTTTGTTTAGACTGTGTGCAGTTTGAGGAGAGAGGCATGATAGTGGCCAAATTGGAATCTTAGAATAAGAAGTTTGGGCTTTTCCCTAGAACCTCTGAGGACTTATGACCAAAAAACGATATAAATGAAAATAATCTTTTGGTGAAATTAATTTATAAATCTAAAATGGTAATAGGAAAAATGATGTCAGGTAGTTTGGTATCTTTTTTTTTAAAGATTCACTTATTTTAGAAAGAGAGAAAGCATGGGGGAGGGGCAAAGGAAGAGGGTAAGAGAGAATCTCAAACAGACTCCCCATTGAGTGCAGAGTCCAACACAGGGCTCGATCTCACAATCCTGAAATCATGACCTGAGCCGAAATCAGAGTTGGACGCCTGACTGAGCTACCCAGGCACCCCAGGTATTTAGGTATCTTAAATATGAGATGACGCTAGGTTAGTAGTAAAAAAAGAAAAGAAGGAGTACATTCAAGCTACAGTTGACCCTTGAACAATGTGAGGGTAAGGGGTACTGACCCCCACATAGTCAAAAATCCACATATAACTTTTGATTCCCCCAAAACTTAACTAATAGCCTACTGTTGACTTGAAGCTTTACCAATAGCATAAACAGTTGATTAACACATATTTTTATGTTATATGTATTACTGCATTCTTACAATAAAGAAAATATTATTAAGAAAATCATAAGAAAGAAAAAATACATTTACAGTACTGTACTATATTTAGTGAAAAAAATCCTTGTATAAGTGTACCTGTGCAGTTCAAACTTGGGTTGTTCAACACCTATATATGCAGAAGAGAAGATCAAATTCAAGAGAAGAAGATGTATTAGGTTTGGGTATGAAGGCATGGATGGGAGTGGTGGCTGCCTTCTCACTGAGTTCTCATATGGTCTTTCCCCTATCACGTACAGGAAAAAAGAGATGTCTGGTGTCTCTTCCTCTTCTTACAGGGACAACAGCCCTATCAGATTAGGATCCCACCCTTATGACATCATTTAACCCTAATTACCTCCCTAAAGTCCCTATCTCCAAATAAAGTCACACTAAGGGGTTAGGGCTTGAACATATGAATTTGGGTGGATGGGGGACACAATTCAGTCCATAACGGTGGTATGAAGTATGAAGTTGAGCTAATCAAGGAGCAGATAATTTTGGAGTTAGACGTGGATGATTGGTTAATCTACAGCACTATCCAGTGAAACATTTAGTACTGATGAAAATATTCCATATCAGCATTGTCCATCATGGTAACCACTAGTGACAAATGGCCACTGAGCATTTTAATTTGGCTAATGAGACTGATGAAATGAATTTTTAATTATACATACTTTTAATTAAATTTAAATTTAAACTGTATTGGATAGCACAAGTTACGACTACAGGAACCTTTGGCAGAGTAGAGTCCTGTCAATAATTCGATATGTAAGGCTCCTCCTAGGCCTTAAAGTCTTGTACTGTAGATCCTCAGTTAGGGCTTAAATACTTTCATGGCAGCAGTAATGCAATTAGGGATGTTTAAAAGGCAGCTAAAGATCTGCAACTGTTTGTCAAGCCCTGAGATCGAGGCTTTGGAGACATCCCATGGATGTTATGGTTGCAGCCATAAAAGTGGGGAAAAAAAAATTGAGAGAGGGAAGAGAATGGGACTCCATGTCGTGCCTTGATAATACACATATATAGAAGGAAAATAAAAACAAACCAGAAAAAGAACTAGATTTTCATCTGCCAAATTTGCACCAATGATTAGTTAGCCGCAGATTGCCACCACTTTGATATATTCAATCTTCACCTCCAAGAAGGGGTCACAATAATAAGAGTGGGAGCTGTTGCTACTTTCACATTCCATCCCCGCCATGTATTAGCTGGGCGGCCTGAGCAAGGCACTGAACCTTTCCGTGCTTCAGTTTCCTACTTTGTAAAATACGGGTAATGGCAAGACCTCCTTTCATAGTCAACTGAGAGGATCAGGTGAGATGGTACAGAAAGTTCTAGCAAAGCCCTGGCACATAATACATGTTCTTTAAATTTTATATAAAAAATAAAACTTCTCTTGTCCACAGTCTCGTTCCTCTTCCTGTGTCCCCTATCTGAGCTAACAGCATTGCCCTTCATCTTAGTCAGTCTTTCTGGAAACCCGAATCACCTTTTATTCCTTCTTCTTCTTCATTCCCCACATCTGGTAATTCATCAAGTGCTAATGATTCTAACTGCACAATATCTTTCAGATAGAGCCCCCTCACTCTGTGACCTCTACCTCTGCTCTCACTCAGATCCTCAGCACCTTCCCTGGGACCACAGTCATGTTGCACTTTCTGTCCAAAGCATCTCCACTTCCAAAGTGTTTGCTACACCCACCCATTCTCTCCACTGTCTCCAGGGTGGTATTTGTAAGCCCTGGGTCATTTTGCATCCTTCCCCTGACAGTTTCTTTGTGCAGATAGGATTAAGTTGATGTTCCTAAGCATGGCATTCAAGCCCCTTTGCAACCTGCCCCCAACCCTACCTCTCCATTTAGAGTAAAAGCATTTCACCTTTTACTCTGAACCAAGAATACATAAATATGAGTCAATACATTTTTTAAAAAATTCAAATAAAGAATTGTTTTGTGACTGTGTGTAGACCTAGGAGGAAGAAGCTGCATTTTTTTTATTTGACTCTTGCCGGCGGGGGTGGGGGTGGGGGTGGGGTCGGGGGCGGGGAGGAATGCAAAATTCCTTATTAAACCTTGCAGGGAGATTCCTCCCCAGTACCTCCTGTAACCAGAGAGATCATGTGTCCTCATTTGCCAGGACAATCCTTGCTTATAGCTATTGATCCTATATAATTTTTAAAAAATTCCCCCATTTCATTCTCAAAAGTGCCCTCGTTAGGGCAGTAAATTATGTGGTCACCTAGAACTCACCTTGCCAAAATAAGTCAGTCTGAAGAGATGAAGGGTAGGAACAGAATGACCGGCCTCCATTCTTCCTGCCCATCTTCTTAGGTGGCTGGCTTTGGAGTCACTCTTCCCTTCAGTCAGCATCTCCTACTTTGTTTTAGAACCCTTTCAGGGCTGCTTAGTTTTTGTGGAAGCATCTTTTCCAAGGCATTGCTTCAGACTTCCTCAAACGCTTTATTAAAAATCACCTCATGGCCCTGTTCTCTGAACCTAGTTGATGAGAAAAACTAATAGCTAAAAAGTGGCTAGATGTGCTACCTTCCCAGAGAGAAGTTATGAATTTTAAAAGGACCTTAAGAACCCTGACCAAAGGAATGACTAATGGCGGAATTTTAGGAGAACTGTGTAGGTGTCAGCAGTGTCTGTCATTAAAGTGATGCAGCAGAGGCCAGGGATGGCAGGAGGGACCGGGGATGATGTGGGCCATTGCTCACACCCCTGATCAACAGAATGAGGGAGAAAGAGATGGTGGGGGGGGGCGGTGGACATAAGTAACGAATGATCATGGAAACCAAAAGAAATGTGAAAATTAAGGAAAGGAACAACTCAGGGAAATTACAACTGGGAACTCTCTGGGCATGTATTTGGAAACTGGACATGAACAAGAAATTGTCAGAAGTAGAAAATACACAAAGAACCAGCAGTATTCCAGCCAAACCAACTAAAAGATGCCTTCTTCATAGAAGCCTTCCCTGACACCTGGCCCAAGTCAGGTTCCTCTGTTATGTACTCTCCAGGACTAGTTTCCTCTTCCTTCAGAGCAAGACCTCAATTTGTAGTAATTCACATGTTCATTTAGTGTAACTATTTGTCAATGCCCATCATTCCCACTTGAAGGTAAGCTATACCAGCACTCAGACCATATTTCTTTTTGTTCTCTTTCATTCCTTCATAGCTAGCAAGGGTCTGACACATATTTTGTATTTAATAAATAGTTGTTGAATGAATGAATATTTATATTTAAATATAAATAAGTGTATATACATAAATGAACATCAAGGTTCATCCTAATTTGATCTTTTAGAAATCTTCCAGATTAAATAATGCTCAAAGTTGATAAAAACCAATATGGACCCGTCAGGTCTGTTATGGTCTGGAGTCAAATGACCTTCACCACCCAAGAGCATACATACCTTATATTCAACACACATTTATTCACCACTTATTATCCAGTTTAGAGGTTGAGATCACAGTCCTTAGGGTGAATGGCCTGGTCATATACTTGCTTATGTGACCATTGGGAGGTTAATTAACAATTCTGTGCCTTAATTTATTTATAAGGTAACAGGAATTTTAATAGTACATATCTCAAGAGATTGTTGGGAAAATAAAATTACTACAAACAAACCACAGAGCCTGGCACGTAGGCACAGCATATAGGATCAATAAAGATTAGTTATTATCATTATTACTGTCAATTTTTGTATCTGAAAGCTCTGGTACCATAGGCTATGGAGGATGCGGTGATAAATCAGGCAAGATATTATCCTGCAAGAGCTTGTAGTTAAGGAGATAAGATAAAGAATGTAACAGAGGAATGAACACAGATGAAACAAGAGTGCTAAGAGAATTCGAAGGAGGGAGTAAGGTGCATCCAGGGCATCAGATCAAAGACAATCTCTGATGCTGTTTAAACAGAAAACTCTATCTTGTTTACATTTTAATGATCTCAGATAGATGTTGTTAACCAAATTAGATAAACTCTCCAGCAACCTGGTTAGTCACTCTAGCGCATTTGGGATGAAGTCACAGCAAAGGACAACTACAGCTTTGTGCGCATTTTGAAGGGATTCTCACAAAGACATCTCCGTGCAAGTTTTCCTAAAGACCAGCTGGCCGACGAACATAAACATCAGAGTCAGAACACATTTCCAGCTAGCCAACCAAGGTTCACTCTTCTGCAGAAAATACTCTTCTTGTTTTTGCAAAGTGTCTTGAACAAGGAGCCTTCCCTGAACCCTTGTTATTCTGCTATTCAGCCTGATAGAGATGAGTGACCACTCCTCCTCTTGCTTAGTAATGGCAGTTCTCTGCCAAGATAAGGTCACACAAGGGGAGATAATTATTACCTAATAAACAGCTTGTCCAACTCAATATTAATCATGAATGGGTTATTATGTGAACTGCTTAGAGAACTATCACCTTCTACACACAGTGGAAGTCCTTGTATACATTTTCTCTTTCAGCAGAACAATCATCAACAATCAACAAAGGGACATTTCCATGAAATATTACTTGAAAACAGATAGCCCCACTAAACCCTTCTGTGAATACTCCCCACTACTACCAGCACCCTCACCCCACCCCTCACACTAGAAAGGCCTATTTATCATTCTAGACAGGCCTACTTATCAGCTTCTTCATAAGTTCACTGTGCCTCAGTCTTCAGAGTAAAAGGGCAGAGCTGGTGGGCAGAAAACAAAGTTAGTCAAATCCAAACACAGCACAATTAGATTTTAAATAGATCTGATCCATAGTATCTCAAATAAAGGAAAATAAGCAATCTTTGAGATCAACTTTACTAATAATAGACTGATTAACCACATTAAAAGATGGAATACTTTTCCATAGTTCTAAGGCTAAGCAGAAGGCATATTTTAAAAAACTGAGAATTCTTGGGCGCCTGGGTGGCTCAGTTGGTTAAGCGACTGCCTTCAGCTCAGGTCATGATCCTGGAGTCCCGGGATCGAGTCCCGCATCAGGCTCCCTGCTCGGCAGGGGGTCTGCTTCTCCCTCTGCCCTCCTCCCTCTCATGCTCTCTGTCTCTCATTCTCTGTCTCTCAAATAAATAAAATCTTTAAAAAAAAAAACAACTGAGAATTCTTAGCTAAGGACTAGTTAATTCCCATTCATTCAATGAAAGGAGATAGACAAGAAACGAAACAAAACAAAACAAACAAACAAAAAACCCCAAATAACAGAGCATTTATAGATTTTCTAAGTGTTATAAAAGAAATAAATGGGTTGGAATAAAAAGAATAACCTGGAAAGGACAGGAAGACAAAGGGAAAGGAGAAGTAGAAAAGACAGAGTCAACAAAGCCTCTGAAGGAACATGATGTTTGAGCTGAAACCTGAAAGGTGAGGTTGAACCAGGCATGCAAAGAGTCATCTCGACAGAGGGAACAAGTGTAAACTCTCAGATATGGACAAGAGTTTAGTGTGTTAAAAATAAGTAAAGAGATAGAGGTGTTAGTTAATGCCACAGGGGTAATTATTTAGCAATATATAAATGTATAAAGTCAGCATGTTGTACCTTAAATTTACACTATATATATCCATTATGTTTCAACAAAGCTGGGGAAAAAATAGAGAAAGGAAACCATAACGGGTGGAGTAGAGTGGAATGGGAAGGTTGGAGTGCTGAGATAAAATTGGAAAGGTAAGCTAGATCCAGTTTGGATTTTATTTTAAAAGCTAATGGAAAAATGAAGGGGGGGAAATCGGAGGGGGAGACGAACCATGAGAGACTATGGACTTTGAGAAACAAACTGAGGGTTCTAGAGGGAAGGGGGGTGGGGGATGGGTTAGCCTGGTGATGGGTATTAAAGAGGGCACATACTGCATGGAGCACTGGGTGTTATACGTAAACAATGAATCATGGAACACTATATCAAAAACTAATGATGTAATGTATGGTGATTAACATAACATAATAATTTAAAAAAAGCTAATGGAACACCAGATACAAAAATTAATTCAAAATGGATCAAAGACTTATGCATAGGAACTAAAACTATAAAACCCTTAGGAAAAAAAAAACATTGGAAAAAAGCTCCATGACATTGGATTTGGCAATGATTTCTTGGATATGACACCAAAAGCACAAGCAACAACAACAACAAAAATAGGTAAATTAGACTTCAGCAAAATTGAGAAATTTTGTGCATCAAATGACACTATTAAGAGAGTAAAAAGGAACTCTATAGACTGGGAAAAAATATTTGCAAATCATATACTTGATAAGAGATTAATATCTAGAATATATAAAGTACTTCCAGAACTCAAGGACAAAAAAACAGACATTCCAAATAAAAAACGGTCAAAGCACTTGAATAGACATTTCTCCAAAGAAGATATATAAATGGCCAATAAACACATGAAAAGTTGTTCAAAATCATCAGTCATTATGAAATTTCAAATGGAAACTACAATGAGATACCACTTTACATTTATTAAGATGGCTATTATTTTACAAAGAAAAGGAAAGGAAAGAACAAGTCTTGGCAAGAAGTTGAAGAAATTAAGGGATGCCTGGGTGGCTCAGTCAGTTAAGCGTCTGCCTTCGGATCAGGTCATGATCCCAGGGTCCTGGGATCAAGTCCCACATCGGGCTCCTTGCTAGGCAGGGAGCCTGTTTCTCCCTCTTCCTGCCATTCCCCCTGCTTGTACTGT
Source organism: Mirounga leonina (assembly GCF_011800145.1). Classification (NCBI taxonomy): domain Eukaryota; kingdom Metazoa; phylum Chordata; class Mammalia; order Carnivora; family Phocidae; genus Mirounga; species Mirounga leonina. Next base: position 1,514,973 of record NW_023270627.1, read on the forward strand.
CACTCTCTCTCTCTCTAGCAAATAAACAAATAAAATCTTAAAAAAAAAAAAAGAATTTGAAGAAATTGGAACCCATGAACATTGGTGGTGCAAATGTAAAATGGTGTAGCCATAGTGGAAAACTGTATGGTGGTTCCTCAAAAAAATTAGACACGGAATTACCGTATGATCCAGCATCCCACTTCTAGGTATATACCCAAAAGAATTGAAAGCAAGGACTTGAATAGGTATTTGTACACCAATGTTCTAACAGTATCATTCACAATAGCCAAACGGTGGGAACAGTCCAAATGTCCAACAGAAAAATGGATGAACAAAATGTGTTATAAACATATAAGAAATATTATTCAGCTTTAAAAAAATGAAATTCTGATATAGGCTACAACATGGATGAACCTGGAAATCTTACACTGACTGTAATAAACCAGACACAAATATTGTTATGATTTTATTTTTTGAGGTATCTAGAATAATCAAATTCATAGGCACAGAAAGTAGAACAGTGGTTATCAGGGGCTGGGTGGAGGGGTGAATTTGGATTTATTATTTAATACGTACAGAGTTTCAGTCTGGGATTATGAAAAAGTTCTGGAGATGGATATGATGATGGTTACACAGTAATGTGAATGCATTTAATACCACTGAATTGTACATTTAAAATGGTTAAAATGGTAAATTTTGTGATACATATATTTTACTAAAACTAAAAAAAATCTTGGAAGGTATTGAAGAGTATTAAGCAGTAATTCTCATGATCTGACTATATTTTTAGAAACCATTCTGTCTGTTTTATGAATGACAGACTTTTTTCCCCCCCATTGGTTTTCTTTTTTTTTTGAATTAATTTTTTTTTTCTGTTAATCACCATACATTACATCATTAGTTTTTGATGTAGTGTTCCATGATTCATTGTTTGCGTATAACACCTAGTGCTCCATGCAGTATGTGCCCTCTTTAATACCCATCACCAGGCTAATCCATCCCCCCACCCCCCGTCCCCTCTAGAACTCTGTTTCTCGGAGTCCATAGTCTCTCATGGTTCGTCTCCCTTGCCAATTTTCCCCCCTTCATTCTTCCCTTCCTGCTATCTTCTTCTTTTTTTTTTTTAACATATAATGTATTATTTGTTTTAGAGGTACAGGTCTGTGATTCATCAGTCTTACACAATTCACAGCGCTCACCATAGCACATACCCTCCCCAATGCCTATCACCCAGCCACCCCACCCCTCCCACCCCCCACCACTCCAGTAACCCTCACTTTGTTTCCTGAGATTAAGTATTCCTCTTATCAGTGAGGTCATATGATACATGATGAATGACAGACTTTTAAAGGGTGGAGTAACAAGATAGAAACAAATGTACGAGATGAAGGGTTAGTGACAGTGGCGTTGTAGTTAAATGGACGGATTTGAGATTCTGAAGATAGAACCATGAAGTTAAATGATGAGCTAGATAAGGGGTGTAAGAAAAAGGATAAATCAAGAATGATACCCAAGTTCTTGGCTTGAGCAACTGAGTGGTACCATTAATAATATACTGAAAACTTCAGAAAGTACATGTTTAGAATGAGGTGAAGTCAAGAGTGTTGTGTTCACTTGTTAATTTCAAGATGCTTATTTTGTCATCAAAATGGAGCTGCTGAGTAGGAAGTTAAATATAAGACTCTGAGGCTAAGAGAAGCCAACGCTGTCCCATCTCAGTGACCATGTTGATGATATTTAAAGCCATGATACTGGATAAAACCAGAGAGAGAGACACTGAGAGAGACACAGAGAAAGAGAAGAAGGAGCAGGAGAGAAGACAGATGAGAGAAAAAGAAAGTAGAGAAAGAACAGATCCAAGGAAATGAGTTCTGGTCGACTTGGACATTAAGAATTTCAGTGAAAGAGGGGTGCCTGGGTGTCTCATTCATTAAGCCTCCGATTCTTGATTTCGGCTCAAGTCAGGATCTCAGGGTCATGGGATTGAGCCCTACATCAGGCTCTGTGCTCAGTAGGGAGTCTGCTTGAGATTTTCTCTCTCTCCCTCTGCCCCTCCCCCCACTCATGCATGCACGCTCTCTCTCTCTCTCTCTCAAATAAATAAATAAATCTTAAAAAAAAAAAAAACTTCAGTGAAAGAGGCAAAGAAGTCTGAGATTGAGAGGTCAGGAGGCTTGCAAGAGGGGAAGAGGACAGCAGTTGGTATCACAGACCCAAAAGAAGAAAATGCTTCAAGGGGGAAGGTATTGTCCATTTTCCTGGGAAGGAAAGCAGAAATGGTCCTTAGCCCTGTACAACCCACTCTTCTCCAATCCATGGACCTCATCTTCTACCAGTCCTCTCACGCTAGGCTCCAGTCTCCTTCCTCTTCCTAAATCAAACCACATTTGTTCCATCTCAGAGTCTTTATATTTGCTATTCCATTTTCCAGGTTGTTCTTATAAATCTTAATATGGCTTTCCCTTATCATTCAAATCCTGCTTAAATATTATTTCCTCAAAGAGGCTTTTCTTGACTCACTAGGATAACTCCATCCCACTCCATTTTCCCCAAGTCCCTGTCTGGCTCTTCACTCCAATATATTTTCCTTATAGTACATAATCACTATCTGAAAGTATACTGTTTGTTTGTTTTATTTGATTATTTGTATCCACTCTCTCCCCTCTAATATACAAGGAAGAAACTTGATCTATCTTTTTGTCCTTGTATCTGTAGAACCCAGCTGTAGTGAATGTTCAACAAGTATCTGTTCCATGAACGAACAAATGTGTGCAAGTAGAGGGAGATGTAAGGAATTACTGGTGAAAATGCAAAGGAGGTCCACTCTTTTCTTGGTCACTTTTGACCCAAGGTTATTGACTGGGAATTAGTTTGTAAGAGAGGTATGTTATAGGAAAGGAAGGTTAGGAGACTGGAAAAGTAGAATTGTTCAAAATTGTTAAGCGACCAATTGAGTTTTGTGGTTACAAATTCAAAGTGAATTTACTCAATAAATGACTGCCTACTCTGGACCAGACCCTGTGCCAGTTGCTTGTGACTTAACAGGGAAAGAGTTTGGCCAAGACAATTTACTTTATATCCCAAACTTGACAGTGTTGTGGGGAGTGTCCTTTTCCCCCAGCTTCTAGAAGATGTGCTAATGGTAGTGACAGGAGTTGAATTTACTTGAATTCAACTCTCATTTTCTGAGCACCTACATGGTGCAAAAACATTTTACTTAGCGTTGTAGGACTATGTTCAAGTCTTTTGATACGCTACTCCTGTCCTCACAGATACTACAAACTACTTAGGGAAGACCAACATTTAGATAGGCCAATACATGGCCTACAGCTTGAGACCTTGAGCACCAGGTTGAGACAAAACTATTGGATAAAATCCTTCGATGGATGCTCTTTGAACTAGTCTTTTGACTTCCTCTTGGCAAGAGTTTTATTTCCTTTTTAAGATTGTTCTTCCCTAGGAAGGACTAGATTAGGACTGCATAGGAGAGGGGCCTGTGTAGAGAAAGCAGCTGCTACAGGAAGCAATCAATCCGCATGTGTTTGGTTGCAAGAAACAGAAAACCCAATGCAAACTGTACAGGAAATAAATATATTGCATGCCTCACTGAAAAGTCCAAAGATAGAGTCAGATTCAGACGCTGTTTGATCAGGACTCCAGCACAGTCTTGGTTGTTGTCTCTGCTCTACCTTCCTCTGTGTGTTAGCTTCATCCTCAGGCTAAACTCCTCTAAGACAAGATGGATAGATGGATGCATCAGTCCCAGGCCTCCAATTTCCACATCACCCCATCTTAGAGGAGACGGAACTTTTAATTCTCCAACCACCAGAAGTCTTCCACTCTAATTAACCCAACTTAGTTCTCCTACCTCTCAGAACCAATCACTGAGACTAGGAGAATGTCAGGGGCTGACTGGAGTAGGTTTAGAAATAGGAAGGTAATCCTAAGCCAGTCACCATGGCAACGGGGACACCATTTTGCTGATTGGTTTAGGTCAGTCAGGACCTCCTCCTCCTTTGGCTGAGAGTTGGGATGATCAGGAGTCAATCCCAAGCATGAACGCTGTGTTAGGAAGCCACTGAGGGAGGGGGGAGAGGTTGACAGAAAGGAAAGCAATAATGTACATGACAGCTAGACCCTCCAAAACTGGAAAGATTCAGATTCATTCACTAAAAGAAGGCAATAATATGGTAAGTGATATCTGGGGAAATGAATCAGTGCCTGTGAAGCATTTTGTAAGAATAATCCACTGAACAATAGGAGTGTAATCATTGGAATGCTTTGTACACATACTAACTGCAGATTGCCTGGGCTCAGGATCATCTTACTGCTGTTACTCTGGCAGCAGCCCTCCTTGCCAAGATTGTTATTGTGGGACCAGCTGAGCTAGAGAAGCCTGGAGGGTTCTTTCACTCCTCATTCATCTCTGTGACATTTATTACCTATTTCATAACATAGCCCCCTCAACATCCAAAGACAAAAACTGGAGGAAGGTCATCAACAATGAAACCAGTGCACCTCCTCGCAGCCCCTTTTCAGCACAAATCTAAACAGGAATGGGTGGGCCCTTCATTGGTTCAGTATCTCTTTCTCTCTCTCATCATTCTTTTCTCTAAAGGGAGCAAGTCATTACCACCTGCTTATTAGCTGCTGCCTCCCAACATAGCGATGTCAGCGCAACCACACAATGTGGATAAGAACCCGGCTTTAGGAGTCATGACAACCGAGTTCCAGCTCTGGCCTTCGTTTGGTATCCAGTGTGTGACCTTGTTCCTTTAGTCTCTCTGGGTCTCAATTCTTCCTCTGTAAAATTCGCTAATACTGCCCTATTGAGTGTTAAGATGCTAGGTTTTTATGATCCAAGGTAAACTTCCCTGGTAGAAAAGTCTCAATTCTCATTCACAATTTAAAAGATGCTCTCTCTTAGTTCGAGTGTCCCCAGGAAACAGACTCTGAGATGGAGCTGTGTGAGGAAGATTGTAGGGAGTGCTCTTGGGGTCAACACTCATGGGAGAGAAGGAAGTAGGACAGGGAGAGGGACAGCTTGAATGGCAGTGCAGGCTTCATGCAGGCTTTGCCAGCATCACACAGGGAGCAGTAGAGCTGATGACCCTTCAGAGCCCAAAGTAAGGCAAGAGGGCTGCTGGGTTTTTATTAACAGGACATAGGATTCAGCTCCCCCAGAGAGAGCACCTGACCTTGGGCAAGGCAGTTCTGTCAAACTGTTGACAATTGCCTAGGAAGAACTCAGTAGTGAACTTTCAACAGCCAACACTCCTGGAAACTAGGGGACTGAATGCTTCAGTCCTGAAGGGGAATTTGAGGATCTTAATGAAGAACCACAGCACCCGTGACATGTCCTACTCCCATATCCTCTGAAAATGGGGACCAAGGTGAACAGGGGCCATGTCTCTTCCTTTCCTAGTCCCTGTCCCCAAATGATGACCCAAGGTACCCAACTTTTCCTCTAGTCATTTCCTGAAGGAAAACTAATCCTGGAGTCCTCCTTACCTCACTTTCATCTGGTGGTGTAACTGAGCATAACTCAATTATGCAAACAGCCATCAGAAGAAAGCCAGGCTCCTTGTCATTACAGAGGATGTTACTTTGACCCTTGTGAACTAACGCACTGCCTTTTAAAGGGTATTTTAATTTATCCCCCAGAAAAAAAGAACTTGATGCATTGACTGTTATCTTTGAGAACAACTCTACGCTTATATATCCTTGTGACATTTGATAACATCTTGTGTGATGTTAACATTAATTTATACCTGGGGGAACTGGAGGCCAACAGTCTTTGTGGAGAGGCTCTATGTCTGAGAAACTCTCCCCTTCCCATTGCTAAGAGTGAGAAAAAAAACTTTCTTTACAAACTGAGATAACTTAGCTAATTTTAACATTTATTGTTCCTTTACCTGCTATTTTTTTTCTAATTTAACTATTTTAGAGTACCCTTTTCTTATATCTCGGTCCTTTGGTTTTGAGCAAAAGGCACAGCTTAAAAATATCTAATCAATAAGGAAGATGCAATTCCATTATGCATCACTTCCCATAAGAGGACCTATTTTAAACTTGGACTTCCTGGAATGAAGACAGTTTGGAATAGGTATATTGCAAGTCCACAATTGCTTCTTTGGATACAAATTTATACAAAACAATTACAAGAAATCTCTTAAAGCTACATGACTTGAAATGACATCCTCATTTAAATAAAATCATCCTAGTGTGGATGTTTACGAAGGATACAGAGACAGAACCCCCAAAATAGTTGTTTTTAGAACCAATCAGGAATTTAGGAGAACTCAACTTTCCAAATGTAACTCAGTGTGTTAGAAACCATTTTCCTGGCTGAATGAATTCTCATCATTATAAATCAATTGTAAATTTTTTACTGAGAGTCTACTTTATGCCCAACACTGCTGGTCAGAGTAGGATATATCAAGAAGAGTAAAAAAAAAAAAATTTCCTACCCTTGAGAAATTTACAATCTCATTGGCAAGAAAAGACTAACACATGAAATAATTAAAGCACAATTAAATCTAAAATGCTCTAAGCTTAGTAGTAGTTCAGGGAGGGGGTGGGCTCAGTCACTGCAGGCTGTTGTAGGTATGAAAGCTTTTACAAAGGGGTTAGGAGTGAAACCTTTGAAAGCCCCACTGGAACTGCAAAATTATTTTCTGGGAGGGGCAGTGTTTTAAGTGTTCATTACTTTTTAATGTCTTATCTGTAAATTATTGATTAGACTGCTGAACACTGAGTTGTACTTGAAAGGAATAGCCAACAGTGGGTCAGGTGAGCTTGGAGGAAGGGAGGACCCAGAGAAGGTCTGAGAGCTGACGGCACCACTTGAGGGAAGGCAGACCTGAGTGAGAGTCCCAAGGGTGTCAGCAGGAGGGTATTGACCCTTGGTCCATGTGGACAGAAAGATTCAAAGAAGGGAAGAAGAGGTAACCATGGGGAAGTATCCCCAAAGCAATCTGTGCCTCCTCCAAGATTCAGGGCCAAATTTGCTGGCCCTACATTGAGTGTAAAGGGAGCTGAAAAGTATTATGGCCCCCTCTGTCATTTCAAATAACCCCTGATCCTGGTCACAGTCATTACTGGCCCCACCCTTCTTTGCTAATTCTCAGGCTTTAAAAGTGCGGAGGAGAATAATGAGGAAGACCTGAGTCACAGCAGCGTGACTCAAGACTTTCAAGGAGAAATCTGAAAGAGTTTACGGTAGATAATCAATAACAACAATTACCATTAATTGAGCAGGTACTCTGCCTGGCACTGGTATATACATTTATAAGTCAGTACCTCATTAATCTTCAAAATCATACTTTGAGATTGTGTTTAGCCCACTGTACAGCCGAGGAAAGTTACCCTCCTGGAGGTTATGCAACTTGCCTGAAAGGAAGTATTAGAATGAGCTCCCTCATTCATTCAAATGAATAATTGAATGACCCAATCAATTAAGAATGCTCCACAAGAATGAAAATTATCAAAATTATCAAGATTTGTAAAGTGCCTGAATTGGCAAAGTACTTTCATGTATATTTCATCTCTTGATTCTTACCACAATATGTGAGAAATGTTTTACTTTTGCTTTCTACAGATAAGAAAATAGACACCCAGAAAACGTATGTGACTTGCCTGTGATTTCTCAGCTAATAGGAATAGGTAGAACAAGATTCAACCCCAGGTGTTTGAATACCAAAGCCACCATTGTTCCCATCAAAAGCTCCAAGCCCGGGAAAAGAAGATCTTCTGAGGGCTGAAGGGAAAGGATGCCCTCACATGGATGAACATGGTTACAACTTACAGAATTGGTTTGACTTTCCCGTGATACTTACTTTTGTTATTCTCCTCTACCTCCATTATCTTGCATACAAAACCTACCTTTTTTCAAGGAGAATTTTTTGTGTGTGTGGAATTATGAACAGCAAAGAAGGTGAACGTAGACAAAGACAACAGCCTACCTTGAAACTAGTCTTGAGCAAGGGAAAGGCATAATCACAGTGATCTCAAGAATTCGGAGGGGTGTAGCCAGCAGAATCCCTGGGGTTTGTGAAAAAAAAAGAAAGGTAGCAGAGAAGAACAAGAACAGACATGAAAGGTGGCATCAGGGCTTAGCTGGTTAGAAACCTGCCCTGTGTCTGCCACTGGGGATGTTACCATGGCAGTGAGGTCCCTGGGAACAGGCCTCTTCAGCCGAACTCCCTACCCATCCCCCAGCAGCCACCCTACAAAGCCAACCCCTGTCTTGGGAAAGATCTTGTGGAAACTATTAAGATAATGCAGTTCCTTGCTGACTTTGCCATTGGGAGCACCAGGAAGATCCCCTGAGCCAGACTTTCTTTGAGTGGAAGACTAGAGGAGTTGCTACCATGGCAACGCAGTTCCCCTGCCCATTTATACTATCCGTGAGCTGGGGGAGATCCCTAGAGGAAGTGGTTCCCCACCTACTTCACCAAGGCAGGGAAATTGCCAAGGACATACAGGTGGAGAGGAGCCTTAGGGAATGTTCTATCTAGCCTGAAATGGCTGCAGGAAGTTGCCATGGCAACTGGATTTCTTGCCCACCAAACCATGAAGGAAGGAGATCAGCCTGAGCTGAAGGGCTGTCGAGGAGCCTCCCCATGCAACTGGCAGCTCCGGGATCCCACTTGGGTTCTGTGGGGGAGGGCCCCTCTTAGGTTGGAGGCATCCTGGGAGCCCAGATTTCTCCTGTGGTTATCTGGAAGGGCTGACTGGTTATCAGCTCTTTTCCATGAAAAGACATTGCTAATGAAGTACAAGGACAAAAAGGAAAAGCTAAAGAAAACAAATGGATGGTTGCTGTCAATCTCAACAGTGACTTTGTCATTGGGAAGCCCTTGAGGTGCATGTGTCATCCATAAAGTCCCCTATTTTTGTCTCTGTTGTTGAGCTCCCTTGAGTAAATCCCTTAACTAATAATTAAGTATCTCATATTCAAATAGGTGGGTTTTGCCACCTGGGGGCAAAAAGGAGTGGAAAGTAGCACTGGGAGTGGTTGTAGGAGAAAACAGGTTCTAATAGGTGAAAATTTTAATATTCAAGCTATACATGTGTGTGATTTATATGATTAAAAGTTAGTCTGAACCATGAAATAAATGAAAAAAAAATGAATAGAAATAGAACTGTTTTAGGAGCCAAAAGACATGAGTTCAAGAGTCCCAACATTTCAATTACAAGAAGTATGTGATGGATCAAAGCACAACCTTTGGAGTCAGAGACCTCTGGGTCTGCATCCCTGTTCATTATCATATCTATTAGTCAAATCCATAGACTAATATAAATGAAGGATGAATAAAACACACTGACATATAATTGATTGGTCTTTTTTTAGGCAGCATTAGTGAGGTCTAATTAACATACAATATATGGAGCATATTTAAAGTGTATCATTTGATAAGTTATGATATAGGTATACCCCTTGAAACCATCAGTAGATCAAGTGACTATATTCACCGCCCGAAGTCTCTTCATGCCCCTTTGGAATTTCTTCCTCACATCCCTCCCTGAAACCCACACCTCAGCAACCACTGACCTGCTTTCTGTCAGTTCAGATTCATGCACATTTTCAAAAGTTTTATATAAATGAAATCAGATAGTATGTCTTGTTTGTGTGAGTGTGGTTTCTTTCACTCAGTATAATAATCTTGACATTCGTTCATGTTGCTCTGTGTACCAATACTTCATTCCTTTTTATTGCTGAATGTATTCCATTATATGAGTGTGCTATAATTTGTTTATCCACTTAACTGTTGACGAACATTTGGGATGTGTCTGGTTTGGGGATATTAACACTAAAGCTGCTATGAATATTTGTGAACAAGTCTTTGCATGAACAAAAACTGATTTTTTTCTTAGATACAAATCTAGAAGTGGAAGGGCTGGATTGTACAGTTGGCGTATGTTTAACTTTTTAAGAAAGTGCTAAATTGTTTTCCTGAGTGATTGTACCATTTTACATTCTCATCAGGAGTAGACGTGATGATTCCATTTTCTCCATATCCTCACCAACACTTGAAATAGTCTGTCTTTTAAGATTTTAGCCATTTTAATAAGCATGAGGTGGTATCTAATTGTGTAAACAAGCATCACTTGCAACATAGAGGGGGTGGATGGTGAATTTAACCAGCTAACAGGCCACATGGCTAAATCTGCATTAATGAGAAGAAGGAATTAGACTTATTTCACCATCATTTTACTGCCCAACAATGACACGGAGACACGGCACAGTGACTTTAGTACAAGATACTGGTGGCAGATGACAGGTCCCTAGATGACCACAGGTTCCTATCATCTATCAGACAGTGCTGGGGGTTATGTAAGTTCTTCCTTTTCATCCTCACGACACAGCGTGGTGGGCATTATTATCACCAAACTGCAGTAGATGGAATTGATGATAAGAGAGGTTAGGTAAGCTTTGCCCAAGGTCACTTGGGAATAAGTGGAAAATGCCTGGCCCAAAGCCAGTCCTGGGTGCAAAGACAGTGCTCCTAGTTACTGTGTTCCAAGCTTCCCAGGTGGTTATGTATACAGAAGCTGCCTACCTCATGGATGGCATCTAGATTCATTGGAATAGAATTATAAAAATGAAACCGGGGGAAATATTACTCATTTCCTTCTCACATTTGTCATTTACCAACAATATCATTATTTCCTTACCAGTTTTAGGCTGTCCCTCTCATACTTCCCTCCTTCTGCTATGTGTTCCCTTGTACGATCTGATTCATTCGTAAATCCGACAATGATTCTGTGATTTACATTCTATCCCATATACATATAAGGTACCCAGCCCTGAAAGCTGGTTTTACATCAGCCTCTATGATAAGAAGGAATATAAAGATTAAATATATATATACGTATATGTATAAATCTTGTTTTAACATTCATACAAATCCCCTGGGAAAATGAATATTATTCAGGTCAGTAGTTGATCATTCGATCTATCCAAATTATCTATGTAAAAGTACTCAACCTCACTAGTTATAAAATATGCAGGTTAAACTAAACATCATCAGTTACGTGTCAATCATATTTCATTAAACCTGCAGAAAACATTTTTAATTTTTAAAAAATCAGATGCCATATCTTCTTATCTGTCTCATTTCACCTATTTGCAGAGGTATGTTTATCCACACACAAACATACACGGGCATAGTCCTAATGAAGTTCCGATGGAGCTGGACTTCTCAGATGCTGTGGGTGGGAATTTAAAATTGCAACAGCCTTTCTCAAAAGAAACTGGGAAGGAGATATATAGATATAGATATATATATACACACACACATATATGTTTTATATTTATATTTATATATCCAGAAGTGCTCCTGCTACTCAGTGCAGTAGTTATTCTTCTAAAAATCTACCCTAAGGAATGAAACTGAGACTATAAATTTACCTAAAGGCTATTCATCACTGCTTTATCATAGAAAACCTATGAAAGCAACTGAAATGTTGACCAGTAGGAGACCAGTTAAATAGATCTTGGTATAATCATATATGGTAAACTATATCCTATATGGCAACTATTAAAAATTATGTTTTCAAATGATGACTATAGCGAACACCACTATACAATATACAGGAAACTTGTTAAAAGAGTAAATCCTAAGAGTCTCATCACAAAGAAAATATGTTTTTTCTTTTATCCTTTTTCCTTTCTTTTTACTGTATCTATATGAGGAGATGGATGTTAGCTGAACCTATTGTGGTAGTCATTACAATATATGTAAATCAAACCATCATACTGCATGCCTTAAACATACACAGTGATGTATGTCAATTATTTCTCAATGAAACTAGAGAAAAATTTTCAATGATGCTTTTGAGACATATTTAAAAATATCAGGAAATACTACCTTCTAATGCTAAGTGAAAACAAGCAGGACACAAAATTCTATGTAGACCATGATTCCAGTCCTGTAACAGGAATCATATATATATATAAACTTTGTCAGGTACTTATATTTTTGTTTTCAGAAAATAAGATATGAAAGGAAAGATCCCAGAATTTGTAGCAATAGTATTTTGTGGAATTGTAATTTTGTCCTTTATGTTTCACTTATATTTTCTACAGTCAGAGTTTCCACTTTTACAGCCAGAAAACAACAACAACAACACCACCAGTTTGGTTTTTTTTAGAAACACAAAGCAAAATAATAAATGAGCTGGTGCCTACTATTCATTGCCCAACTTCTGAGCTCACCTCATCCACAAAGATAGAACTAACTGAGGCTTGGAAGAGCTACCCAGATTGTGGGCGCCATTACCACATGAGAAGCCAAGGCTCTTCTCTCCAGGCTCGGTGGCACAGACTTTTAGCCTCTAGGATCTGTAAAAGACCGCTGGTGCCTTGTATGGAAAAACGAAGACCTACTATAAGCTGTCTTGAATAAGGCCATTACCCCTTCAAAGGAAGAGGAGGGCGGTGTCCTGCCCTGAAGGACCTATTTCTGGCACTCTCCTTTGTGCAAGTACAGCGTGACTGGATCCTCCGCAAAGGAATCTTAGGAAAAGGCCCCATGAGTAAGGAGTCAGAGTCATGTGAAAGGGTCAGAGGAAGAAAGATCAAGGACTTTGTGTGGGAGGGACATCATGAACGTACTGCACAAGGGACAGAAAATAGGCATCCATCTATCAACTGCATTCCCCACTGGCACGCGGAGTAACTCACATCCTGTGACATTGCTTTCAGTCCTTGATCATTGCAAATACATGAAAATATTTTCAATCGGCCTTTCTGAAAAATACCAACTAATGAGCCACATTTCCTTTTCCTTCATTTGTCTATGTTAGCAGGGTCAATGTAAACCTTCCTGAAATAGAAACCGGCAAATTTCTTAAAACATTTTTTGATGAGTGGTCCTCTCCTCACTTTCCCTTTCCTATTATTTTCCATGCCTCTCACCAGAAAAATAAAAGAATTAATCAAAATTCTTTTCTGGTTGATAATGTTTTGGTTTGTGTGTGTGTGTTTTAAGCTACCTTCCCCAATTGGGGTTATTTCCATAACAAACCAAAAGCAACTATATTGGGGCATCTGGGTGGCTCAGTGGGTTAAGTGTCTGCCATTGGCTCAGGTCATGATCCCAGGGTCCTGGGATCGAGCCCCGCATCATGCTCCTTGCTCAGCGGGAAGCCTGCTTCTCCCTCTGCATGCTGCTCCCCCTGCTTGAGCTCTCTCTGTCTCTCTGTCAAATAAATAAAATCTTAAAAAAATAACTATATTGCCGGGCGCCTGGGTGGCTCAGTTGGTTAAGCGACTGCCTTTGGCTCAGGTCATGATCCTGGAGTCCCGGGATCGAGTCCCACGTCCGGCTCCCTGCTCAGCAGGGGGTCTGCTTCTCCCTCTGCCCTCTTCCCTCTCGTGCTCTCTGTCTCTCATTCTCTCTCTCTCAAATAAATAAATAAAATCTTTAAAAAAAACTATATTGCCTATATTAATAAAAACTTGGATAAAAATATACTTAATCCATTTTAGTAATCTATTCATGGGCATAAAAAACATTCAAAGAGGTTAATCATTGTCCTGAAGGGATCAGAAAAACTAGCCATTTCAAATGCAGTATTTATTAAATGTTTCCATTCGTTTAATTTTCCCTCCAGTATTCATGTTGGCCAGATTCTATTTAACCCCATGGAAGCATCTGTGGAACACCACAAGCAAAACCTCTAAGAAACACACTGGGGGTAGGGTGAAAGCACCAGCCTCGGATGACATGCCAGCCCAGGCCTGCAATGGGAAACTTGTAAAAGGACATAGTGCAAAATTCCTAGGTCCTCAAATCCCAGCGCAGGTAGAGGGAGGTTGCATAGGCTGCAATGCAGGTGCAGAACAAGAAAGATTACATAAGCATGACACAGAAAACATCTCAGCATCCATGCCCCCAAAACTAGGCCTGGAGAACATGCCTTTGCTGAATAGCAGAACTGGTGCCTTAGGCGGTAGGGGAAAGTGTTTCTGGATGCTGATGGAGCCTTTTAAGATGTAGATAAATTCCTGGGGTCCCTTTTGGGGAGACTCTCTCAGTCTGGGCAGCCTGCTGACGAAGACAGCCGACCTGAGCATAACCGTATGCAGAAGGACACCAGCAAGTCTAGGCCTGTATCTTTGGAAAGAAAAACATCACACAGAGTCTGGGGAGCTTTTACTAAGCAACAGATTCCCAAGTATCGAGATGATATGAAAGCCAAACTTCATTTAAAGTCTACAACTGTAGGAAACCTTACCTAGGACTTGTCTCTCCTGAACAACTGCATCTCTGAGAGATGCTCACAAAGCCATTTATTTCAGAAAAGACTCCAAAAACTTTCCAGTTCTTTGGAAGAAGTCTGCAAAATCCTTGATTAAAATTTGGGATTTAGATGATGATGGCATGCAGCATAAAGAAAGCCTCAGAGATCCTCGGGGTTGATCAGATGTGGCCATATGGAGAAAGTGATTTTAGGAATTTTATTTTGAGTGGGTTGCAAACTTACTGGCAGGGAGAGATGAAGACAGTATGGCTGTCCAAGCAGGCATGGGCCGGAATGCTCAAGCAGCAGGTAAGTCCACTTTACCTACAGATCTGGAAGGAAGCAGTTCTGTTTAGAGTCAGCCTTGGTCTTGAGAACCTTCAACGCTCTGGGTCAGATTAGGGGCCCCAGATTGTTCTGGGTAGAACCAAATTTCCTTCCTGCAGCAGTCTGCCCTATTTCAAAAATTTAGGGTCTCTCAGAGGTACAATTGATCAGGAAAGATAATTGTCTCCTAGAGATTCCTGGGATTAAAGCATTTGGTTAATGAACCTCAATCTTTCCATTCATATCTGGATGAGAATTAGGTCTGTCAGAAAGCTAGGGATCCGAGGTTGAAGAACAAAAAGAATGATCTGCAATATTCATAGAAGGATACAGGCGGGCGGAGGGTGGGGGGGGAAGAAGCTTGTGGCAGAGAAAGCATCTGAAATGATAGATAAAATACAGATAGAATAATAGGATTTCGTTTACTCTTACAATTGAAGGCAGGCAATTAGAAACAAAAGGTAGATTTTCTAGTCCTCTCTACTCATATATAGTTAGAAGATGTAATAAAAAATGCCTATGTTCTCTGTCACAGTTATCATAGAGAACCAACTCCCACATGTTAAATCTGAATAAAGAAGGAATGCTGCCCCTGTGAGTAGATGGGGAAGAGCAAAAAAGAAAAGAAGATCAATGGCAGGCAGAACCGGGTGACTTGCCCAGAAGGGCAGCTTTGTCATGGCCCATAATACAAGGTGGTGGATACAGAGTAAAGGAGCTCAATTCCAATGGGCCAACATTTAGGGAGCACCGCCTCAGTGCAAGGGCTGGAGACTGTGGAAACACAAAGATAAATAGGATGTGACTCCTCCCTCCTGGGATTCACCACCATCTAGTGGGAACCAGATCAGAATGGGAATAAGATATGAGTAAACCCAATCTTTAGTAAACAGATGTTAAGGGTGTGAAACCATTTATTCAGGAGAAGGACAGCACTCTGTTCAAATGCATGCCAAAGGCTCTCGGCCCTGGCCAGTCTGCCAAGTGGATATCACTTGTGATTTGGGGGGGTTCCCAATTAAAAATCTCAAACCACAACCCCTTTTTGCCCCCTGGAAACCCGCAATGCGGTGCTTAGCACCTCTGAAGCTTTTCAGTATCTCGAACAAAGTATAATGCCTAAAACTACAGGCTCTGAGGCAAAGACTTCCCCAATTCACATTGGGGTTATACCCTCTGCTAACTGTGTGGCCTTGGGCAAGCTTCTTAACCTCTCTGTGCCTCAGTACCTTATTTGTAAAGTAGATACCTTTACTACGATGTTGTTGAGAGAATTAAGTAAACCAATAGCTATCAAGCCTTTAGAAGAATGTCTGGCCCTTGGTAAACACAGAAAAAAATGTTTGCTACTTTTATTCTAGAAGCCCTGATTAGGAAGTCCTTATTAATCATCACCAGCCAATACCCTAACAGGACTGAACAAGAAGAGATAGAGGTTTAGGAGGGTAGGAGTGGAAGAAAGTGGAGTGCAGGGGTTAAAGGGGGAACAGAGGACAAACAGCTGCCTGTTCCCAGGGTACCTCCCACAAGGGCCCAGAATGGGCTTCCGGGCTGAGACCAGACTCAAGGCAAGAATATTGCTGGGGCCACAAAATGAAAGGAGGCACCTGTTCTCAGGCAGTGCGCTCACAAGACTCCCCAGATGCCTCTCTTGCCCCATCCTAGTTCTGGATCTGCTTACTGTTCCTACTTCTTTCCTCCTGGAGCCAGTTCCTTGGGTTTCCCTGTCATTGCCTTTGATGGAACAATAAAAGGACATGGACCAACATGTGACAGAAATGAAGAAGAGTTAGCCAACCAGGTATTCACCAAACATAAAACCACCTCCAACAAGCGATCCCAAGAGTGATGCCCATCCCCATCATGGCTGCTCCTACCAGTGATCCAGTCTACAAGTAGGGTCTGAGCCAGATGCCCAGCCCCACCGGCCCCACCCCCTGCTAAGAGAGCGGCCCATTGAAGGGGAGAGTGGGGTTGGGGGTTGGGAGGGACTGCTAGGCTGGCAGCAGGGGGAGGAAAAGAGCTGGCTACCCAGGCCTGCTGAGTCTCTTGGAATGGTTCAAGCTGACCTTATTTAATCCTGAAGAAGCATTTTCCCCATGTCTATGCTTAGAAAAGCTGGAACAATAATTTCAAGCTTATAACCAAGAATCCATTCTATCAGAGAACACTGCTTATGTCCTGAAAAGGCCGCTTGCCTGGAAGCTATCCGAAATGCCTAGGCACCCCCTAGTGGTAAAGGTTTGTGCCCTGACTGCGGAGAGCCCTCACCACCTACCAAGCCAGATCCCTAGATAAGGGGAAGAATGTTCAGAAATGTACCTTCTCCCCTCCGCAGTGAGAATGGGCAGGCCGCACACCTGCGGAACAAAGGACTTGTTGCCTCATCTCTGCCAGACAATATGGGGGAAGGACGAGATGCCTGCCAGGCAAAGAGACCACACTGAATTTTCTGTTTTGCTCTCTCCCTGTCAAGCTGCCTTAAGCAGTTTCTGGGTCAGGGTGGTGGGCACAACCTCAACGGATGCCCAGATTTTGATGTCTTGCCTGTTTGACAATGGACCGGAACCTCTGAAGATGGAACAAGGCTTCTTCCTTCCCCTTTCTCTTGGTCCACATATTAGTCAAGGGACTGGAGAGAAAACCTCAGGGCTGGCTCAGACCTTTAAGGCTGACCCCAAACAGGCTTCTCCGTGGATTGACCATTGGCCCTTGGCTTCCACCCTGAGAATGAGTCATAGATTTTACTCATATTTATACGTAAGAGTAATTAACATATATTGATCACTTGAGGGAGTTTGCATAGTAGTTAAACGCTTGGACTCTGGAGCCAGAATGCACAGGATCAAATCCTATCTTTATCAGTTACCAGCTTTGTGACCTTGGGAAAATTACTTAGCCTCCCTGTGCTTCCATTTTCTAATCTGTAAACAGGGATAATAACAGGAACTACCTAATGGGGTTACCAAGAGAATTAAATGAATTAACATATGTAAAGCCCTTAAAATAGAACCCGACACATTCTAAGTGCCGTCTAAGTATTAGTTATTATTACTGTTCTTGTTGTTGTGCTATATGCTAGACTTATAAATTATTATTATTATTATTATTATTACTATGCATTATTACATGTATCACCTTCTTTCATCTGCTCCACAATCCTATTATTATCTCCATTTCACAGATGAAAAAACTGAGGCAGAAAAATGCTACATTGTAAGTAGCTGTGCCAGCACTGGGGCCCTTGTGTATGTAATCACAGGAGCTCAGAGAGTCATAATGAATGATCTAAACAAAAATGTGTAAGAAAGTTATATCAGGGGCGCCTGGGGGGCTCAGTTGGTTAAGCGTCCAACTCTCGGTTTCAGCTCAGGTCGTGATCTCATGGGTGATGAGATCGAGCCCCACTTCAGGCTGCTGGCTAGGTGGGGAGTCTGCTTGAAGAGTGTCTCCCTCTGCCCCTCGTCCCACTTGCATGTGCAGGCTTTTCTTCTCTCTCTCTAAAATAATTAAGTAAATCTTAAAAAAAAAAAGAAAAAAGTGATATCAGTACTCAGGCAGATATCTAAATAGGGTATTGTGTGGTGAATAAAAAAGGGAGGTCAATCAGGGAAAGAGGTGTCAGGAAATACCTCACTGAGGAGGAAAGGCTAGAGCTGGGTCACAAAAGATGGACAGAAAGGGGGAGAGAAGCACAAAGAGAAGGAACATCTTCATCAAAGAGCAGAGATGTGTGAGGCAGCAAGGCATATTCTGGAAGCATGGCTAGTGGTCAGGATGAGGAGCAGGCTGACAAGGGGCTTGGAGAAGAGAGGAGGAGTCAGATGGTGGAGGGCCTTGTGTGCCAGGCTATGCTCTCGGACCGATGGGCATCGGGACAGTGGGGAACCATCAGAGGATCTTAAACAGGGGAGTGACTGAGAGAACAGAAGATCCATTTGTCTGCTCTCTTTTACAATAATTTACAAAAATCCTGATGAGTAGTTTGGATTCCTTTTTGCACTGAACTGGTCCTGAGATTTAGAAGTATATGGGAGTTCAAGGGCGCCTCGGTGGCTCAAGTCGGTTAAGCGACTGCCTTCAGCTCAGGTCATGGTCCTGGAGTTCCAGATCGAGACCTATATCGGGCCCCCTGTTCAGCAGGAAGTCTGCTTCTCCCTCCGACCCTCCCCCTTCTCATGCTCTCTCTCTCCCTCTCTCATTGTCTCTCAAATAAATAAAAATCTAAAAGAAAAAAAAAGAAGAAGCAGTATATGGGTGTTCAGCATCTCTGCACGGCAGGCCTTTTTTCTAGTTAGCTCTGACCAGTTCTAAGCTGGCTGGAGATGGAAATGGAAATGAAATAGAGAGGAACGATAAAATTACTAGCCTCTTTATCCCTTACCTCACCCCAACCCCCCCACCCCTGCCTGCCTGAATGAAAGCCACAGGATGCACAATTTCCCCTTAAGTTTACTAAGGTTTGAAGTTAATAACAGCTCCCGGCTTCTTTCATGTTTTCTATTCAGCACTATCACTACCTAACCCACTCACTGGTGTACTTGGAGAGGACACTTCTAGAGTCAAGGAATCCGTCCTCGGTCAAGGTCAAAATTGGAAATAGAGGAGACTGGGACATCCATTGCTCCACTGAAACTCAGTGCGCCATCACCCTAACGAAGAGGGCTTTCGCCTTAGTTATCTTCAAGAGATCTGAGCACCGGTGAGACTTTCCTCAGCTGAGCCCAGCGGTCACCTGCAAAATAATGGAGTTACAGGTGACGGAGGCACATAGTGTCCCAGACTGAGCCCCGAATACCACATCCTCCTCCAAAGCCTATGAATGGCCAGGGAAGGTGACAGAATCAGGCATCATTCACATTTCTCCACACAGTGAAGATCACAGATAAGTATAAATGCAAAAGGAATCATGGTGACAGTGTGAAGCACCAGAAAAAAGGTGACCTTCTTCTTGACCTGTTTCACATGCATTTTATGAGTATGGTTGATAGCAGTAGCAGGAATGGTAATGCCGAACATCACAGCCTGGGCTTCCATGATCAGCTGCAATTCCATGGGAGTCATTGGCAATGAGTTTTTTCCTGTCTTTAATACCCTATATCACCCTTGCTGAACTTTAGAATTATCTGGAGAGCTTTAAAAAAACTTTCCCTGTATACCATTCCAGACCAATTAAACCAAAATATCTGCAGGGGGGCTCTTAAGTATTTTTAGAAGAAGTCCTCGTTACAAAAGATCCCTCTATAAATTAACAGCACATATGTCATAAGATTTCTAGGCCATCCCGATAGTGAGTGACAGTATCATTCTTGCCAGAACAGACGTGAAATGTGACGGGGAAAAATAACTGGGAAAGCCATTGACGTCCAAGTTGAAGAAAAGCAGAATACACAACCCCAAAATATGTCACTTTGGCATGTGGATTATCTGAGCTGAAGGCAGTCAAGACTCAGCAGACTCAAGAATATTTACCTCTCCCTTAACTACCTATAAGAATTTAGATAGGGGCCTGGTCCAAATAGGGAGCTATTACTAGAGATAACTTGTATCTGAATGACCTATCTGTACGGCAGGGCAAAGAGCTAACTGTCTGCTCTTCTTACTGTCCTGTGAATCACCCTCCTCCCCTTTGAAGCCCCAAGTCCCTATCCCATCCCCTAGCTCAGGATGGCATGTAAGCCTCATCTGCTCAACTTGTTTTTGGGTCTCATATTTTCATAGGTCTCCTGTACTTATGAAATTAGTTTTTCTCCTGTTGATGTCTGTGTCAACTGAATTATGAGACCAGCCAAAGAATGTAGGGGGATAGAAGGAAAATGTTTCCTCCCTGACATGAGCCAGCTCTGTAAACTAAAGGCCCTAGTCTTTCACTTACCAATTGCCCAGACAAGTTACTCAACCTCATTGAGTTGTAGCTACTTCATTTGCAAAATTAGGATAACGTGGCCCATTTTGCGGATCGTGATGGGGACTAAATGCATGTGTGGCACTTGACACATAGCACTCAAGTACTATGTGTACTTTGACAAGTACTCAAACAAAATTAGGTGTAATAGTAACCACAACTAGAAAACAAAGATAAAGAATCAAGACATGTAGAGCATCCCAAAAGCTGATGCTAACTAGGTAAGAAATCTGTAGCCTTGCCAGGCAAATTGCTTAAACCCTGTGGGTCTAATTCCTCATAAAATTTCCACCAATTGAAAAGTATGAGCTGGTTGTTTTCAGAGGTAACTTTTATCTCCAACATTCTGTCTGATGCAAAGAGCAGCACCATGCTGGAAAGGGTAAAACTCTCATTAGGAACTTAGTGAAGACTGTTGTCTGGTTCATGACAAAAAGAAGGAACTAGAAGAAGAAACCAGACAGTTCCACAAGGTGCAGCATCCGGGCAGAGCCTGACCCTTCCCTGACCACATCTGAAATAGATGTCTACATCCCTTCTCCGGCTTCAATCAGCGACTCCATCTATATGCCCCACGTACAACAGGTCTAATGAGGCACTTAATCAGGCAGCACTAAGTAGTGACGTAGGAAGGGGAATATAAAAGTGCATTAACTAGAAATCAGAGAAACCAGTTCTATCTGTTGCTCCAATAGCAAGTGGGTGGAGGTCTCCACTTCTCTGTACCTCAAAGTCCCTTCTACACAATGGAAATGGCAACACACTTCCCAGCATCTTGAGAAGATAAATGATTTTGACCTAATAAAATGAACTCTGGGAACTTTGGAATATCTGAGGAAAAGAAAACGGAGACGATCTGAGTCCACTGCAGGACGATTTTTAAAAACCAGAAATGTACGCTATGCCATTTAAATGAGATCCTCAATTAAAAAAAAAAATTGCCACTGCAAACTAGAGGTGGCCTCAGGACATTGATAGGGGTGACGCCAATTAATAGAACTGAAAGCACAGCATGGATAACGTATGATAAAACACAATCTTGTGTAAGCCTCATGTTCGGTCCCTCAAAGAGCTAAAGATTCTACTCCCCACCCCCCAACACTTCTCCAGCTTCCCTTGTAGACACAATCAGCCCTACTGTCCACAGCACTTTAAGAAATGTATTACTGGTAAATTTGCATACATTAGCATTATCTAGAATACAAAATGGCGCTATTATTATGTAAGCAGGCTCAGTTTAAACAGGCTGTCAGTTAACTGCCTCCAGGCTTGGCAGCACCTAGTTTGTTGGCAGATAGAACATTCCAACCTGCTTTTTCCTGTCATGTTTTTGACAAACATTTTCATAAACCAGGTGCCTTTTTGAGCTGTCACCTCATCTTGGGCATCTGCCTTATCCATCAAGTAGAGCACCCATTAAAAATTGGGGACATTATTTCAGCAGCTAATTAGCCAAGCTAAATGAACATATAAATTCATTTTCAATTCAACCTTCCATTCCTTTTTCCAGCTGCTAATAGAAGGAGCAGAGTCAGTAATGTGTTGTGAATGGATGATGTGTGAGCTTATGTCTTAATAAAAAACACATGTCCATGCAGATTTTTACAGCCAACAATTATGAAAACTCTGACAATTTTAATACACCCACAACACATCCAAAAAGCACTATATTGCATTTAATAATTCTGAGAGATTGATTATAAGAAAAGTTATTTCACATACATATGAAAAATGCATTTGCCATCTGAGGCAAAAATACCAGAGAGTCCCAGGATGTCTCCCCTAGCAGCCCCATGTGAACCTCAGCACCTGACCATGACCTACTCTCTCTTGAATGCCCCAAAATGAGGACATTCTCCAGAAGGATGAACTGAGTGTCCTGGGTAAACACTTCTCAACGTGCTTTATTTCAAAATGAATGGGAATGAGAACAGTGTCTTTGAGTTTGGACTTACTTAATTTTTAAAGAAGAGGAACTTCGGGTTTGCAATCTACCCAGTCACCCCCTCCCTTTAAGTGTGATCCAAACTTTAATCATGGGAACTACAGGATTAAGCTTAAGACAATGAATTTTCACTCAGAGCAAAAAGCGCTCTGTGCAACTGGGGAGAACACCTCTCCAGAAAAGATAGGAGAGAGGAATCAAGGTGCTCAGGCTAGCCTGAGGTCGGGCGTCAGTGTCTACTCTAATATGCGGACAAATCAGCTTTCTGTAAGTGGAGACTCCAATGAACATGGGGAAGAGAGTTCTGTTAAATAGTTAGCGGTTAACACTCCTCCCATCCTAGTGCTGGGGCTGAGTGTGACCGGACCCTGCTTCAAAAGATAACCGTTCCCCCATATGACAAGTTGGTTCAGGGGTATGATCTGGTCCTGAACTTTGGAAAAGGCCAAGAGTAAACTCCATGATGTGGAAAGAAAAGCAAAGGTGGAGACATTCCTGTCAATGCAGAAGCCAACCGTCATTCCTTTGGCAGCACGGCTGAATAGTCAGCACTCACATGCAGAACATTATGCCAAGTAGGTACAAGATGGACAGTTTGGCAGCTATTCAAAGTGCTCTGATTGTGCAGAGCGCTGCCAACTTATGTGCTAAGGAAGACTTGTGTTAATTAATAGGGAATGTGTGCGAAGAAAATGAATATCACACAGCAAATGCCACTCTGCTCAAAGCTAGTGGATTTTGGTCTTCTGTAGGGCTGGATGGGAGACAGAGCATTTAGGAATCCCACCCATCAGTCTCTGTGCAGACTTCCTTGCCCTCTCTACTGACCAAATGAGCCTAAAGAAACCATTCATTCACTGCCTCTCTCTCTAAAAGTCTATTGAATATTGAAAATGTTCCATGTCTCATGTTACAAGCCTGGTCCTCTGCCCTGGGGATGCAGAAATGACTCTAGGACCCCACGGTGGGCCTCCGGAATTCATCGATCACAAGTCAGCAGGAGAGGCTATTACTCTACCTGTGAGTAATTAAGAAGATGAGACATGTTCTGATAGCAGTGGGAACGTCGTAGAAGCATCTTGGAGAAAAGGCTCTGTCCACACTCCCTTCTCCGAAAACTAGCCATGTCCACAGATCCTGGTGAAGGGGTACAGTGCTGAGATCCAAACTAGAGATGGGATCCCAGATGAGCTAAGAGATTCTTTGTCTTGAGAATTAGAATTGTAATCCAGAGACGATTTTCCCAGGCCTTGTAGCTGAGTGACTCAAGAAAGCTGGGGCTGGGACAGCCATTGCCTCCCGCACGCACCCCGAGAAGCAGGCAGAGAATGTCTGGCTGTGGAAAAGGAGCAGAAGAAGCAGATACCCAGAGGGAAGCAGAGATAGGGGATTACCTCAGTGTCCCCTCAGAGATGGGGGAGCAATTTCAGATTCTGACTTGCCAGCAGCTGGTTCGGTCCCCACAGAACCCACCTGCACTTCCTACCACAGGCTCCTGTGACTGGGGCTGGACCGAGGGAGCCACGGAGGCAGACAACGCTGCAGGGAGTGCGGAGAGGAGGCTGGTTCTGCGAGCAGGTGTGTGGGGCTGGGAGGACTGGCGCCGGAAGGCCACTGTGTGCGATTTCATTCCCTTCATCGAAACAGACAGTCCTGGAGGGTCTGCCACATGGGTCTCCTGCCATTCTGTCACCCCTGCCTTGGGGACTGAAGCCCCCTCCACTGCCAACAGAGGGCACAGTGTGTGACCGACCGAGGAACATTTGTTTTAATCCTCGTTCTAAGACATGGCTCCTATGACCTTGGTTTCATTCGTGCCAGCCTCCAGCTACTCTCACTTCTACTTTCCCCAAAAGGGCTCTGGAAATGTTACCCGGTGGATGCTTCCTGAGCAATGAGTCAGCACATTGTAATCAGTCCCTTGGTGAAGTCTAAGAGCCTCTTTGTTCTTTTGGACGCTCAGCTAGCACTCCTTCATATGATGCTTCCTGAGGAGGGCTCAGAGCTGCCTCTGTATCTTGAATGACGTTCCGTTCAGCATATATGTATGTCGTGTTTTCACAGTTATACCCTGCTTGAGAGCAAGGACTATGCACTGTTCCTCTTTTCAAGGCCCTGATATGTAATCACCTTAATGTGAGAATAAGATCTTCATAAACAAATGACAACTGAGTCCCCTCAGTGCTCATCAGCTCCTCAGGACACGTGCAGATGGCGCCATCTCTAGACTTCAGCTGGCCCACTCTCTTGCCCACAGGCCCCTTCTGCCCTTCACCCCAGGGCAGGCCTGAACTTTAAGGTCAGCTTCTCAGCACAGGAAGGGAGACCTTAGGGAACAAAAAGACCAATCCCTGTTCCAGGAGAGGAAACCGAGGCCCTGAAAATGTCACCCTCCCCACATCATCTGGCTAGCGAGAGGCACTATCCCCTCCCACTGGCCCATGCGGCCTTTATCAAATAGATGGCTCCCTTTTGCTTTGTGAGGAGGAGGAAATGGAAGCGAATGGGACAGTTACCCTTCCTCTACTTCTTTCTCCAGCCTCTAGAAGCTGTGGGGAGCCAGGCTTCTGATGTTTCCTGCCCAGCTTTCAGATGCTAACTAGCCTGGCGCACTCTGTCTTGGCCAAGCTCCTGGTCACAGAGTCCAGCCCAGCACCGATCTGAGATGCCTGGGCAGAGGACTTCTCAAGACTTTTGGGGTTTAAACTCCTCTCCTCTGGGTCTCCATCCACCCACCGCCACCCCCCAGGCCAGAGAAAACAGCTCCAGGATTCAGAAACCCAGGCAAGCTCACTTCACTCCAGCTCCCAACCTTACCTTATAGGAATTTGTTCTGGCTCTCTGACCATGACAGTGGTCCCCACTTATCTGTAGGGGATTCCTTCCAAGACCCCCAGTGGATGTGTGAAACCACAGACAGTACTGAACCCTATGTATACTATGTTTTTTCCTGCACATATATACCTCTGATTAATTTATAAGTTAAGCATAGTAAAAGATTAACATCAAGAACTAATGGTAAAATACAACAATAATAATGATATACTGTAATACAAGTTATATGAATATGGTCACTCTCTCTCAAAATATCTTACTGTACTATACTCACCCTTCTTGGGATGATGCGAGATGACTGAATGCCTACATAATGAGAGGAAGTAAGGTGAGTGACGTGGGCACGGTGACGTGGGGTCAGGCAACTACTGACCTTCTGTTGATTCGTCAGAAGGAGGATCATCAGCTTGCAGCCCCTGTGTTGACCGGGGTGACTGAAACTCCAGAACGCAAAACTGAGGATAAAAAGGGACTTCTGCGTTCAGATACCATAGCTTAAGAAATCACTCCTGGGGGTGGGGGGTGGGGGGTCAGAACCAGTTGCTCTGCCCAAGTCCAACCTCAGACCAAGCACCTTATGCAAAGCAGGCACAAGATGGACAGTTTGGCAGGAGCCCAGTTACCTGGGCTCACGGGAACTCTCTCGCCAGTGACCATGCAGAGGATGGAGTGTGCTAATTAATGGGAAATTCACGTAAAGGGGATTCGTGCCATATTTCACATCAAAGACCCTCTCAGGAAACCGGGCTCCGAAGAGAGTCACGGTATGAGGCAGGTCCGAGGTGTTTGTGAAGGAAGAGGCGGTCCTGCCTTCCCTCTAGAGTCACACAATATCTCTGCCCCTCCTCCCTGCACTGAGACACTTTCCTCTTCATTGTCTGCCACAGTAGCGGAAATGAGTCTTTTCAGAGCATTCGGTGCTCAGGATGCTCCTTTGCAGAGATGCCCAGCCAGCAGTGCTCGCGTTTTGGATGCTGACTCCAGGGATGCGGATCAGCAGCCCCGCCTCCCCTTGGGGGTGTTTCTCTTTTCCCAGCACCCCGTCCCTCATCCTCATCCGCTCCCAGAGCTGTGCCTTTTCTGTGAACAGGCAAGCAAACACCCAGCCCCAATCACACTGAATGTCAATTGCCGCTTACTTGTCTGTCTCTCCCACAAGATCCTGCGTTCCCTGAGGACATAACCTGTCATATTCCTGGGACCATATTGTAAGATGATGAAACATGTTGAATAAAAGAACAGAAGAATGAATGACTAAGCTCCAGGGATAGGCTCTGATAAACTCAAGATTAAAGTGAAAATCACCACCAGGCAGGGCAAAGAGATATGGCACCCCAATATTTGCATTCGTAAGGCTTATCACTCACACAGTGAAAGGAGGTAGATTTTAAGCAAGAGGTCCTCAGGAGGAGAGGAGTTTGGGGAAAAGGCATATCAAGGGCAGAAGAACAACAAGGAGCCCTCAAGCCCTGGGTACAGCTGAGAAAGCAGCACATGGTCTGTAGAGAATTTGCCAGAAATTTTAAACAATGTCATTGATATTATCCCCCTCCATGCCCCCAAAAAATCTTTAGCTGATCTAAGTTTTAAACAATTGCTGCAGTTTATTGAGTATGAATAATATATGTATGTGTCAAATGATCACATTTTTATAACTTATCCTTTAACATACATTGTAGTGTATGCAGTTTAATTAGGAGAAACCTCATTCTATAATTGGCCCCCAACTCATGCCCACTCAGTTATTCCTGTTTCTTTGGAGAGTAAGTTTTTCCCAGTCCAGAATCTTCGTGCTTGCTTCGGGCGGAGTTCACGGCTGCAATCTCTGTGGTACTGCTTGTCCTTCACCTAAAGGGTAAGTCCTAAGTAGACAATGACAGCAGAGTGATCCTAAAGACAGATTTGAATTCCAATCCTGTCACCCCATGTGACCCACTCAGAGGGATTTTTTGAAATTTAATATTTAAATTTTAAAACAGTGAAACAGAACTATGAGGTGTGATTGTGGGGGGAGGTGCAAACTTAAATTCCTATTTTACTGAATTTTAATCTTTGAATATAAAATGCATTCATTTTAATTGATAACCGTTTTTGAACTAAGGCATGAACTCAGAAAACAACTTCATATTGGTGACATGATTTCATAGTTACCTAAATTATACTTTTTCTGTTTTATGAATTTTCGTTTACTCATTCCTGCAAAGTTATTTACCTAAAATATTATTCTATCAGTTTGTAACCAAAGGATTGAACTTCCCACTGCTAGGTAGATATAAAATCTATTGAACAGTTGTGCTTTTTTTTCTTTTTTATACTGTAATACTTATTTTAACAAAGTTCAAGAAAAAAGAAATTTTACCATGTTTCTTTTTAGACATTCTTCTTCTTCTCTTAATTTTTTTTTTAATTTTTTTTTTTTTAAGATTTTATTTATTTATTTGAGAGAGAGAGAGAGCACAAGAGGGGGGAGCGGGAGAGGGAGAAGCAGACTCCCTGCTGAGCAGGGAGCCCGATGCGGGACTCGATCCCGGGACTCCAGGATCATGACCTGAGCCGAAGGCAGTTGCTTAACCAACTGAGCCACCCAGGCACCCTCTTCTCTTAATTTTACAACTGTTACTGAAAATAGTGTTGTTGTCTAGAGGAGATGGTTGTTAAAATATGATCCACCCCAGATGTCAAATATGCTCCCACGGGGGAGATCTAGGGCAATGAAATCGTACCATGTAAGCCATCTCCCCACTCCAACCCCCTCTGCCCCTACCAGTCACTCACTAGTCCTTCTTACTTTACTTTCCTCATAGCATTTCTCATTATCTGAAATTCTCCTCTCTACCTCTTCTTGTCCCTGCTCCTTTTCCTTCTTTCTCTCTCTCTGTCCTCCAGCTAGAATATGAGCTCTCAGGAGGACAGAAATTGTGTCCTTGTTTGTATTGTACATAGAAGGTGCTTAAAGAACATGTATTGGATTACTTAATTAAACACACTACACCTAAGGCAAATTTCTATTCCAGTCTGGAGATGCTGACCCTCTTAATGATACTTGGAGCCAGAGTGAGTGAACCTTCCCCTGCAGGCTGCCAATGCTCCCCAGTGCCATATCCTTTAATTACGTTGCTATTTTTGCTCCGTGGTGTGATGATAGTTGAAGTCGAGTTGCTAAGGGCAACATACCTTTGCTTTTCCATCTTCATCTACTCCCCTCAGAAAAAGTACAAAAAAAAAGATCTTTTAAAAGGTGCGGGTGTGAAAAATCCCCAGAGGAAGAAAAATGTCCCCAACTATACTCTTATGTAATGCAATCATAATTTTAAAAATCTCACTTCGACAATTTGAATAATTCTTTTTCAGCTGCCATTTTAATGGATTTTATTTTATTTTATTTTTAAAAATTTTATTTATTTATTTGACAGAGAGAGACACAGCGAGAGAGGGAACACAAGCAGGGGGAGTGGGAGAGGGAGAGGCAGGCTTCCCGCTGAGCAGGGAGCCTGATGCGGGGCTCGATTCCAGGACCCTGGGATCATGACCTGAGCCAAAGGCAGACGCTTAACAACTGAGCCACCCAGGTGCCCCATATTGACGGGTTTTAAAGGTTTTTGCTTCTTAGTCATTTTTACATTATATTATGGAGTTTGCGGGGGGGCGGGGGGAGAGAATCTTCAAGACATGAAAACATAAAAAGATCAATTACCAGGCACTGTGATTTGCAATCCATGTTATTCGGGGCAGTAGGAAGGACAACGTGTAGCTTATCACAGCGCTCTGAAGGTGAGCCTGACGGGGGGACCCTAGGTTTGACCATCAATTACTCCTTCTCCCATGGTCACATTCAATCAATCTCTAAATCTTACAGGCTGTAACTTCAAACTGTTTCTCACATCTAGCCCTTCCTGTCCATTTAGTAACCAACAGCCTTGGTTTCCCTGCCTTCCAATATTGCCTCAGTTCCCCCAATCCATTCTTCCCAAAGCCAACAATCAGACCATACCCCTCACTGGATAAAATGCTCCAGTGGCTTTTCCCTGCCTGGCAAGGGAGATTCAAGTTCATTAATGAGCTATATTCTACAGGAGAGCACCACCTCCCTTGTCCCTCATCTTTCACTTAATGATCTCATCAACCCACCTCTTCTAGTTCTATGAACACCCCATGAGGCTTCTCACATGAGCTCTGTGTCTGTGTCTAGGTTGACTTTATGCCCAAAATGTCCTTACCCAACCCTCTATACAATGGCTGATTCCCATTCACCTTGTAAGACTCAATTAAGTGTCACCTCCTCCAGGAAGCCTTCTTGGAAACTCCTCCACCCAGTCAGACTTAGGTCCACCCCTTCTGTATTCCCAAAGACCCTTCTGTCATTCTCTGTATGTTGTCAACTTGTAATTATGTGCACATGGATCCATTAACCTTATTAGACTGTGGAATTTCTAAGGCTGGAGACCCTATCTTATTCATCTTTAGCTTGGTGCCTAGGGCAGCTTCTGCACAAAACTGGCATTTAGTGAGTACCTGTTAAATGAATTAATTAAGTAAATGAGTGTACAAATGACAAAAGAGGCTTTTCAATTTAAATATATGTTCCTAGAAAGGGCTGAAAGTAAAGCTTCACTTTATTATACATTCAAAGAATGGCTTTTATGTAAAAACAAAGTCACACAAACATGAGATCACCCTGGTCATTCTGGGAAAAGTTGGCCCAACAGCCAGTTCAGGCCCTCCTTGCCAGGCTTTCTCCAGTCCCATGAAGGGACTCATTGCCCCAGTTTGTGCATAGAGGATATTACCCTCTGGGGTTGCTTACTTAGCGCTTCTCACGGGCACTGAAATAACTTACTACCAGCAGGTCCAGTTGCACCTCGGGTCAGAGCAGAAATAGACACACAAGGAGCTGAGACAGAACATGCATGCTAGAATGTACTGAAATCTTAGTTGTGATGTGCAAGCTTCTATGGACATCTCATTCATTCCCTGAAGTTAGATCTGTGTTGCCGGAGAAAGTTTTCGTGACCTGTGTGCATCCCAGGTCTCCCTTCGGTCCCATTAGCTGCTCGTCCCCCAACCCCACATTTACTTGACTCTGACAGGCTCTTAGGGGGAAGAACATATATTTTGATAAAGCTTCCCAGTTGCTTCCCGGTTCTGTCCTCAGCCTCACGCTGCTAAACACAACCTCCTTGGACAGCGATCAGACTATGCCCGCCCCTCACGAAGTGTTAGGCTCAGAGCAATGACAGCAAGTCTCTTCTGGGGCTGGACACCTCACTTTTCCTCTCATCACACACAGTTCAGCCCCAGAGTTTCTGCAGTGTTTCCCTAAGAGAACGATAAGAAGTAGGAAGAAGTAACATCATGGGTCATTGGAAAGGACATAATCAGATGCTAGGAAAAAAAAAAAAAAGGAAAGTAAAGTAGAGAAAGCATTCCAAGGAAGTGAATACAGACTGGTCTTCTGAGATTGCACAGCCCAAAATACGGTTCTTCCTGGCCAGGAATGAATAGGCGAAGAATATGCCTTTGTCGTCACCAAGCCTGCAGCCGTGTGGCAAGGGCAGTTTTCACCTTCAGTGAAGCTCCCCAAAGGCAGAGGAAAGAACATAACAGAATAACGATAGCAACTGCCACCTGTACTCCTTTCATAAAACTGGAATTGGAAGGAGATTTTGCAAACGTTGTAATAGAGCAAACCTACTGCAGGCAGGCATTGCCCTCCTAACACTCCAAGTGCCTCTAAATGTCCACAAAGTCAGCTAGCAAGATGGTCCAAGAATGTCTCAGGCCTCTTGGAAAAACAAAACAAAACAAAAAACCAACAGAAACCATGAAAGAAAGGCATTTTTATTTGGTAGTCATTCATTTATTTGACAAATATTTATTGAGTTCCCTCTGGATGCCAAGCCCCTGGCTAGACCCCAAACTACAAGACTGTGTCCCTTTTGTTTGCTATTATGTTCCCAACACTTAGTATAGTATCTGGCATATAGTAGGTGCCCAATAGAATGTCCAAATAAATTCATGTGAAGATCGATTGCTGGCATGACAGCATGAGGAGCTCTACAGACCTGTTTCCCAGTGAAATCGGTGAAAATTATTATTTTATTTTATTTTATTTTAAGATTTTATTTATTTATTTGACAGAGAGAGAGAGAGTGTGTGTGTGAGTATGAACGGGGGTAGGGGGAGGACCAAGGGAAGAAGGAGAAGCAGGCTCCCCACTGAGCAGGGAGCCGGATGCGGGACTCGATCCCTGGACCCCGGAATCACAACCCGAGGAGCCAAAGGCAGATGCCCAACCGACTGAGCCACCAAGGCTCACAGTGAAGATTATTTTTTGAAATAGTCATTTAAAGCCCTAAGGTCCCAAGGACATGCAGTAAATGAAGAAACATCTATGCCAGGAAATCTACGAAAATTCAGTTAAAAAGGGAGTTTGTGGTATTTGAGCCAGGACCACTCCCTTCTACCCCCGCCCTGGTTGGGCAAGGCAAAGACACCACTGCAGACTGGTGGAGCCAAGGACACAGGGCTTCCTCTCTCCCATCTCCCAGTTGGAGGGCTTTCTTCCTTGGAGGAGCAGGACATCAGCATTCAGCATTCTGCCTCAACTCCCCAGTGCTGAGGTCAAGTTGTGAGCAAGTGTACTAGGGAGTGGGGGGTTCCCT
This sequence comes from Mirounga leonina, assembly GCF_011800145.1. Taxonomy (NCBI): domain Eukaryota; kingdom Metazoa; phylum Chordata; class Mammalia; order Carnivora; family Phocidae; genus Mirounga; species Mirounga leonina. Next base: position 1,546,882 of record NW_023270627.1, read on the forward strand.
TGAATCCCCACTGGTGGAAGGTAGGTTTTACCTTGGGTGTAGTACTGCTAAGAATACTGGGTCCTCCATCACTCCTGGTCAGGCTTTTAAGGCAGTGAGAGTGGTTCCATGCTAGGAGAGGCAAGAAGATCTCAAACTACAGCTCTCCCCCCTTCATCATGTGCTCGACTCCTAAAGTAGGGGTGTCACTCAGAGAGAAGCCTGTCATGTTCCCCACTCCCAGCTCCAGAGCCCTGGCTCAGAAATTCTGATGGGGGGAGAAACAGACCATAAAACAGCTTTTAATCTTCCCAAAGGAATCGGTTTCATTTGCAGCCGAGGGGTAGAGAGATTCAAGCCTAGGGAGTTCTCAGTAATAGCAGATATGGTGATGGGGGGAGACTTGGGAGGAGGTTGGTGGGATTTGGTGAAGACAGAGGTTAAGCTATAGGCTGGCTCATTTTCAGAAGAAAGAGCACTGAGGAAGGACATGGCTGGGCAGACTCCTCCCAGGGTCAGAACATGTATCAAACCGTGACCTCGGGAACTTGTCCTTCAAGGGAACCTGTGACTGGATGTGTCTGAAGAGCAATTTTTGTCTCTGAGGTATTGCGGAAAACAATAGAGCAATTAATCAGCCAGCCACAGTGGATCCTAACAGCTGGGAGTGGTCAGGGAAAGAGAAGACTGCCGCCCTACCCAACCCACTGCCATCCCTGGGGAGGGGACTCTGGGCATGCCCCAAACTGTGCTTCCCTGAGGAGCGACACCGGAGTCTTAATGCTGTGGGAGGTGGGGGCGGGGGCAGTGAAACTTCACGGAAATGAGCCAAGCTCACCAGGCACAGAACGCTAACAACACCTGGGGCGGCAGAGGAGAGAAGTACCAGAGTTGCTCCAATATGTTCAGTTCCCAACTGAAAAATTACCAGACATGCAAAGAAACAGGAAAGTATGACCCATATACTGGGCAGGCACAGAAACAGCCTGTGAAAGCAGACAGATGGTAGAATTCTCAGAAAAAAAGGCTTCCAAGTAGCTGTTATAAATCTGTTCAAAGAACGAAAGGAAACTGCGATTAAAGAAGCAAAGAAAAGTACGATGATAATGTCACATCACATAGGGAATCTCAGTAAAGAGATAGACCTAAATTAATATGTGAGTCAATGAATGAACCAGTACATAAAAGACCATAGACTTTGAGTAGCAGGACCACCCCTAACATTTTCAGGATAAGAGTAAAATTGGAGGCCTGTCTACCATATGTCTAAATATTTAAAAGTTATAACTCAAACTAACAGACTGTTAAATAAATTATGTTTTAGCCTCATACTTTGAAAAATGTACTTTCACAGTGACTTTGATAACTTGACTTATGATTGTGAGCAACCCAGACCATCACGTGCAAGGTCTTGCCCCCCCAGCTTCGTCTGAGAGCTGCTTTTGGCCACTGGAGGTACGTCTGCCCTCGGATCCAGGGAAGAGGCCCGTGCAAACCCTGAAGGTGGACCCAGAGCCTTTGAGCCAGTAACTTCTGAATGTCGGGCACCCCAGAGCATAGTCCAGATTCAAAGAGCCGTTGTCAAATGTGAGCAGGCATCAGAGCCACCAAGAGGGCTGTTAAAACACTGACCACTGGCCCCATCCCTGAGAGTTTCTGACTCAATAGTTCTGATTGGGGTCCAAGAATCTACATGTCTAACAAATTCCTAGATGATGTGATGCTTCTGCTTTAGAAACCGCATTCTGAGAACCAGTGGTGTAGAGAGGCTCTGGGTGGGTATCTCTTTATTGCCTTTTGGGGAGAGCCTTTTGGCAGACAGTCGGAGCAAGGCTTTAAGCACAGGGCCCCCTCGTCCAGCGCTACTTGGCAGCGGCAGAATGGGTACCTGGTGGCGTGGAGATTGCAGGGGAGGAAGCATAATGGGGTGCCTGCCCCTCTGAATGCAGCCGTTCTTCAACACCGAAGTCCAGTCATTTGATCAGAGACGAATACTCCCTTGCAACAGGCCAGCCACTATCCTCCAACCAAGTCCAAGTTCCAGGGGGCACAAGGATGCTCTTATGCCTCTTATCACCAGTCATGGGATGACACAGCAGCGGGGTCAGCTGAGGTTCCAGGGAGAACAGGAATTGCTTTGTTCACTCTGAGAAATGCTAACTAAATCATTTGAGCACAAAACCTCTTTCTGGAGTATCCTCTATTAACATCACGTATGAGTATTTTGGGAACTGCGGCCCTGCCCCCTTCTACCAGGAGATTCAACCGCCTCCCTCATCAAGCTTTTAAGAAGGCAACCAAGCGATCCAATAAAAGATTTTTATTGCACCTAAGGAGGCAGAGGAAGGGTTCCGCAAGCGTTCAGATAAGTCCACCCTGGCTAACGGCACTTTTGTCCAACAAATAATTGATTCTGTGAGAAAATCTACACTTTCCTTGGGCATACCAGACAAGTAGTAGGCTTATAAAAAAAAAAAGTTCATGCATTCTTTCAACAAAATTGCCACGACTAAGGTCTGAAAACACCAGGTCAGAAATTAGCTGTAAAAATAACAGCGTCAGCCTCGATGCGCCCTACCTCACCCACAAAACGCTTTCGCGTCTTGAACTTCTTTTCCTTTCCAGTTCCTCAGAACGACGTCACCATCAGCCTTCTGGTTTTCCAGAGCAAGAGCCAGCACACGGAGGAAATGACTTTCCCAAGGCCACGCCGTGTGTCCGCCATGCATCCGCCGTGTGTCCTCAGCCAGCGCTGGACCACACGTCTCTCCCAGGCTTCTGGGGGCGCCGCTGGAGGAGGTGACGTGTGCCAGAAGATGAAGGGTTAACGTGCAGTGGAGCCTCTTGAAATAAACCCCCCTGAATTTGCTCAAGGACATCCTTTAAATTCCTTTCCTCCAGCACTTTGTTTGCAAGCCCATAAATAGCTCCTCTTCAAACACAAACTGAAAGCCCAACCTAATAAAAGAGGTAAAACTGTTTCTGGGCTGAAGTGCTTATTGTATTTGCACAGGTCAGAGCTGTCGTGTTCACTCTGATCTCAGTTTAAATAAAAGGCCAAGGATTTGAGTGCAGCATTGTCATGCTTGAGATTCCTGGGAAATGGGGACATTTTCCCCGAAACCTATGGCAAACGCACCTTAGGGACTAGAAGGCTACCTGTCCAGCTTGGGCTGTGCAGATGCCCTGGGCATAACAGCAAGGAACTGTGCAGGGGACTCCTGAGCCAGGAATCGGAAAAAGGAAGTGCTTCCTGCTTTGTTGCTGGAACTTGACTTAGATCACTAGCAAACAGTGACGATGGTGGACCGCAGAGAGGAAAGGAATCTTCCCGTAGGTTGCTCTCTACAGAGAAGCTAAGCACTTTTTTTTCTATGCTGACTTAAAACTGGAAGAGCTGTTCCTAGCTCCTCGAATTCAAGCCTCTAATTTTACAAATAAAGTCTAGACCCAGAGCTTTCAAGTAGTTTGCCTTAGGCAGGTAGGCAGATAAGTGGGTAAGTAGGTAGGAGGTAGGTAGGAATGAGGTAGGTAGGGGGTAGGTGGGTAGGAAGTAGGTAGATAGGTAAGCAGGTAGGTAGATTGGTAGGGAGTAGGTAGGGAGGTAGGTAAGTAGAAGGTGGGTAGGTAGGTAGAAAGTGCCAGGAACAAGGTCTCCTCATCTGGCTATGGCAGGACTTCTTTATAACCATAAAAAGAGATCAATAAAGGCTTTAGACAGATCTTGCATGGACAGTTCTCAATTCATTCTTGAAAGAGCAATGTGGCTCTCTGAGGTGATTGGGTCAGCTGTGAAAAAGAATCCCATAAAGACTTTGGACAGAGCCCTAAATATGTCTTGCCGTTCACTCTGGTAATATTCTCCTCTGTTTTTCTCAACGTTCCTAAAATTTTACATTTACAAAAAGCAAAACAAAAGCGATTGGGTGACTTTTTGCAATACTTTATATGAGTATTTTCAGGTTCTCAGCTGCTTTATCCTAGGCTCTGTTTATATTAGCAACACTTTTTGCCTATTGACCCAGCATAAAGTGAATCCCAAGTCACTACCACTGGTGACAAAGAAACACAACTCAGTAGATTCCTGAATTAATTAAAAAAAAAAAAAAAAAAGAGGGGCACCTGGGTGGCTCAGTCGAGCATCTGCCTTCGGCTCAGGTCGTGATCCCAGGGTCCTGGGATGGAGCCCCGCATCGGGCTCCTTGCTCAGCCAGGAGCCTGCTTCTCCCTCTCCTCCCCAGCCTGCTCTCTCTCACTAGCTCTGTCACTGTCTCTCTCTCTCTCTCTCTCAAATAAATAAATAAAATCTTTGACTAGAAAAAAATGAAGCTGGGATATTGCCCCGAAGGACGAAAACATCCCCTGATGTCTTGTCTTGTGGCAGCAGTAGCCACAGATGGCCCGGTAAAGACAAAACCTTCTATGGAGTAAGAAGAGTCTCCTTGAGAAACACAGCTTCCATTGTTTCAGGAGGGCATTTAAGGACGCCGATCCTGGGCTTCTGAACCTCGCAGGGCCGGTTTAGCCTGTGTGCCCCGCGTGTCCTCCACTAGAGGGAGTGAGGGTCCTTCTGTGGATATCTGTGGGGAAGAACTTGCGAAAACTGCAGTCATCTGAAATACAAACAGGACGACGGAAGCTAGGAGGGGAGAAGGGGTCCCTTCTACCTTAGACACATCTCTCTTTGGCTTTACGTTCCCTCAACAAACAACCACTCAGACACCGTCCCGTGTATGTCTAAAGTAGACGCTGGGATCAACATACAAAGAAGGGCCAGCCTTCCGTTTTGGAATGATGTATGGGAAGGAGAAGCTAGGAAGCCTAGGATCTCAGTTTACTAGTTAAAAACTGCTCAACTTTCACCTCATCTGCGTCTGTGGCCTAAATGATAACCCAAGCACATGTCAGAGGTGGATGGCACTTGCTTCTTCTGCCTCTGACTTTGGCCACACCCAAAGACAGTTAACCTTTTTAGCAAGCAAACAAAGCAAGAGCCCCTTGTCTCTTCAAAATTATAACTCCATCCTGTACCCGATTACCGCGATGTGGTGTTACAGAGTCATTTCTGGGGTCTTCAAGAATCCCCTGCTAAAACACGAGAGATACGTTGGGGAGAGTAGTTGTTGTATTATTTACCAGAGCAAAGTCAGAAAGAGACTACATGCTCATAGCACTGGAACAGTGGAATAAATTATGAAGAAGCCAACATGATGTAATATGACGAATCCTTCAAAATCGTGCTTTACTAATAATTTTAATGACACGAGATATGATTACAAAATAGTGTTAAGGAAAAAATAGTATATTGGAGAACTGATACATAAAATGATTTCAACTAGTGTAATTGAAAAAAAAAAAAGCAAAAGCACCAAAATGCTAATATCTCTGAAAGAGGTACAAATGGGCTTATATTTTCTCGCTCTTTTTTTTTTTGTATTCCCAAAAGAAACCACCCTGTTAAAATGAAGTAATTAATTTTATAATCGGAAAGAATGTATTTTATGCCATTATTACTGAGAGCTTACTTCTTGTAATTGTCAAAAAAAAAAAAAGGAGATTTAAACCCAGGGCAACAACAAGGGCTGGTTCTTGGGAGACAAAGCAGGGCAGGCATGGGGGTGGCATGCAAAGCAGGATGGGAAAGACTGAAGAAACAGTAGTGATAGGATCCTAAGGACTCATTTCACTTTTCTTCCTGGTCAGAGGACAGCACCGTGTCCAGTCAATCACTGTTTTCCACGATCAAAAATTGGGGAAAAAAAAAAGAAAGAGTGACAGTATTATTGAAGACACTGCCTACTGAAAAACGGGCTCTTTCAGCCAGCACAAATTAACATATAGACTTGGAGATCTTCTCTTTGATGGCTTCTCCAGGCAGGGACAACAGAAAAATTAGTTACCATTTGAAGTTTTATTTTTATTCTGCTTAGCTCAATTCACGCTGATTATGAATAGCTCAAATACCATTTAATATGTCTTAAATGGTTTTCTGTACTTTGTAGAATCCATTTGGTCATTTGCAGGTGTCCATGAATGGGTGTGTTTTATAGCCAAAGACATTTGCATTGTATACCATGGAGTGAATATATTTGGCGTGGAGGAAAAGGAACATCACTTGGTAAAGATTTTATTTATTTATTTGAGAGAGAGAGAAAGCATGAGGGGGGGGAGGGTCAGAGGGAGAAGCAGACTCCTCGCTGAGCAAGGAGCCCGATGTGGGACTTGATCCCGGGACTCCAGGATCATGACCTGAGCCGAAGGCAGTCGCTTAACCAACTGAGCCACCCAGGCACCCTGGAAAGTGCATTTTTATTCTTTTTATTTCTTTGGCTCAAAGAAGCACTGTGTTGTTGCTTTGCTTCAGGGGGACACCTAACAGCCTAGTCGTAGTATCTCGGTGTGATGATCACACTCTCTGGAGCCTGACTGAGGAACCAGCAGGCAGCCAAGGCAGAGAAAGCCACAAGAAGGTGCTTCCCCTGGGGGAAGAAAAAAGATGACATTTCAGGCACTGTTAGAGGGAAAAAGACAATTACCCTTCAAATGCCTGGCAACCCCAGGTGATTAGAGTTTTAGTGATTACAGTACACCAAGTAGGAACGTATGGTACGTTCTCCGAGGTCTCACCATTTTTGTAAGTGTATGACAATAATCAGGGACCAAATAGATGGTATTATGCCATTTCCTATGTCAGTAATTAGTCAATAGTTAATAGTTAGGAACAACCTCTTCCCAGAGACTCTTAGATTACAAGTGTTCATGACACCACACCTGCACTCTAAAATAATCCGTGCCCCCTCCCTGCCCCCCAGAAAAGGAAGAAACCAGGATTATTTTCGAACAAATGAAGGAAAAAATTAACATAAATAGCTCAGGGAGAAAATGTATTGAAATGAAGGCTTTAAAGGCATGGAATTCTTTGAATAAGAAGTAAGGACTATAGTATAGAAAAACTCAACAATTCCCAACTGTCTTCACTCAGGTTTCTTAAAAGCAGGGCCTAAAATGGGGATTCTTCTTCCAGTGGTTTATTGGCTTGTGCTCTCTGGGCAGGAGGGTAAAGGAAAAGAGTAGGTCTGAGAGGGGAAAAGCTAAGCAGGAATCCAGGAATCCAGTCTCAGTGGGAGACCAGTTTAGTATGGGGCCCTGGGATAATCCTGGGATGCCCAGGAGAACAAATTGCCCCTGAGTTGGGTCCCACCTTGAGAGGAAAGTCATCTGTCATCTGCCAAGATCTGTTAGGGTGGGTAGGGAGGCTACACCAGGATCCCAAGTTGTCTGGGGCAGGGTGAGCGGGGGATTCTCCAGAATGGGAACAGCTGTGAGCTGTTGGCAGGTACAGGATGGGTGCACTGTCTGGGTGGGGCACCCATGGCATCAACTATCCCAAACACATGTTAGAAGAACAGCATCAGGCCATGACCTGGTGCACAGAGCAAGAACTTGGCCCCGCAAAACAGTGGTTGCCACATGATCGGAAGCTACGATGGACGTTCACTAAAATCCATTCCTGTCTCAGAATGAAAATCCTTCCTTTTGGGGAATGCAGAAGATCAAGTTAAAGCCACAGTAGGATTCTCCAGTAATGAATCAGACAAATGTGGGCCAGATGCCTACCAGCTCTTCCAAGCTTCCTAACACAGAGCAAGTTACCCACTTTCTCTACACCTCAGTTTTCTCATTTACAAATTAATAATAAATATATATAGCCCTATTATTAGAGATAATAATACTACCTTGGTTATGAAGTGAGGATTAAATGAGATCTTGAATTTTCACGAGCTGAGTCCAGTACCTGGCACATAGTAAAAGCTCTATAATTGGCAGTTAATAATTATTAATTTGGAAGGCAATTTTCCAGTTTGATCAGAATTGTAAAATGATGCCACACCAGTGGGAAATCCAGTAATTGTACCAAAACCTAACATAGCATGTCTCTGGTACTTTGTAGGTTACCAAGCACTTTCACATGCTTAGTTTCATTGGCCCCCTTTTATAGGAGAAGAAACAAAGTCTCAACATCAGGAAAAGCCTCTGGAACCACTGCCCCAAGCTGGAGGAGATCTCCCGTGGATCTGGTTCTCCCGGTTCTCACAAAGTTTCACCAACTCCTGGGGAGGCAGATTTGTCAGCTTTTCCAAGGGATTGGGCGACATTCAAATTTCATGTCTGGGAGGAGGACTACTTAGTATTTTATCCATCCTGGGATTAAAGAATCATTTAATCAACAAAGGAGCATCACCTGTTTAATGGCTTCCCGAAGGTTTAAATTGATTTATCTGTGTTGCTGGCGGGGCCGGGCTCATTGCTGGTCCTTTACTCATACAGGCTCAGCGCAGGGACTGGAGAGAATTGTACCTTTTAGTCTGAGAAGCAGGATCTTTAAGCCAAAAGCAGCAAGAAACTGCAGGAGACTCAACTCAAATGACCTCTACTTAGTGTTCCAACTCAGAAATTAGCCAACAGAAGTGAAAAAACCTAAAATGTGAGCACACACTGCTTTGCAAGCACCACTGATGTCACAGCGTGGACATTTGGGAAACGTGAGCGGGGTCCGAATTTTCTCTGCAAATAGTTCAAACGCAAAAAAAAGGTGGGGGGGAGAGAGGGGGCTCATTTTAAAACCACATGCTAGTAAACAACAATTTAGCTAACTTTTCTCCCTACTGAATGTTTTCAAGCATCATATAGTCATTCCTGGAGTAAAAATATAACTTAGACCACAGAGGTGAGTAATTTTTTTTTTTAAGTTACGACTTCCCCTGGTAATCTATTCCTAAGCTTTATAATTTTCTCTTCCAGGAATTTATTCTTCATATTGAACCTGGACCATTCCTCTCAAAATTGTCTCTTATTTTGTTTTCAGAAAAAAAAGATAAAGGACATTGTATTACTAAATGCAACTGAATAGTACACCTTTGTCTATGTGAAATATTGGTCTACTCCCTCAAATGGTCTCTGATGCAATTCAAATAATCACACATTCTTAATTTCATCTCCTCCTTAGGTATTATTATTTATACATAGGTGATAGCCACTGTTTCCAAAGTTCTAAATAATTATGAGATGGTGTGATCCAGGACTGGTGCTGTCTTTCCCAGTTCTTAGTCAAAGATCCTCTGCAGAGAGCCTGATTCAGGGCTGCCTGCGCAGCGGCCATCCAAAATATGTGGAAGGCTCCAGTCTCCTCTGAACATATTGGTTAAGACTGTGGGATTGGAAGTAGACAGCTCTGGGTCTGAGTCCCAGCTATGCCATTTACTGATCGTTCATACTTGGGTAGCAGTTAACACCTCTGTGCTTAAGAAATGAGACTAATGATTGTACCCATTTCCTAAAATTTTTATGAAGATGGAATGAGACAGAACCATGAGATAATAGATGCCCCAAGAAGATCAGTGATTGTTAGAGTGAACTTCAGTTCTTCTTACCATTATGTAGTCATCTGCCACTTGCCTGCCTTCTTGTGGTGAATGAAACAATACAAGATTTTGAATTTTACACATATTCCTTTCTCATCTTTAGTTTTCCCTTTTGAATGTGTTAATGTCACGAATGCTATTGACATGCCCGGGCCAAAAATATATCTTGTCTCCCTTGAGTCATGCAGAGAAACTTCTGGCCATGTCACATACAGTCTGAAGTACATCAGTCATCTGAGTACTTTAGGACATGCGATAGAAACAGTAAGTGTTCTAGGAAAGTGCTCTGGTAGTAGCCATGTGATTGATCTCTGGCCTGGGCTCTGAAACAAATTAGCTCAGAGAGGAATTCAGCAGAGAGCAAGTATTACTTAGATTTAGAATAATAGAAACCTCCAACGTCATGGTTGGAAGAAATCTTGGAGGTCACCCCCACCAGATGCATAATTCTCTTCACAGTGTCCTTGAAAAGTAACCATTCAGTTCAATAGAGTTCAGTCAGGCAACTTGGTAGAAAGTTTTTCCGTATTTTGAGCTAAAATATTCTCCATGATGATGTTCACTCATTGCCTCTCACGTTTACCTTAAGATCCCTGTATCCCTGAAGGATGGTCAAAGTCCTCTGCGATTGGGCAGAACTTTCCTGTGGAAAACATCCATCTGGTCCTTCCTCAACCCTTGTTACCATCTTCAGAACTTAATCTTTTTTTTTTTTTAAGATTCTGTTTATCTATTTGAGAAAGAGAGCAAGAAAGATCACAGAGGGACAGGGAGAGGGAGAAGCAGACTTGCCCCTGAGTGGAGAACCTGATGTGAGGCTCCAACCCTGAGACCATGAGCTGAGCTGAAGGCAGACATTTAACCAACTGAGTCCCCCCAGGCGCCACCAGAACTTGATCTTTTTAAAAGGAAATATCTCCAATTCTTTCATGACAATGATAAAAAATTACTTTGCTTTAATCACTGTGAATACCACTGTAAGAAGGGATTATTTAAAAGCTGATTACACACACACACACACACACACACTTTTTAACCTCACCCTCAACCACCATTTTGTGGCCTCGAAACTGTCATGGTTTTTCCTCCATATTCCTTTTGCTTTTTTACCTAGCAGGACTAAAAGAGAATTTAGCTATTTGGGGCCAAAAAATATCATAGAATGCACTGAATATTGCCATTCTCTAGATAACTTCATATGCACTGTGTCTCATATGGAACAGTAGCTTGCTTAGCATGCCATTTTCAAAGACCGCCCATTCCAGCTTCCTCCTTCCGAACCTGATCTAAAGCATATAACCACACAGGTAACTTAGGAGACCACTATGGTTTTCTACAATTACAGAGAGACATTTTGGCTTGAACTTTCCTTGGTTTGACAGATGTTTCCAGTTTTAGAGGGATAATTAGTCCACGGAAAGAAATTGCTGAGGTTTGCTTTTATATTTGATGGGGACACTGCATCAATATAGATAAACATATTTAAGAAAAAATTAAAAATGAAGAGAGTATTACTACCACCTTGGTGGATGTTGGTAGTTAGGACACAAAGAGCTACCACAGAGCGAAGTGTTTCTGAGCTGCTGGGCCAAGTTCCTTATTTAGTATTCAAGTTAAGGTATTTTTCAGAACCAGTAAATAAATTGGGAGGGCGTAGATGGCACGTATGATCATTATTCTAGTGTCCTGAATGGGCAGAACATTAAATTCATACCCTATAGAACGGTGCCCAAACAGAGCTGACTCATTTTGGAGATGTCTCTTCTTAAAGATACACTGATGCATTGTTGCTGAAATGTTGTATTATATAGAATATCTTCTTAAAGCTCAAGACTATTTTGATTTCAGTATTTAGAAGTGGCAAGTAATTCAGGTATATGACTTTCTCGCAAGCTGAGAATATTTTAGAATTCTCAGGGTAGCTTAATCAGAGAAAATTCTAGCTTCTTAAGCATTACCTCCAGGAAAGTTGTCACAAATTCAAAGGCATAATATTGTTTCTTATATAGAATTATAGGATTTTAAGGGAAATTTTCAGCCAGACTTTGACTACTGGGATTCTCCTCCTCCTCCCTTTTTATAAATAAGGACTCTTCTATGAGAAAGAAAATTCTATGTCTATCCAATGCCAAAAAGGCAAGAATTAAAACACTACAGTTGTGTTATTGCTTTGTATTATTTTTTAAAAGTCCATGCTATTTCCCTGGTTAAAAATATTGTGAGCTTAATATTCTCTTAGCTCATGAATTATTCCATGAATTATTATTCCATGAAATTATTCCATGAAAAAAATCATAATGACACATAGGCACCCTTATAAGATTAATTATACTATCCAGCTGTTGAGATGTTTGATGTCATTTACTCACTCTATTCTTGACATGGCATATTAGAAAAGAAAATAAAAAAAGAATCTCAGGGCGCCTGGGTGGCTCAGTCGTTAAGCGTCTGCCTTCGGCTCAGGTCATGATCCCAGTGTCCTGGGATCGAGTCCCGCATCGGGCTCCCTGCTCGGCAGGAAGCCTGCTTCTCGCTCTCCCACTCCCCCTGCTTGTGTTCCTGCTCTCACTATCTCTCTCTCTGTCAAATAAATAAATAAAATCTTTAAAAAAAAAAAAAAAGAATCTCAGTAAAATGAGATTGAGAATGTAACCTTATCAATTTTATACAACATGAAATCTTTTAAGAAATTTAGCAGAGTTTATTGTCAGTCTGTCCTCAACACCATATGGTGTATATTTTCAAATAATGAGATAACCTGCAGAAACGCTATAATGGCTTGTTTTTGTCAGTGGCTAGGAGGCCTCTTATTTATTCATAGGCTTTTGCCAGGAATTTTTGTTTTCCTAGTGTGATCCACAAGGTGTGACTAGTTGTCACATTCATCATGGAGAACAACAGCAAGCCTATATTTTGTTAAAGCCAAGGAAAATTCTCAGAGATGAGTATCAACAAACCCTGTCTACATGGCCACAGGTGGAGTCAAGATGTAACTAATGGTATGTTTATTTGACCAAGACAGGGAGCCAAACTGGATAATCCTCAAATCTAATCAAAGTGATTTTACTGGAAGTTTCACATTTTAGCTCCTTATCTTGGTCTTCATTCTGCTTGGTGTTGAAAAGAGATGCTTTAGTCTTGAGGTATAGCTTACAACCTCTCCCACATGCTTGCCCAGTTGGTGCAGAGAAAGATCCAAAAAGTAATAAAGAAAGAAAAAATGCTTATAAGATACAAACACTTGGAGTGATCTGGTTCTTTCCTAAGGTTCCTTCCTGGTCTCTCTGCTTTTCCAAAGAAGCTTCAGAAAAAAATTGCTAAATGTTTAATCCAGGGCTACCGACTAATAAAAATGACAAGATCATTCTTGATGAGTAGATTAGATCTATTTTTTTTTGTGTATTCACATAATATCTGCTTTATGGAAAACCCCCTCCTGTGTTCCTCAGTGATTAAAGGGACTTACCCCAGAGGTAACATGGGAACTTCCTGGTTACATAAAGCTTGTACACAAGTTATAACATGAAATATTCCCCACCTAAGAATTAATTGGCTGCCATAAATTGGAAAAAGTACCTTGGGCCTTGCACTTACTCTGGGTTTGACTTTTCTCTGGAGGTTTTCAAAATTTTTCAGCATCCACTGATACTGTGAAGTTAGAGGTTTGGGTCAACTCAAGATTTACCTGATTTTTTATTTTATAACCATTGTTGGTTTAAAATCATGCTGGTTTTAAAGCCAAAATGGACTCCTCAGCCATCCTTGGGCTTTCAGTAAGTGGACGTAAAACCCAACAATTTGATACAAATAATTTACAACAGCCAAGCAAAAGTCTCACAGAATATATTATCAATAAAACTATTTTGATATTAGCTACATATGGGATAAGTACATATGCAAGTAATAAAATTGATCAAAAAGATATACAGATCATTTGAAAACTAAAAAGTATATTCAGAAGAGCTAAGGATACTAATATAAAGAATCAATATACAATATAATAAAGCTCAAGTATTTACTTCAGAATGTTTCACAAAACTATTTCTCATATAGAATTGTCATAGAATGTCAAAAAACGTGAGATGGCGTCTTATAGACCACTCTCTTATGCCATGGATACATCCAATCTACTGTTTCTGGCCCCTGCTGAAATAACTGGGGAAGGAAATACCACTGGGGCAGCTCATTCCAGTTTGAATAGTCATAGAAGCGCTTCCATATATTGCACTGATTTCTATCCAAAATTTCCAAATCAACTTCCTTTACTCCTTTTCCAGGTGACTACCATTCCACCATTGGATGGTAATTCTCAAAGCCTCCTCCCAAGTATCTCTTTAGGGAGCCACACATTCCTAATTAGTTCATGCATTTGTTCATTAATTTATAAATATTTATTGAGTATCTATTATATACTAGGCACTGAGGACTTCTTTTTTTAAAGGTATAGCTCCTGCCCTCGAGGAGCTAATGGTTTTTAGATGGAGGTAAATACTCAAAAAGAAAACTGACTATAGAGTGTGGTACACACTTCCATAGAGGTTGGCTAGACTTCCTGAGAGCTTGGAGCAGGGACATATTATCTTGGTTTGGGTATGGGAAGGTGACCAGAGAAACCCTCTAGAAAAGAAGACACTTGAGATAAGTTTTGGTGATCAAGGGGGAGTTTCGTAGGTGACTAATAATGAAAACGATCACATTTTCCCTGTGCCAGGCACCAAGCTAAACCTCTTACAAACATTATCTCATTAATCCTTAGTAATAAAGTAGGGAGTGATTTTTTTTTTTCCTCAAAGATGAGAAAATGAAGGTTTAGAAATGGTTAGTGTCTTCATTGAGTAGCAGAGCTCTGTCTATCTAGGAGAGTGTTTCTGGCCAAGGAAATGGCATATGAGCAGGTCTTCAAAAGGTTAACAGTCTGACCTGCTTGAGCCAGGAAGGTGGGACTGTGTAACTACAGCCAAACCAGCTTATGTGGGAGCGAGGGTTGCTGACTGCCATAGGGAAGCTCCAGCCCAGTGAAGCAGAATTGCTAAATTAAATATTTTGGATTTAATTCCACAGCTATGATAAACTCTTGGAAGATCCTACAGAGGACAAGGAAAATTGGAGCATATTTATCTGTGAAGCAGATATATAAGCAGATATATATAATATAAAAATATTATATTTTTATTTAATATTTAAATATAAATATTTAATATTTAAATATAAATATTTAAATTATTTTATTTATAAATATATAAGCAGATATATATAATATATATTATATATACCTGTGAAGCAGATATATATATAATATAAAAAAACCGGAGCATATTTATCTGTTACCAATTTACATGACTTGAATACCACCCATTCTTCCAGTGGAAACTGTACTTCCAATGTCCCCGGATGCTCATGAACACAGTCTTTGTGGTGGAGATTTCAACAATAATATTTGAAGAGCTAAAGAACTCCCTCTGAATCATGGATCCCTCATTAGGGGTTTTCAAATGCTAACTAACCCCTTTTGGAAAATCGCTGCCTGATGAAGGCACTTTGGGTGCCTCCTCACTGCGCACATAGATTATATCAAAATATTTTCAAGCAAATCAATACCGACACCGTGTAACCCCCAGATAGGGCTTACCACTAAAAACAAGAGAGAAGAGTGTCCCTGTGTGTGTGTGTGTGTGTGTGTGTGTTTGAGGCAGTTGCCACAAGAATGAGTAGAGACACTCTGGGAGCGATGCGGCTGGTCCTTTCCTTTTCATGAATGGGTGTGCAGATGATGAGTTAGGAATGTGGGGGCCTCTGGACCCCTTTGTCTGCATAGCCGCATAATACACTCTGGCTCCATAAACACAGCCATTATCCCTCATGCCTTTTCTATAGTTGGATGGTGCTGACCTAGAGAAGTCCAGGCCCAGACAGGCAGCCACATCTGAGAAATGAGAGCAGTATCTACACAGAGGCCCTGGATGGCATTGTGTTTCCACGTGGCTGGCCTCCAGCCACACTGCACATTCGCTGGGCTCTGCTTGGGAAAGGGGGACTTATTCTGAGCTCAAGACAAAGCCCTAGCACCTCTGTGACAAGCTGGCAGGCGGGGAGGTCAGTGCACCTCTCGCTGAGCAAGATCTGAACAAGATCCGATATCCGGTCTGTATTCCTTTGGAGTGTGACACCCTAAACTCAACATGGCGCTTTAGGGATGGCACCGGATCATGTGGGACTCCTGGGCTTACAGAAGCTCAGAGAAGCTCTGGCCCCAAGTCCCCATCCCAAATTAAGGAGCACGTCTGCACATACTCACATGGTTTTGTGTATAACTTCAGGAGGTTCCTGGCCCTTCCCCTTTCCTAAGAAACTGGAATCTTTCAGTGCAGCCTAAAATAAATGAACTCTGAGGGCAAAAATATCACAATAAAGTAAGTAATTTTTCCATCATTTCACCTCATTTCAAATCAGATTTTAGCTGAAAATCAACATTGAATTGTCTAGCCTTTGGGGTGTCCAACAGTGACATCAACAGCCTTGATTTCTTTATTCTAGTGATGACTGGCTGAGGTTGGGGACTACCTGGCAGGAACGCTAGGGAGGGGTTCCTGTACCAGATGGGAGATTGGACACGATGCCATGCACACGGGCCTTTCAACTCTTGAGTCCATGAGCTTCCATTTAGAGGCACCCTTATGACTCCAGAGAAGGAGAGTGCTGGAGAATCTCCGGGAGTCACAGAGAATTCATCTCCTTACAGGTGGGTCAAAGGTTATCTGTAGAGACTTCCAATCTCAACACAGAATCGATTCTAACACCTTGAGTTCAGTAGCACCTGCCCCTCAAGCCTGCTCACTCCCTTAAACCCCAGATTAGGAAACTGGGCCTGAGGGGCAGGAAGAGCAGGAAGCAGGAAGCAGGCCCAGGGGTCAAATGCCTCCAGGACAAAGAAGACAGAGTTGAGCATTTGGGGTATTTGAGGTCTGGAGGTCTACTTCTAGAATAGAAGTACAATTTTCCTGAGAAGTTGGTTTCTTCATCATCCCCTCCCAACCCCAGGCAAAGAGGGAGTCAACATTCAAAGATGATTCTTTGAAGATAAAAGAATGCATTTACAAAAGAATAAAACACACATGTACAAACATTAAGACCACACCGAAAGGGGACAATAAAATGTTTATAATTACTTTTGGGTTGTGAGTTTTCTACAGCCAACATTATGACTATTCTTCCAAGAGAGCACTAACAATATTTGTAGATACAAATTCTTACTGAGAAATGCAAGCCATCATTGTTGTTAGGTCAGGCCTGGTAGGACAACTCGAGACCAGATTAAATAGTTCTGGGAAATAAGGGGCTCCGGGCTTTTCTGGATGCCTTGAGATAATCACCAATGCCACGGAACACAATGCCATACATCCACGCAATTTCACAATCCACAAACTGAATCTTGCCTGGGGGAGTCTAAACGCAATTTGAGCACGTTATACTTTCAAATACAACGGCAGCCTCCCTGATAGAAAATCCCTTCTTGATTTGGGATTCCATTCCTTTGGACACTCTCTCTTTTCCCTAGCACAATTTCAGACTTCCTTTCCTCCTTCAAGAGCTTCTATGTAGCCTCGGGAGAGGTTGGGAACAGCAATGTTGGCCACCCCTTCTAGTTTTATTCTCCTTGTGGCAGCCTACCCCAGTCTCTCTGACCTTGCACTTGAACTACTCCAAGAACCTCCAACCATCCTCTGTCTCTGTTTCATCCTTCCTACACCACCAAAACCAGGTTTCTGTCATGGGCTGCCACCTCACCTGGTGAATCAACACCTCCATCTGAAATTCAAGAGCAGGTACTCTGCCCCACAAGCACTGATTTTCAGTCAAGCTGTTTCTAACATGAGTAACTTTATATAGAAAGATCCAGGGAAATTAGAAGCAGGAATTTATTTTAAAATGCGCAATGATTCTCCCAAGCAACCGCAGATGGGTCGATCTTGGTTTATATGTTCTCATGACAGTCCCATTGCCTGTCAGAGTAGGCTTTCTGGCCCCTGGGAGTGCAGGTTGTATCTTCTACCTCTTTTGAATCCTCCATTTATTGTCAAGCTGAGCACCGAGTAGATAGTTTGTAAATTCTTCTGGACGTGGCGTAGGCATGGTCTACAATTCCCTAAAGGGGATCAGGGTATAGTTGCAAAAGACAGAAGACATTTGAATTGGGCTTTGAAGCCCAAGGGAGAAACCAAAGCAATACAGACATGAGGGAAGAGCCTTGGAAACAGAGGGAATGACATGTGGAAGCACGGAGGAGTGAGAAGCAGGTTACGGATGGAGGAGCACATCTCCCATGCGGCTAGAGCAGGTGACAAGGTGGGAGGAGGGGAGCTGGCTTCAGGCTGGAGGTGGGGAGAGCTGACCAGGGTGGGGAGGAAGGTGGAAATGGGGGGGAGCTGGGAGGGATGCGGGGAAGAGGGGGCTTCCTCTCTTGGTTCCTCCTTTCATGTCATTTTCCTGTTGCCTGGGTGACTCTCCTGCCATGATGTGAGTCACTGCCTGTCTTCTCTGCCCGGGGCCTGAGAGCAGCCTGATGGAGGTGAGAGCTGTTACTAACATGTTCCTTCGGACTCAAGTTTCAGCAATTAGTAACAGATGAGGTCAGGCCCGCTGTGTCACCAGCTGCCATAAAGCTGGCTCCAGAGGTACCATCAACTCTCCGACCTTGCCCGCAGATAGGTTCCTGCCTCAGGAAACAGGACAACACACTCAAGAGAGACACACGAAGAGGAAAAATAGGAGGGAAAAAATTGCAAGAGGTTGATCTGAGACTTCCCAGACAGGGAGTGGCTGTGTGTAAAGCCCAAGATTTTCTCAAATATTCCAGAACAGTCTAGAAGGAAAGAAAGGAAGGAAGGAAGGAAGGAAGGAAGGAAGGAAGGAAGGAAGGAAGGAAGGAAGGAAGAAGAAGAAGAAGAAGAAGAAGAAGAAGAAGAAGAAGAAGAAGAAAAGAAAGAAAGAAAGAAAGAAAGAAAGAAAGAAAGAAAGAAAGAAA
>NW_023270627.1:1565704-1755345 GCF_011800145.1 Mirounga leonina
CAAGAAAGAAAGAAAGAAAGAAAGAAAGAAAGAAAGAAAGAAAGAAAAGAAAGAGGCTTAGTTACTTTTTTTGTCCCTTCATAAGAACCTCAGTGGGCATGTGAAGAGCAAAAAGGCTTATTTGCACGAGAGAATGATTAGCCATGCAGGATTAGGCTCATGTAAGCCGGGAAAGAGTTTCCCCAATGGTATCATTTGTAAGGTTTCTTCGGTACAAGAAAACGTCAGTTAGACCCCGGAGCTGTTGGAAATGCACAGATCCTGTCCTTTGAGTGTGTAAAAGTGACTTGTAAACTGCAAGTAAGTCATTTACCTTATTCCTCTGGGCAAATACCCGGAGGGTGGATGGATCTCTTGGAATTTCACACCTTTTCAGTCTTGTACTCAGCACATATTTGTTGAGAGGCTACCATGTGCCAGACGCTACTGTCGATCCTGGGAACGTCGCAGGGAAGGGCTGGTTTATAATCCAGTGGTGTGAGTTCCTTTAACCACGTCTTATCCCAACCGTCTCAAGTGCAGAGCCAGGAAGGAAGGAAGAGAGAGAAGAGTGTGCGGGCAGAGGTAGTGGTGGTCAGAGGTCACTGGGACCTGGCCGTGGGGTGAAGGGAAGCCTGCAGGTAGGAGAGAGGAGAAGAGAGGGGTTGCTGGAGAATCTGAGGAGAAACTTGTTGAGTTTACCATTTTGTGTGACCCTCATCTTAGCTATAGCCAGGATGTGGGCAAGAGCGAGCCATTCTGGTCCTAGGATCCCAAGGAAAGTTCTCCCAAAGCTCACATGTCATTAAAGCTTTTTCCTCTTCTCCCCTTTCCCCTGTGAAACTGGATGTTGGAATCAAGCCTCAGCCTGACAGGGAGGAACAGAAGGAGGAACAGAGAGCTAATTCCTGCTGAGAAGGTTCTGCCTTACGGTTGGAGGCCCTGTGCCTTCTCACTGCAGAGCCCAGGTGTGGAGGAAGCAAAGTGGGCCTGCAAAAGGCAAGGTGAGAGGTGCAGGGGACAGGTCGAGGAAGGAGCCTGGAAGTCACTCTGGGTGCCTGCCCCGGGCTAAGGTTGATTTTCTTCACCTGGATCTGCCGGGCAGCTGACAGCCACACAGCTGCCGACAGGCCTGATTTCAGAGCTCAGGGCCTGCTGCACCTTTTGGGCACCTTGGAGCTTCCCATGGCGCTTGGTGGCCACGAAGCATGGAAACAGAGCAGGTGGCCGGAGGTGGCTCCCCAGGTGATGCCGACGTTCTTGAGCTCAAAGATGTTGCCTCCATGCAGCCAACCCACCTGAGAGACTTTCTTGTCTCATCAAAAGAAACAGGAGGGTCTGACATCATCATTACATTATGCCCTACGCACTGCTGGGGTGCGTTTACTCTGCCAACAGAATTCAGTTCAGGTCCAACCGCCATTCAAGCTTTATGACGTAAGACCACAAAAACTAGAAAAATTGCTTTTGGGCAAAGGGCACAATTTTGGTGTGGTGAGTATGCACATGTGGGGAATACATAGGGAGGGGGTAATGTTTCTTCATTCAGTCCTTTTTGGTTTTTTTTTTTTAAGATTTTATTTATTTGTCAGAGAGAGAGAGAGAGCGAGTGAGCGAGCACACAAGCAGGGAGAGAAGCAAGCTCCCTGCTGAACCCGATGATGCTGGGCTCAATCCCAGGACCCCAGGACCATGACCTGAGCCGGAGGCAGATGCTTAACCGACTGAGCCACCCAGGCGCCCCTCTTCATTCAGTACTTTGAAGTGTTAGCTTCCCTCACTAGACCTTACTTGTTTAGGATGAGAAGTGTTTCTGCTGACGATCTATTTGAGAAATTAGAGCAGCCTTGACCAATTTCTGATTGAGGTGTACTTTGGCTCCTTGTTGGAGCATGTGTTGAGGATGGTGCCCAGCATTCCTCATCCGGAGCCTTTTCCAGCACAGCCAAATTACGCAGGAGCCTGGCACCCGGTCTATTTGCACAATGCATTTTTAGGCTCTGAATCATCCCACATTCTCTCCTTGGTATCACTTCGGATTAAACTCAACAGCATTCTAGTATCTTGGCTTCTCCTTGTACAGACAGGTTGGTCTCCCAGGCTTCCCGGGCACCCCGCCTTCAGGAAGCAGAGAGGGCCCTCAGATAAAAGGGTTGCCTACATTAGACACCCACTCGCCTGGGACAACCAGGTACTGGTAACAGGCTTTTTATCACTCCCAGCCCTTCGAAACTTACACAAGGCTGCCCTAGGTGAAGTGGTGTAACAGGCCCAATTCATCCAAGTTTGTTCTGTCTCTCCTTATGTCAACACTAGCTAGCATTTCCTTCTATTTACACTAAAATGTAGCTTCATGCAGCAAGCGTTCATTGACATTTATTTTGCCAAGCGAAGTGCTCCAAGCACTGGTCTGGACAATGGGGATGAGGCAGTGAACAAAACAGATGGGGCTCCTACCTCATGGAGGGGTAGGTGTCATTCCAAGGGGACAGGGTCGAGAAGAATGCAAAGGGCTTCAATTCTATTGGTGAAGATTTCTCAAGCTGAGTCATGGGTACACGAGTATTTTTAAACTATGGTTTGTGCTCTTTTGCATGTCTTAAATATTTCATTATAATATTTAAAACAAAATATCAGTACTGGATACAAAGGTGTGGGTGCAAAGATGTTCATTGCAGAGCTATTTGCAGCAGTCAAAATTTTTAAACCAAGTGTCCAACAAGAGAAAGTTGGTTAAATGAATTACGGTGCAAGAAAAAAAAGCAAGATGATACTGTGACTATTACTCTGATTGTTCTAGGGAACCTTAAGTCACCTAGTTTAATGGAGCTAGCTGCTGCATCTACCAGCGTAAGAGTGGAAGACGACAGAAACTTGGTGCCTCATTGGCAATTTGATTCCTCACATTTTAGTTTCCCCAGTACTTTTCTAAGCCCGTGATCAATATACATGTGTGCACTAGGTGAATATTCCTGAGGATTTAGAAATGCTCAGTCAGCACTGTACATCATCTTCCCATAACAGATAGGAGTATTTAATTCTTGAGCAAGAAGATATGAAGAAGGAAAAATTTGAAAGGCTGAAATGAGGCCCCCTACAATAATCTACAAAACTAGCTTTTAGCATACTCGCCTCTTGACTTTCCAGACGAGGAGGCTTGATTCTGGTGGAATTATTGTTTTCTTTCTCTTATCAGATTGTTCAAATAAGGCGACAGTTTCTCACTTGTTTCATTAGGCTCTACAATGGATATTATATAGGGGCACATGGGGGGCTCAGTCAGTTAAGTGTCTGCCTTTGGTTCAGGTCATCATCTCTGGTTCCTGGGATTGAGCCCCGCATTGGGCTTCCCGCTCAGCCGTGAGTCTGCTTCTCTCCTTCTCTCTGTCTACCCCTCCCCATTGCTCGTTCTCTCTCTCACACTCAAATAAGTAAAATCTTTTAAAAAATGTATTTTATAGAGTAATGGACCTTGCCAAGGATTTGATTATTTTTGTCTATCCCACCCAAGAATTCTAAGAAATGTAGCTTTCAAATCAATGCTAAAAGACAACTGGCTTTCTGCTCTGTTGTGGGGTGATAAAACTGTGATTTGACAGCTGAGAGTAAACTTTTTCCATTTAACACAAATGATCAAACGTGGCATTGTTTCCTAAATGCATATGATGCAGATATGGCCATCAGCCACTAGGTGTCACTACAGAGAATTACAGAATCATTTCAGAGCATCACAGAATAGGTTTTAAGGAGAAGGGTGAGCTGGATTTGTGTTCAGCCCTTGGAGACCTCTACTTCTGCCCTGTTCACTTCAACAGTTTAGTGATGTCACCTGAATTTCCAAAAAAAACTTCCCAACAGCGCTTCATGGGAATATGGACATACATAACTCTTCTACTCTGGAGCATTTGCGTTTCAAATTTTATCTCAAACAGTTGAAATGTTTCTTCTCTGTTAATAAACCAGAAGCAAGAGGAGATGTATTTCAGGGGAGGGAAGAACTGTGAGACCTTTCAATCATTCATACTCCAGGCAAGACTCGCAACTACATTGTTTTATTTCTTTTGTTTATGTAGTCTTTGTATAATGTTGTAGTGTAGAAGTTTGTAAATAAGCTTGTAATTCAGTTTATAAATAAAATGTCTAGTTTCCGGGGCGCCTGGGTGGTTCAGTCAGTTAAGGGTCTGCCTTCGGCTCAGGTCATGATCCCAGGGTCCTGGGATTGAGCCCATATCGGGCGCCCTGCTTGGTGGGGAGCCTGCTTCTCCCTCTGCCTGCCGCTTCCCTCGCTTGTGCTCTCTCTCTCTCTCTCTGACAAATAAATAAAAAACTTTATAAAAAAATGTCCAGTTCCCAAAGTTCGTACCTAAAAGGCACATAGAGGAATGCAGATCTTCAGTAAAAAGTAAGTATGAAATTTGAGTTGAATTAGAAATGATTTAATTATACCTTAATTCACCACTTATCTTGATTTTAATAAAGCAGCCCCGTTTTATCATAAAATGCCCTTCGTCCTTTTTGAAACTTAAGTAAGATACATATATATATAGTTTGATCACTTGACTCAACTCCGCTTATAAGCTTTATTCTGCAGTAAACGTCTGTGTTGTCTTACCTGCTGAAAAAAGAAGTAAAGGTAGAAGAGTTCCAAACCTGTACAGCCCAGCTAATCCTTAGCCCTGAGCATCGGGACACAAAGGTGGCCCCTCCCTCTACTGATAGCCCCTCCCCTCCCTCTGGTTTGCATGACATCGGTCCAGCTAATAAGCTCCTAGAACTGCCAACAGATCAAATTTCAAAACCAGATGATTGTCACCTCTATCTTACAAAGTTATGAATTTAAGGTTTTTAATCTCACATGATTTTTAAAATCCTAACTATAAATTTCATGTTGATACTTCTAAGGTTATAGATGTGGGTGACGGTATTGATGAAGAGGATACCGATTAAGGGTAGGTATAATTTCTTCAAAAAAGGAAAGATGATTTGTAAGGGGAAAAAAATGAGTCAGAGAAAAATGGAGTTACTGACTTAGTTATACAGTCCAGTCAGGTCACCCAGTCCTTTCACGGGAACCGCATGAATATAGAGTGTGAGGCTGGATCATGAAACAGTGCTCTTCACTAATTACCACCCAGGACTTTAAAAACACTGCTGAGGTGTTTGCTACTTAGGATCCGACGTTGAGACTTCTACTAAAACTCAGCCTCCATATAAAGAAAAAAAGAATTGGTGATTGGAATAACCCATGATGATGACTTGGACACTTTCTGTATTACTCAAGGATACTGATTATATCGGTATAAATATTATACTCAAGGAAAATATTAAGCAGTTAAGAAAATGATGAGTAATTCAAAATACTTTAGTAAAGATGAGAAAGGAAAGAGGAGGATAATGGTTACATATCTCTTCAACCTGGCATCATCAGGGAATGAGACCTTCTACACAAGTGGGTAAAGATTATTTACTAAAAATTTTAGGACACATTTTATATTTAATGGAGAAAGTACAGATGCTTGTGTTGAGGATCACAAGAGTACCTGCTATCATTGATCCTGCTTAACTTAGTACCAGAGGTCCTTGCCAACATTACAAGAAAAGAAAGAGAAATAGAGACAAAGGATAAACAAGTCATCATTTACAGCTGATATGATCTCCTACCTGGAAAAATCAACAAAATAAGAAAGCTTAGCAAGGTTGCTGGATGCAAAATCAAATGACAATAAGCCATGCTATTTCTCTATGTCAGTCCTATCCAACTATATAACTAGTTAAATCCCAATTACCATTCACAATGACAATAAAAACCATAAAAATCTAGAGATTAATTTATCCAATAATATATAAGATCCTTAAGGAGAAATTTGTTAAACTCCAGGACATAAAAGATCTGAATAAACAGAAACACATTCCATGTTGTAAGGAAGGGTAACTTATTATTATAAAGATATTAATTCTTCCCCAAAGTAATCTATTTAATGGAATTCAAATTCTGACAGGACTTTTTAAAGGAACTCAACAGACTCTGAAATTTCTATGGAGGAACTAAGGCCCATGAAGAGCTAAACCTACACAGAGTCCCAGTGAAAATTGGGAGTATTTACCAGAGATTCTCCCCTTGCAGCCTTAAACTTTACTCCATGGGTTTGTTTTTTCCCATCTTTGTTTCCCCACCCCATGAATCCAACAAAAGTTTTGCTCATCTTTCCAGCCCCTCACTCTTTCTTCCAAAATCGGCAAAGCCAGGAAGGTGGGACTATGGCACCAATGGTTTTGGCTCTGTGGGGGCTCCTTCTCTTTTGGATCTTGGCTCAGCAAATGCTCACTGTCATGGTAGCTCTCCAAACAAACGGATTTGTAACACTTAGTCCAGTTCTCAGAGAAAGGGTTGGTTTCAGAGATGAAATTCCTTTGCTCTTTTTGACACCTTTAGCTCATTTCAAGAAATTTTCCATGTAAGTGTTTCCGTAGCATAGTGGTTATCACGTTTGCCTCACAAGAAATTTTCCACAAACCCCAAGTGTGTAACCCTGGGTTTTCCTGTGCATTCTGATCACCACCCACTCCTTGTCATTACTGTCAAAGGGTTCTCATCATGACACAGATTCTCTGACTGCTCTCTGCAAGATACCCCAAATCTTTTCTATTTCCGCAACTTAATTAGTCCAAAAACAATCTCGTGACATCTCACGTCACTCAGATCAACTTTTTTTCACCTTCTGTAATGTTTTATTTACAGACTTGTACCTAGATTTCCAAATTCTGTTCCCTTATTACTTCCTAAGATCACGAGGATTGTGTGTATTTTGTTTATCATAGTTCTCCCAGCACCTGGCAAGGCGCCTAGATGATCAATTATAGTTGATCAATAACTCTTTGCTGAGAATATACTTGAGAACAAAACAACAGCTAAAGTATATTGAGAACTATTTTGTGCAAGGTACTCTTCTAAGTAATTTGCAGTTAATCCTCCCCACAACCTTATGAGGAAGGAGACTCGATTGTCCTCACTTTGTAGGTGGGACATAGACATTCAACAGCTTGCCTTGGTTTACTCACTAGTAAATGGCCGAGATAGGATTTCCATGTAGGTATTGTGACTCCAAAGCTGGCCTTCTCTTTTTTCCCCCTGCTTTACTGAGATATAACTGACACTTAATATTGTGTAAGTTTTAAGTGTACAACATAACGACGTGATTTAGTACATAAACACTGCAAAAAGATCACCACAGTAAGTTCAGCTAAAACATCCATCACCTCGGGAAGCCAGCCTTCTCGACTGCCTTTCTCTATATACAGCCTCTTAGAAAGCACTGGATGCCTTCTTTTGCCTCCTCCCTCCCTACACCCATTTCCACTTCGTTCCTTTCTCAGATAACACTGGATATTTCTAAGTCAATATGTATGTGCCTTTAAGATAAAACCTTGAAGTTTTACCCTTATCCAAGGCACAGGGGCAGAGAGACCACAAGCAGTCCAGTGCCTGGGCATGGCTTTGCGAGAATCCCTTGCCTCTCCTAGGTCCCCAGCATGTCGTACAACCCTGGCCTGCTCCCCCACCGCCCCGTGATGAGTTATACATGCAGGGCGGAGAACAGCAGAACAGCCGTCTCAGATCTTTGCTCCTGGATTTCATTGGGTTTTGCTGCTGATCTGGGCCATTGCCTGTGCAGGACTCCACTTCTTATCAGCATCTCCTGCTTGCTACGCATCCCCTGACTAGGGCCTGGGCCTGGTTTTCCTTCTGCTTGATTGTTCCTCCTCATGCAGACCTTAGCCTGTTGACCTGTTGCTTGTCTCTTCATACCGTGGAATGCTCGGATTCAGAACTTGGCCTTGCTTTTTATCAGAAGACTAAGTGGCTTGTTGATGTTTGTGGACACTCTGGCCTTGAACCCATGTGTCACCTCCAAGCCATGTGGAAAAGTTAGACTCCCAGTGGTGGTCATTTCATATGCCCCTCGGGCTTCCCTACAACCTTGAGGCCAACATGTGTACCCTAGGTTTTTCTCGTTCTCCCACTTATCAGTGAAAGGGGAGTATATTCCTTCAATTCTTTCCTTTCTTCCTCTCTTGCTAATAATATTCCTCAGCTTACCTCCACCCTGTGATCTCTGGTTTCATGAAAGAACCAGGTGCAGATGTGGGAAACCTTCCTAATAGTTCCCAAAGAACTTCTGCAGGGGAGCTGTGGTTAAACCATTTATGCTAATGGTATGATGCACTGTTCTCTGGGGGGTGGAGTGGGGATATGGGAGGTCCAGGGTCTGACCTTGAAGAAGACTCCAGAAACTCTATGTAAGGGACCACAGAGATAAAAGGCAGAAACAAACAAACAAACAAATTGTGACCAGAAATTATTCTGTGCGAAATAACAAATTAAAATAAGATCAAATCGACTCCATTATGTATGCTTCCCTTTTGTACTGTGTGTGTGTCAGAGAAACTGCTGGGACCATCTGTTAAATGTTTATTTCCATTGTTTCTTCTGAGGTGCCAGAAAAGCCTGTAATGGGAAGAAAGAGGAAAATAGCTTTTTAAGTTCATTGGAAAATGATCAAGAAAAGGAAAAGCCAGGAGCCAAATCCAGCCTCGAGGTCTGTCTTTCTTTTTATAACCAGAAAGTTCTAGTATAGGCAAGTCTACCTTTTTGGGGAATTATTACCTAGATCTCTGCTTGTTTCCTCATTGTTGATACTGCTCCTTTGTGGCAGAGGAAACGGGGTACTTAGGAGGGAGACATTTTGTCATTTGTTAATACTTCTCTGAAAGGATAGAGGAAATAGAGCAAAGACAGGATACAAACCATTTTACTTTACTTGTTAGCTCTTCTGGAAACTAGTTGGAGAATAAGGATGCAGTCTTCAGCCAAAATAAGGTACAAGAGCTTGTCTGTACAATTTAATTATTCATGCTTTCCCTTCCTACAATTAGTCTGGATAATCAAATAGTGAGTGACCCAGAAAGACGGAAAGACAATGAAGCATTTTCCAGTGGCCTCACATGCTCCTGAGGTTTAATCCTGCTTGCTGACATCCAAGAATAGCTTCATCATGGAAAAATTGAAGAAGAAAGTAATTAGCATCCCTGAACAAACCTTGAAAGTTTGTGTTTACATTGGATTAAATTCATAAGAGGAAAAATTGGGTTTTTCTGTTCTCTGAACTATAAAAATTTGGTTAGACAATACTTAAAGCACCAGCAGCTTCAGAGTCAATTACCTTGAATCTTGTTGCCAAAAACTAATTTTATTTGGTTAAAAGGAAAGTGAGAGTCTACTGGTTCGGCCCAAACCTCAAATTAGCTTGCAAATGACAAATTCTCATTTTTTCCATCTAAATAAAATAGCACTGCTTAAGCATTGTGTATTTCTAAGAGATCGAAACTAACATATAGGACTTACTTAAAAGTAAGTAAGGAAAGTTATAGTGAGATTTCAGTATTTTATGGAACAAATTACTTTAGGTTCATCCTATAGAAGACTGATGAAATAAAGGATCGTAGTGCTTTATATGAACTATCTCATTTCATCCTCACAGTCCAGTAAGGCAGGTATTTTTATCCATATGTCCTAGAAGGTAGACTTAATAACTTTTCCAGCATCCTAAAGCTAGTGTTAGAGCCAGGACCTGCCTGCAGGTGACCTAGCCCCACAACTGTCTCTACAAAGCTAAGGGGAAGTTTTTCATCTCTAATACATTACAGAGATTGCAAGATTCAAGAAAACATTTAAATTATGGAACTAGAGGGGCACCTGGGTGGCACAGTTGGTTAAGCATCTGACTCTTGGTTTCACCTCAAGTTATGATCTCAGGGTTGTGAGATCGAGCCCCACTTCAGGCTCCACATTCAGTGTGGAGTTGGCTTAAGATTCACTCCCCTTCCCCTCTGCACCTCCCACTTGTGTTCTCTTTCTCTCTCTCAAATAAACAAATAAATATTTTAAAAATTATGGAACTAGGGCTTACCACCCACACAAGAAAATGAAGGTGATAGTTCTAATGTTTGACATAATGCTCTCCTCAAAAGCTCATAGATACTACTGGTCATGAATTCCTCTTTTTCATTCATTAATCAGAGAGATTAATTCTGGACTTGCTACACTGTGCTTAAGCTTTCTCTGGATCATTTTGGCTTTGCAAAGACATAGCTTACAGTATCATTTTGATTGTTTACCTAGGAGATATTCCATTTCCCTGTGAAGAACAGGAAATAGCCAGATTGAATTGTAATAATTAATAAAAACTCTTTCCGTAGCATTTGCTAAGCACTGCTCCACAGCCTCTTGTAGTTTTTTTCTTCCAATCCTTTTGCTGTTCACAAAAAAAGGACTGAAAAAATGACCAAGGCTTTAATCAACACTAAATCCAACCAAAGACTGATTTAAACAAGTTCTGGAAATAATGTTTGAGTTATAAAATCGTGTTCATTGATAAGAATTCTCTTAGTGATATGTTTATACTTTTTATGCTCATATACTATAATTTAGAAATATTTGAAGCTGTTTGATTACTGAATGAGACTCATATTATTTTCCTCACTACTACAACTTATATTTTAAACATCATTATGTTAATACCATATTCTCATCTTATTTTCCCACAAAGTGGCAAGGAATAGAAATCTGGCCCTCAAAAGAAAAGCTCCAGGGGTGTCTGGCTGGCTCAGTCAGAGGAGCAGCATGCAACTCTTGATTTTGGGGTCATGGGTTCGAGCCCCACATTGGGTGTAGAGAATACTAAAAAATAAACTTTAAAAAAAGAATAGAAAAGAAAAGCTCCAGGGCAGGTTGGATCATGTAGTGAAAATACACTGGAGGAAACCAATAGGTCCTAGTCTCATCCTGTTCATTCCACCAGCTTCTGATATGGGCAGGTGGCTTATATCAGACCAACTCACCTAAGAATATGAATTATCGATCTAGACAACATACAAATAAAACAGCCATTTAAATACAATGGAAAGTGAATAAATGTAGGCAGAAACTCGAAGGGATTAAATTCATGAAATAAGAGAACTATACTAGATATAACCCATATTTATTCAACTTTTCCCTGAGAGCTTCCTTCAGGCTGTGAGGCATGAATGGACACAGCTCAATCAAGAAGTAGCCATGTTATTAGCCTAAGAAGTCAGAGATGGAATTAGGAGATACTAGAGTGGTTGGAAATTGAGGAGGCAAATTCCAGGAAAAAAGGGGAACCTGTGATAGAGATAAGCACTCAAATCTGAGCATAAACTACCTTTAAGTACTTTGTTGACCTGGAATGAAGCATGTACAAGACATGACTCAGGGGATGCCTGAGGAAAAAGAGCAGCTGGACACTGCAAAGAGCAGAGATTTTAGCAGTTGTCTACTGCAGAGAAGACAAAGGGAATTAAAGACCAGAAAATTTAGAGGAGTTTGATCAACACTTAGAACATTTCACTGAAAACCCAGAAGGGCCACACTTTCAAAGTGAAGTTCAAATCCCAGGTCTAAAGGATTTGCCTTGGAACTCAGAGAAAAACTAAAATAGACCTACCCTAATAAAACCTAAAACCAAACTTCTACAAGTTCAAAATGACTGGCAAGCAATTTACCTGCCTGTTAAAACAAAACCTGACATTCTTTAAAGGTGGATCATAGAATTCAGGATCTTTACAGTGATCTATCCACCATATGTGGTATATAATAAAAACTAGACATGAGAAGAAACAGGAAAATGTGACCCATAATTAAGAGAAATATCAGCCAATACAAACAGTTCCCACAGATGACTCAAATGTTGAAATTAGCAAAGACTTAAAAATAACTCTGATAAATATGTCTTAAAATTTATTGGAAAATATAACTATAACGCATAAGAAGATGGGGACTTTTAGGAGAAATATTGGAAGTATAAGAAAGGATCAGATGGAAATTCTAGAAACAAAAATTGTAACATCTAAAATTAAAAATGTGGGGTGCCTGGGTGGCTCAGTCAGTTAAATGTCTGCCTTCAGCTCAGGTCAGGATTCCAGGGTCCTGGGGTCCAGCCCCGAGTTGGGCTCCCTGCTCAGGGGGAGCCTGCTTCTCCCTCTCCCTCTGGCCTTCCCCACTGCCCCTGCTCCCCCAACTCATGCTCTTCTCTCTCATGAATAAATAAAATCTGAGAGAAAGAAAGAAAGAAAGAAAGAAAGAAAGAAAGAAAGAAAGAAAGAAAGAAAGAAAGAAAGAAAGAAAGGCAGGCAGGCGTGGGGTTATGAGTGATTATTTTTCTCTTCTCAAATTTCTAAATTTTATATTGAAAGCCTATTACTCCGTAATATTTCAGTATATATTTCTGAAAAACAATGACACTCTCATACATAATAATAACACAACCCTCAAAACCAGGAACTTAATACTGATATACCACTGCCATGTAATCCAAATTTTTCTCTCAAATTTTGCTGAGTGTCCTAATAATGTCATTTATAGATCTATGATTAAGTCCAGATCATGCATTGCATTTTTATTTCTTTTGTACTCTTCAATCTTGAACAGATCATTCCTTAATTTTCACGACCTCTATGTTTTTTATACTTTGTATTCCGAACTGATTTTAGACTAACAAAATGTTCAGAGTACATGAATTTCTATATGCTTTTCATTCAGACTCTCCAAATCTTAACCATTTTAACACATTTTTCTTCTTTCTTTTTTCGAAAGCATTTCAGAAAAAAATGCAGCCGTGATGCATCCTTACTTCTAAAACTTCAGTGTGAATTTTCTATTTAACAAGGACTTTTTCTTATATTACCACAGCACAATTATCAAACTCAGAAAATTAATGTTAATATAATACACTTATCTAACCTACAGACATTTTTTCCACTAATGTTCTTTTTATTAAAAGAAAAAAATAATGTCTGCTCCAGGATCCAATCTAGGATCACAGGTTGCATTTTGTTGTCACATCTGTTTAGTGTCCTTTAATCTGGGACAGTTCTATAGTCTTGTATATCTTCCATGATCTCAGAATTTTTGAACAATACAGGACAATTATCTTGTAGACTTTCTTCAAAAAATGCGAAATATCAGCAAAGAAATGAAAACAGTAAAAAGAACAAATTGGAAGACTTAGAACACTATCACTGATATAAGAAAATGATTGGATGAGCTCATAAAAATAATGGAGGTGCAGAGGGAAATGTCAATAAACTTGAAGATAGATCAATCAAAATGATCAAATGTGAAGAACAGAGAGAAAAATACTGCAGAAAAGAACAGAAAAAGTAGTAATAGAGCTTCAGGAACCTGTCTGACATCATGAAAATGTGTGGAGCCCTAGAGAAAAGGGAGATCAGGACAGAAAAAAATTTGAAGAAATAATGGCCAAATCCTTCCCTTATTTGGTGAAAGACATAAGTTTACAGATTCAAGAAACTTGACAAACTCTAAACAGGATAAATCCAAAGAAAGTAGTGGGTAGACACACCATAGTCTGCTAGAAAATAAAAGATACAGAGAAAAGCCCTGAAAAGAGCTAGAGGAAAAAGATAGATTACATTGAGAGAAACAATGATCCAAATTACTACAGTTTCTCATCAAAACCATGGAAGTCATAAGACAGTGGAATAACTTCTTTTCTGAAGAATAGCATCAAATTTTTAAACATTTATACTCCTTAACTCAAAATTACACTTCTAGGAATTTGGTATAAATAAATGATCAAAAAGCACCTAAAATGCTCATTTTAGTTTTGCTTTAAACAGCAAAAACTATAAATATTTATCAGCTGAAAAGAGATTAAATGTATTATTGTACATCTGTATAAATTTCTTTTTTAAAAAAAATATTTATTTGAGAGAGATAGGAGAGAGAGAGCATGGCAGCAGGTGTAGGGGCAGAGGGAGAGGGAGAGAGAGAATCTCAAGCAGACTCCCCACTGAGCATGGAGCTTGATGCAGGGCTTGATCTCAAGACCCTGAGACCATGACTTGAGCGGAAATCAAGAATTGGATGCTTAACCGACTGAGCCACCCAGGTGCCCCTATATTAATTTCTATTCAGTCATTTAGAGGCTATTCATATACTTATTGCCATGAGACAATATCCACAGTCTTATCAAATTTGGAAAGCAAGCTATTTAAAAGGTATGCATGGCATATTTTTTGAACTTATGCACACAAATTCTCACCAAAGCAAGGAAGACAATATCACAGCTTTGTCTAAGGAAGAAAGACCAAATGTTTAAAATACCATTAGTTTCAAATGTTATTATTATTTTCAACATTATTTTATCTTAGTGTTAAAATTCCCAAATCATGACCAAGAAGCTATGTCTTCTTGATTGAAGTGAGCTCCTCTTAAAAAGAGGAACTTCAATTTAATTTTAAGAGGAACGCTTAATATGGTAAACTTAATATGGTAAACTGTTTAAAATGGTCCCCAATGAACTGTTCCTCTCTGAGTATATACCCCTGTGCCATGTCACTTTGCTACTCTTCCTGTTGAAAGGTGGGGTTGTATTTCTCCTGAATCTAACTGGCCTTGTGACTTGCTTTGACCAACAGAATGTAGTGGAAGTGGTATTCTGGGATTATTGAGCCCCTATCTTAAGTAGCCTGCTAGCTTCTGCTTCTGCTTTTGGAATGCAGCAACTGTGTAAAGACTATTCAACTAAGAAGAGAAGTCACATGAGGAGCAAGCCCCAGAAGGATGGGAGACTGTGGGAAGAGAGAGGACACACAGAGGAGAATGGAGGTACCACAGCTAACAGCCAGCACCAAGGCCCAGACTTGGGAGTGAAGCTTTTTGGGATCCTCCAAGTCTAGTAATGTTGTCCCAGTTGTCCCACATGAAATAAGGATGAGCCATTTCCACTGCTGCCTGAGGTCCTAATCCACAGGGTCAGCAGTAAATGGTGGTTGTTGTAAGCTATTTAGTATTTGCAGTAGTTTGTCATGCATAGGTAACTGAAATATTACCATTCAGTTAAAAATCTTGACACTGACTTCAATACTGCTTATAGCTAGAGAAAAAGAAAATGTCCAGAACATAACATGGTGACCATTTTGAGTAGGCATGCAAGAGCAAAACAGTCCCTATTAAAAAGATCAAATTTGGGTATTCAAGCAAAACTTGATGAATTTGCTTTCCAAGAAGGCATCACAGTTTTTTAAGCTTTATGATTCTGGCATTTAGAATTGTTATGTAACATTAAATTCATTTCACCAAGGTATATTTGAAAATTCACAGTAACAGAGTAAATAATTTAAAGCAATGTTCTGCTAAAATGACTATCAAAATTCATGGCAGTGAAAATTTTGAATTCATTGTAGAGACATCTGCTATGCAAACAAATTGCCAAAGTGATCTCAGTGATTCTCAGTACACACATCCTTATTTAAATAAGTTATACTACCTTTGACAACTATTGAATCTTTCTCATTCCAAGTCCTAAGCAAGCAATGTAGGTCCAGGTCATTCCACATAGTTGACATTTGAGAAATAGATACTATTCAAAAGCTATAAAAAAACCCCCACAATTTACAAAACAAAAAGTGTGCATTTGAAATCATAGTCATCCATTCTATTCCAGTATCAATAACTGACATTCATTTCAGAAATCAACCTAATATAGTATTATAAGGATTCCTCTTGAATATGTTAAAATCATTCCAGAAATGAAGTTGCTACTAAAGAAATCACTCTTTTTCTAAGATAAGTTCTTTCAAAATTTAAGACAGTAAATAGTAACAGCACCCATAAGAATAATGTCATGTATTCTTTCAAAAATCTCCTCACAGGCATTATTTTATTAGATACCCATAACAGGTAAGTATCAATTTCATAGATTAAGAAACAGGGCCCTGTATAGATGAGAAAGGTGCTTTTTGTCACTGTCATAAGAGTATCTTTTAAATCATAAACCTACATTCCCTAAGAGTTAAATGTCTAATGCCTAATTCATGTATTATTGTCAGTGGAGATCACGACATTTGGTGCAGTCAGCACTGTAAGGCAGATAGGGAAATGGGGACACAACCCTGCTCCATGTCTATTTAAAGCATAAATTTCATGGGAATCTTTCAGCCAGGTAGCAAACTTCTGTCATGTTTCCTGACAACCAAAAAAGTAAAACAACAACTCCTTTTAAAGGGAAACTATCACTTCCTGTGATACCATATATATATATATATATATATATATATATAAAATAAGAGTAGATATTGAACAAAATGGCACCCAGAGAGAATCTGAAATATCCTATAATATTCTGTACCTTGGAAAATGCCTGCAAGTTAAAATGTTCCATTACATAAAAAGGCCACCCAACAAGCTTAAAATGCAATAATTCAGTGTGGGGTATATTTTATTGTCAGTTATCAGAATGAAATATACCAAGAAGTCAATTAACTAAGAATTTATCCTTTAGACAATAATAGACTGTTACCCTTGGCAGGTACCAAGGAATTTAGACTTCTAAAGAGAGTTATAATTAAATTGTGAAAATGATTTTTATCAGAAAGAAATCTAGGATTTTAACAAGTTAACTCTAGAAATTATTATAAACAGCATATAAATACTAATGCTAAAAAGAGCAAGTATGGTGGTGCTCAAGGAACAATGAAACAAAGTAAATCCTGAATTGCAGCATGAAAATGTTGACAGATAGGTAGGATTTATGAAGTCATTTTTAGTAAACAAGGAGGAAAGAAGCGCAAGAAAGGTTTGGAAGTTAGGGGGAAAGTAGAAATGCATTTATTTGCAGGTAAAACTTGGAAAATTCCCAGATGCTCTCATTAGTGATTGAGGTATTTTCCCTTCTCTTCTTTGAAGAGGATTTGGAGACTATTTATTATAACTTGTGGTGGGAGATAAAAGTGCAAATTAAGTGTTCAGTGAGTTGGGTGTGCGAATAATCAACATCTCCTCCCCACTCATTCATTGCCAAATCTGCACATCCTGCTGTATTTTTGATCTTTGTGAATGGTAAAACCATCCATCTAGTTTATGAACCAGAATCTCTTTCCATGCCCTTCTCATTGAATCTATCACCAAATCCTATAAAGCGACTTCCCAGTTCTTGAAACTGCTCACTCCTACCTCCTTAGTCCATGCTTTGGATTCCTAACTGGTCTCAGGCCCATGAGGCCATTCCCTCCCCCACTCCCTTGTATTCCCATCCCCCTCTCTCCATTCCCAGCGTTGCCAGCATGATCTTTCTAAAACAAAATGTTGATTATGGTATTCTACTTAAAATCCCTGTGACACCTCACAGCTTTCAAAAATTATAAACGCATATATCCTGCCTGATTTTCTAGCTTCATCTTTATAACCCCACATTGACACATTTTGTTCCAGGCAAACTGAACTATACATACTGTACTTCATGCCATGTCGTTTCCCTCGGCCCACAATTTATCCATGTAACTGTCACTTGACTGTTAAAGTTTGACACATACACGTGATCATCTCCTCCAGAAAACCTTCTTTAATCCCTCACTCTGATGTGTGTTTCTCTTCCTGGCTCTCTTCCAATAGCCTTAGGTCTAGAATATGATCATGGCCTGCAGTGGATTAAGGAAGAGTCAGCCAGGCAATTGTCCAGGGCACCAACCTTCAGGAAGACTTACCTTCATTAGGAACATTGCAGAGAGAAAATTGTGTTTATCAATTCTGTATGTGGTTAAAAGAACTACTTTGAAATGCTTCTAGGAATCGGAAGCCTGAGAAGACTCAAGAATATGCTTGAATAGCAATAAATGGTTCCTAAACTACCTTTCAAAGAGGGTGCATTTGGTTAGTTCCCATGTTTTTGTTTTGCTGGTTAGGGATTGCAGACTTGGAGTCAGAGCTGAACTGTTTGGAACAATACAGGAGAGGGTATCCTCGGCCAATAGAGGTCCCTCTGCATCTTTCCCTGCACTGTGTTTGCAGCGTGGGGTCTGTGCAAAACTGGTCTCTCTCCAAAAGAAAAATGGATTGGATACTTAACGAACATCAGTCTGGGGGTGCCTGGGTGGCTCAGATGGTTAAGCATCTGCCTTCGGCTCAGGTCATGATCCCAGGGTCCTGGGATCGAGCCCCGCATTGGGCTCCTGGCTCAGCAGGGAGCTTTCTTCTCCCTCTCCCTCTGCCTCTCCCCCTGCTCATGCTCTCTCTCTATCTCCATGTCTTAAATTAATAAATAAAATCTTAAAAAAAAAAAAAAAGAACATTAGTCTGAAGGGAAAACAAAGATCTAATTGGCTTTCGCAGGAAACACCATGTTTCTGTCTGGTCCTGATCATAATATTTATGACATGATCTTGTAATAAGTCAAATGACTTACTGAAGTTCTCCATAAGTTTCCCAAGTGCTGAGAGTATGACTTCTTTGTTTTGTAACAAGCCCAAAAAAGGAACATGCTCACCCAAATGTGTGATCTGGAAATATAATGAACTGACACCCAAAGATCAAAATTTAGCAGTGTGCTCAGATGGCAGTATTGTCCAGAGAAGAATGACCTTGAGTCAAACAGATAAGAATAGTGTGCTCACTAAAAGACCTTCTTTATCATGGCATAAGCACAGAAAATTGTGAGTGAAATATACCTTAAAACGGTCCTTTCTTTGATTTGGACTCATGTTTACCAAGTATACTACTGACTGCTCATGGAGAAGTCCAAATCTATGGTCCCTAGAAAAATATATCTACCATTATAAATCAATAAATTTGCATTCTAGTTTATATATTATTCTCCTAAAAGTGGAGTAGAAGATATCTTTAAATGATCAATGGTGTGTAACGTGGACAAATCGTAATTTCTGGACCTCTCATTCTGGTGACCAGATCAACCTATCTGAGGTTTTGGGAAAATCAAATAAAATAATATATGTGTAAGCATTTTCAAAATTATACAGTTCCTACATGTATTTTTTCCTCTTTGACAAGAATGACCTGCATATTTCAAAGGATATTTTAGCTTTGATTACTTTTGTCCTAAAATGTTATTTCATTTTGGTACTACTTTTGACCAGTAGAAATTTTATGCTCTTGACCTGATTTAAACTAATATTTTCCTTCTTTCTGCTGCCAGTAAAATATTGTTCTATTCAACTTTTCTCGAGAAAGATGATCTGTATTTCTTCATAGCAGGCTACAACATTAAAAAAGAAAAAGAGGTACCTCTTGACCGGATGACTCTTCTTCTTTGGAAAATATACAGAATTCTGTGAAAAAATAAGCTATTAGGATCTTTTAGGATTAAGTTACATTGCTTTACTAGAGAAGAAATTACACAGATGTGGAATTTACAAGAAATGATGTATTTTCTGGTAATGACACATATTGATTTGGCAGTTGTTTAAAAATTATGTCAACCAATTATATTTAAAATCTCAAGCAGATTGGAGAGAGAATCTGCTTGGAGGTTGGAGAGAAAAAAAGTACTATCAAGGGCGAGTAAAATTATTTTTGAAAACTGCTACTTGACTTGAGCCTTGTAAAATTCAAAACAAATATGAATAATCTTCAATTCTGTCAAACCAGGATATGAAATCATTTAATTATGCCACTCGACCCAGTAGAAATGCTATTTTCTTGCACATATTTTATGTTCTATTAGAAAATTATGTTGTGCTAAAATGAACAGCTTCATAATCCCTTATACAAAACCCATAGGGTAAATGTGTTTTGGAATTAAAACTTCTTCAGATTTTAGAAAACTAGTATGTTTATAATCAATATTTTAACAGAGACTGGCAGTAACTAAATTAGGTAAAAGAAATGTGAATCCAGTTTTGAGACAGATGAAGGAAAAACAGATGTACTTGACAATTTTTTTTGGAACCCAAATCAAAATCAAACCTTACATTAACTTCAGGTCTTACCAGAGTCGTCTCCATTTTATTTGACAAAAGAGCAGACAGATATCTTAGGTAACAGATGAATATTCACATCTAAAAGAACTAAAATAAAAACTTTAAATCTTATGCAAGAAAAATTGTTTCCAAAATTCTATTTATTCAATAAGAACATGAGATGATGAGTGCTGTACACAAAATATTCTGAAACATAAAAGTCCTCGAATTTTGAGGAAAATGACATAAGATCACATGAATTACCAATCTGGGGTATATGCTATAAAGAATACCCAAAACAGTATTTTAACATGGCTTCAAAGAAAACCTATTGTTGCACATATAATTAAATTAAATTTTAGTGTTACCATGAATACAAAAAGCCTAGTTTACTCTGAAATAAAATTAAACATGTCTTAATATTTGTGCCATAAAGAGTGCCAAGAACATACCTTTTTGTCAAAAAAAATTAACTTCTAACTGTTCAAAATGGCTCCTGGAGGATTTTCTCTTTTTTCAGCATTTCTCATGAACTCTAGAATATTGGTCTCAAAGTTTCCATTTTGAAAAATTGTAGTAACAAAGCATTTGTTTAAAAAGCCTTGCAAGGATACCATCAAACTTACTATGAGATGATATTAAATTGACTAATTTCAGGATCATTCATCAAAAATGAGAATTTACTTAAAACAATTCACTGAGGATTTAAGTAATTTCAGTTATAAACTCTCCTAGTATTAATGAATGAAATTCAACCTGCCATTAGCAAGTCTGTGTTTCATAGGCCACTAAACTCTCAATAAAGTCTATGATAATAACCTAATTAGTGTCACATCTGCACATGTAACTTCAATGCAGTGACTCCAGACAATTGTTATCACCACTTAGATGAAGAAAGTCGGTAAGAACTCAGGAAGAGATAAAAGGGTTTGAAAACAAAAATAGCTAAATTGACTAATGCACCCTTCTATAGGAAGCAAACTCAACTTTTTGATGTAGAGCTCTCGTGAAAATATTGCCAATCGATCAGTGTATTGCTAGACATTATGCTGACTTGGTTTCTTGTCTCTGACGGGTCTCTTTTACGTGACACTGGCAACTTGCTTGGCTCTACTTTTTTGAATCAGAGGAGCTTACGCTAACTTTGATTTTAAAAGAGCCTATTTGTTTTTAAAGTCTGAAGAGATAAAACTAATGATTCTAATGGTTGGAGTGCACACACAGGGCCCACACAAATACCTATTTCATATGCAGATTTTATTCAAGCTCCTGGATTGTGACAAAAACTGTACTATTTATGTTTTTATGGGTTTGAGGTTCACATGAACATAGCCTTTTTAAGAAAATTAACATTAAGTAGTTTGAATTATGTAAGGTTTATAAGTTATTTAATGGATTGAAACAGTATTTGCCATAAGTGATTGGTTTTCAGAGTGAATTATTACGATCCAAAAAAAACTCATACAAAACAATTTATTGCCTTCTACCATCTATTTTGATGGAAACCTATTTTATGATTTCCATTAATATGTAATTTTAAAATCTCATTTTTTCCTCAAAAATCTTCAACTTGCTGTATTTATGACATTATAAAACAATTTCTCAAAGATAGTTAAAGCTAGAAATTATGACAGCCTGAAATTCAATAACAATTTTTCATTTCATAGACAAAGCACAAGTTTTTATTTTAATAATGCCAAGATATGAAACCTATTTTTACATATTATTGGAAAGAAGCACAAATGTTTCAAAGTCCATATTCACTAGTTTTCAACACAAATTTTACAAAACAGTACACCTACTGCATACAAGAATAGATAAACATGAGACAATCTAGACGTCAATTAACTGGTAAAAGGATAGACTGTGGTATTCATACAATGGAATATTATATATATAGTAATAAAAAAATTAATGAACTGTGGCTCCACTCATCTGCTTGGATGGATTTTAAAGTTCTTGAGCAAAATATAAAGTCATGGAAAAATATACAGTGTGACCACTTACCTAAGATTCAAAAAGAGGCAAAACTAAGCAATGAAAAATTATAAAAACAAACGAGAATGATGAAAATTTAGGATAGTGGCTGCCTCGGGGAAAGAAGTGCACATTATCAAAGAGGAGACCATGTGGCTATCAGAGGTGTAATGTTCTACTCTTAGGGCAAGGTGGTGAGTACATGGGTATTTGTTCTATTACTCCTCCTTAAACTGTACATATACTTTATGTATACAGAGAAAATGAGGCAAGAAAACGGTGACTGTATAGACAACTCTTTTTGAAGAGCACTGATCTTGTGTGTAAAGCAATAAAAGATGGGAAGAAATGTGAATGTTTTCAGAGATTTTGTTTTGCTCTTGTTAAGATATGAAGAGAGCATCTGAATGACA
Source organism: Mirounga leonina (assembly GCF_011800145.1). NCBI lineage: Eukaryota > Metazoa > Chordata > Mammalia > Carnivora > Phocidae > Mirounga > Mirounga leonina. The sequence continues at coordinate 1,587,868 of NW_023270627.1, forward strand.
GAAAGGTTCCATCAGAGGGGAGAGGCTGAAGAAACAGCAGGGATGACTGATGAGGCGAGGCATACGTGAAGGGCTGCCTCTGACAGGAGGAGGAGCGTGTCTCATTCAGGCAGAGGGCGGTGGGGAAAGCTAAGAATAACAGGCACAGATTTATACAGTTGATGATGGGAAACAAAGTACATCAGATATGGTGGCTCGCTCCTCTTGAATGAGGCTCCAAGGGGAAGGGCAGAGCTGGCTTTGAGAAGAAATGAAGGCATCAAGTGACAGCTTGGGGCAGTGAGAGAAACAACTGACCACAGACAAATGCAGGTGCTGTCCTCGGCATTTCACCTTATGTGTTTCCCTGGCCTCTGTCTAGAATATACTTCCCCTTCCTTTTCACCTAGAAAATCTTCCCATCCTTCAAGACTCACCTCAGGTTCTACGTCTTCTGTGAAAACTGTTCTGACTATTCCACGGCAATCCTTTCCTTTTCCTTTTAATCCTTACAGCGCTTAACTCTTATCACTCGTTTTTTACTTACTCATAAACCATCTTGCAGTCACTCTTTTGTGTTGTACATGGCTTCATTTTTCTGTGTGGTCTCCCTAGCTATAGTTCTTGAGGACAGAAATCATGTCCTTTTTTTTTTTTTTAGCACTGTTGCTCCCCCTTTCAGAAGAATAGTGCATTCTCATACAGTGAACACTTAGCTGTTTGTTGTTCTATTTTTTAAATATGTCATCTACTTAAACAGATATTCTTAAAAGCAAAAGAAAAAAAAAATACGTGAATAACTGAACTTTGAATCCTCCATTATTTTCTTGTCCCTGCTTCTGGTTTTCAATTTTTGGTTTTAGAACTTACTTGGAAGAAGCCAAGCCAGACATCCAATGTTAACACAAAATTGGTTTGATTTTTAGTATTTTTTAAACAAATTGTTTCTACTCATTAAACTATTAAATTTTTTTCTTTACAACTTTTAATATGTTTCTTCATGGAGGTAGTTCTCTTAGAAAATGAGGCAGAATATTATCAGCAAAGACAAATTATGTCAGGAATGCCATCTTGTGGTTGAGAGTAGTCCATTACACTATAGATCCTTTCAGTAACAATCTTTAATTCAGAAATAAAATATCCAGTAAATTCACAAATGTAAGTCATGGTTAAAATTATTGTTACTACAAAGAAAGAAAAGCTAGATAGGTGTGTTTTCAACTGTGTGTGACTTCAGTTGCCAAAAAAGACTATGTTCATCGAAGAGAGAGACAATGGACTCTAAATAATACAGAAAAACTGCTACCTATAACTAGAAATACACTTCTATCAAGACTATTAAAATACTCTGAATTTTGGAAAACTTTTCTCATGAAACAGATAATTTTACTTCTATATCCACTACTAACTAGTTATGTTATTACATCCTAGATTTAAATCATGTGTCTTGATTTTCAAAATATATCACCCTAACTATAACCATCCAAAGGGGAGTGAAGGACAGAGCACTTATCTAATTTGGATGGTGTAGGATACATAGAATTAGTTGTAGTCCAAAATGGGACTTGGAAGAGATGTAAAAACCCTGGCCCTATCTTAACAGATGAACTTACTACTTCTTCCATACAAGTTAGACATGTCAATGATAAATAATCTTTCTAGTTAATAGAAAACTAGTAATGGTTACAGATGTATTACTTAACAACTACGCTTAAATATTCTAATTGCCAACTGAATACATTCTGATCCACTTAAAAGTGGGGATGAGGGCGTGGAAACTGATATATCCCTCACGAATGCAAAGCACAGCACAACACAAAGGTCCATGCACTATGCCACCCTTGGTCACTTCCAGATTATAAGGTTCTAAGGAGCATGTGCAGGTACAATGTTCAGATTTAGAGATCAGGTTATTTGAAATTCCAAAAGATAATAGATCTACATGTAGCTATATTTACCAAAAAAAGGAAAATGCTATTGTACTCCAAATCAATGTCTGGCATTTATTACTGCATGCTTATCACCAGAAAAAAAAGTTTTACTCAAAAATTTTTTATACGAATTGATTTTGTATTAGTTTTTCCACATGATTCTTCATGACATTCACATTAGCTGCACAAACCTGGTACTCCATCTTCTCTTGCTGTTTCGTTCTCTCTAATAAGGCTTCGTGCGGTGGAGGCAATGCATTGTAGGAACTCAGCAAGTAAAGCTGACTTGAGGAGGTATGGTTGATTTCTTTAATCTTTAAAGCCTGCATGATAGCAGGTGCAAACTTCGAGTAATGAGCCGTAGACGAGACAATCACTGGGCAAGTTTTGTCTTGCATTCTGTCTGCAACCACTTTTGCAACAGCAGTGTGTGGATCCAGAATATACCCTGAAGTACTGTAGGTGGAATGAATAGCTGCCAGACACTCTCCCTCGGAGCACCAGTCGGCTACAAAATCCTGCTGGAGTTTCTTAACTAGCGTCTTCTCTATTTGGAAGTGATGCTGCTCTTCTAGTTGATTAAACAATTTTGTGATTAGTTTTCCATTTTTATCAGCCATCAAGTGTAAATGTCGTTCCAGGTTTGAAGCTTTAAGAATATCGATTGCTGGTGAAAAGGTCTGTGCTAATTTTCTTTCCCGTAGGTCATAGTGTCCTGTTTTTATAAAATCAGTCAAAACATGGTTCTGATTAGAGGCACAAATAAATTTGCGAATAGGGATTCCCATCATTTTGGCATACACTGCTGCTAAAATGTTACCAAAGTTTCCTGTGGGAATACAGACATCCACCGGGCTTCCAAAAGAAATAAATCCTTGGCTAACAAGATCAAGATATGCAGAAGCATGATAAACTACTTGGGGAAGCAGTCGGCCCCAGTTTATGGAGTTAGCTGAACTTAAGACCGTTCCATATTCCACAATAAGAAAGCCAGCAAAATCGGAATCTCTAAAAATGCCTTTTACAGCTGTCTGGCAAAAATCAAAATCTGACTTGACACCCACTGCCCATCCATTTTCTTTCTGACTGCCAATTATTTGTGCTTTTTGAAAATCACTTACTCCGTTCTCAGGAAAAAACGTGGCCACAGCTATCCTTTGCTTATCGTTCTTATTAATACGGCTAAAACCATTTAAGACAGCACTCCCTGTGTCTCCTGAAGTAGCTACAAGTATCATATAATTGCAACTTGGTGGAATACAGTGTGCAAAAAGATGAGGCATAAGCTGTAAAGACAAATCTTTAAATGATCCTGTTGGTCCATGAAACAACTCCAGGATGAACTGGTTGCCGGAGAGGTGCCGGACTGGGGCAACTTTGGAGCAGGCAAAGTTTTCCCCGTAAGCAGTCTCAATCATTTCTCCCAATCTGGCAGCAGGTACATCAGCGGGATGTATACACTTTTCCAGCAGGATTTGTGCCCTTTCTATGTAGGTTGCTCCTACGAGGCTTTTCCACTCCCTACAGTTTAATTTTGGAAACTCTTTCTCAGGAACGAAGAGTCCACCATCAGAAGCTAACCCCTCAATCACTGCTTCGCTAAAGAATTTTGTTGAAACCTTCCGTTCATCGTCTTTAGGCCAAATGTGTCTTGTTGAAACGAATGTTTCTGAGTCCACATCTTGGTACCGTTTGACAGCACTGAGCACTTTGTCAGCGACCTCCTCTGGGGAAGCCCCACTTTCACAGAAAACACGGGTATCATACCACTTCTTATAATACTGTCTTCTAAACTTAAGTAAGTCTTTCACAGATGTTCCACCATCCTGACCTATGATCCTATCAATTTTCATTAATTTTAAGCGGCTGACTATATCTATTAGAGGTACATCCAGGTATACAATTATCCCATTTTTCTTCAGATGCCACATGCTAGCATCATGCATTGGATTGGACCCCGTAAGGGAAATCACACTTCCAGATGTAGAGAAGTTTAACACGGCTTTTCCTTCCTCTTCTAAAAATTGCTCATTACCAACATCCTGTAATTTTTCAGACACACTCATATTCCAGGTTTTTTCAAGGATATCATCGTCCACATCTATGACACAACAACCTAGTTTCTGACCTATTATTCTGCCTACTGTTGTTTTCCCAGCACCAGGCGGTCCCATCAGGATAATATTTTTGTCTCCAACAAGAGAGTGGGTTGAGTGCCATGACTTCCTGAATTCTGCAAGTGCAAGGGTTCTTGAAAGAAACAGCTGCACATGTTTATCCGTTCTAACATGTATACTGGGAAAACATTTCTGGGCTATTTGTTTCAGATGCAGACATCGGTTAAAGTGAAGCATTCTCTTTTCACTTTTCTGCCCAAGTCAACCTAAAAACTGGCTTTAGCCCTTTTCAAAACATAAAAACAAAAAAGACATTTGGTTACTAATTTCAACAAACTTAAAATCCCAAAGAGGACTGAAAATAACCATGTCCACGGTACCTAAACTGTTTAGAAATCTTTCAAATGTATGGGACATTTTTTAAAGTACTCAAACCCAAATTCTCATATATTACATATTATCCTTTAAATAATCTTTTCAATCTCAAGCCCAAGTGACCAAAACTTTAAAAATTTGTAACTATAGGCAATGCTTTATTCAGAAAATGCCATATCATAGATACTTAAAAAAAAAAAAAATCTAAATCAGATTAGTATTTTTTTTCCTGTAATGAAAAGTGTTTCTTGGTTTATAACCCATATAAACAAGCATTATTTGGAATGCTATTTACTCGTAATTCATAAAAGCTGAATATTCTTTATATTTAATTTCTAACTTCAGTTACACTAACATGCTGACAGACTATCATGCTCCTCATAAATTTCTCATAAAATTCACAACAGGGAAGTAGAATATTTGCTTACAAAATGCTTAAATAACTTTCCAAACTGTAGGACAAAGGTATGGCATTTTCTTTCTTATGTGCCTTTTATATGCATATTGTAAAGAATCATCCTTAGATATTTTTCACATTGAAGTCCTTTTTAAAAAAGCTAAAATGAAAGGTATAATATTATGCAAATAGTTAAGAAAAATTGATAATTAACAGCAAAGTCAAAGGCTACATATTTATAACCTTATCTGCATGAAACCGTCACTTTTGTTTCTGTCCTCTAAACATTATCAGTGGAGACACTTAACTCAAATTCCAAACTCTACAGTGATAGCAATAAAAACAAACAAACAAAAAACTCAGGAATGTTTCCAATGATGAGAGGAAATCATTATTCTGGCATCCAAAGAACCTCTGCAATTCCCCATATTGCTCAAATCCCTGTCTTTGGAAATGTACTCAACATTAAAACACAAATGTATGCCAGACAAGTCAAATTCTTAGTCATATGTAAAATGCAATTTAGTAACTGTTGCAGTGTTCATTCAAATTGACTAAAGGAACTCCACAGACATCTAGTGGGGCTTTTCACATTTTCTGCAACTAAGCCATATTAAATATCAGATGGTATGTTCAAATACATTCTGAAAACTTTTAATCATTTACTACTGATTATCTGTGCTACTGTGTTCTGTAATTAAACATTTAAACCATTTTAAAACTAACACTGAATTTAACTTACAAGTTAAATTAGAACCGTCAAGAGAAGGAATACATTTCCTTATTTGGCTTTTCAGCTTGTATGTGCTGTCCTTAATTCCCACTGACTTGTAAACCAAATGACACACAGGAACCAATCTCAGATGAAGAGTTTGTTGATGCTGAGGCAAAGTCAATCTTTGCAAAAAAACGGAGTCTATAACAGAAAAATTTTCAAGTTAATCATCACTGCGTACAACGTTACAAAATTCCACACAGAGACTGGTCTATTATTAAAATATCCACCTGAAAAAGTTAAAGTCCAGAAAAAGAATGAATTGACCCTTTTCATGTTTCCCCAAATCTATTATTAAAAGATTAAGATACTGTTTTTTTTTTAACATCTGTGTCTTATAATGGAAAAGAAATTTCATTAAACAGTACTGAAGGAATTTCTTCCACCAAGCAGTATGAAAGACAGTAATATAACCAAATAAGAACAAATATAAAATCTCTCACAATGACACCTGAAATTTTAATTACTTAACTGGATGTTTAGTGATGAGAGAAAAATTTAAATCAGTGGACTAAAGCTATGAAATGAGTGTTTGAATTACTCTTGTGGGTTGTTTTATCCATCTGAATCACTACACGATTTGTATGTAGTAATATCTACTATAAAAAGCACAAATATAGTGTCTGCTACACACCGGTACCCCTTGTCTATTTAATTGAGTTTATAATAAATTCAAAACATATCATAGTGGCTGGCACATAAGAATATTCTCATATATAGTAATATTATTATCACTCAATGGCAATGGACCAAAAACATATAAATTGAATCAGAATATCTAGACTCAAGGCTAGGTGTATTTTTTCATGGTTTGGTTAGTTTATAAGCCTTCAGAGAAAATATGGGTACTTAGCCATGAATCAAGAACTGTTTTGCTATGCACAGTCTAATTCTTTCCCTGCCATAAACCAAGGATCAGAGAAGGATACACTTGAACCATATCGGTAAAGTCTTTTATTAAACTGTATTCTAGTATAGTACTTTAATACCAGCTAGTTTTCTTGGAGGAAGGGGAACACTTTCTAAAACCATCTGCTTCACCTGCTATTCAGGAGTGTGTGTTCTTTTTTAGTTCCCAATGCGTAACTTTCTGATGTCTGTATTAGCAGTAACTGTAGTATTACCTGAGTAGCTGGTTGGTTTTCTGGACATTAAATCTTTTAACTGATCTTTTTCACTTTGTGTTGGTTGCTACAATGCTTACCACCAATTCCACTAAAAGTAGAAGACTGTAACACAAATGTTATGCATTCTTTGCCTTATCTTTTATAACCTTAGTTTTCCTTTATTTTATATGAATTAAAAATAGAAAATTATGACAGCTTAATTTAATTTAGTATATTATTTGACCATAAAAGTCTTCCTGAAAATAGCAGAAGGCAGTTTTAAAGGCAGTTTATTATCATTTTAAAAGAAAAATAAAGATGATGAATTCTATTTTAAGTAACATACTAAATTTTGTTTTGTAACATTTTAGCCACAAATTAATTTTAGGGCTTCAACATCCATTGTAAGCAAACCAAAAGACAAGATGGAATAATATCTACAGTATGTAACTTTCATCTGGAAACTAAGTCTTTACTTAAGAGGTAATAAACTCAATTCTTATTATTCATGGTATTATGTTCTATAAAGTCATCATTCTTGAGTACTGAATTAGTGAACAGTGAATAGTCCAATTGCTCCTAGGGGAAATACAGGGTTAGGTTTCTGCAAGCCTCAAGTCACATTTTTGCCAACTGAGCAATACATAGGCTTGTTTTGTGTTTCTGCTTAAAGTCATTTTATATATTTTTTATATTTTTTATATATAATTTATACATATATATATGTAGTTGACTCATTACCGCTGTACAGCCAACAGCACTCTAACTTAAGCCTGAATGAAGCTTATCTAACACACATTTTATCTGTAAGGCACATTATAGCCTAATTACCTTAGGAACACTAGGCAGCACGTCAGCAACCTCGGGGCCATTTTAAACAGCAAAACCACCAACTAGAGGTACAAAAATGTGAAAAATGTGGCACTAACTAGAATGGGAGAAGGACATTTTTGTTTACAGTATTTGAGCTCAAACAGCAAGGCAGAGCATCATCTTGCTTGACCACAGCTTGGAGCACGTACATCAGGAGACTCCAATTTTTCACCACTGTGCGTGTGTCCATGAATGAATGCACAAGTTTGGCAAGTATTATTTTGGGCTTATAAATAAGTTTTAGTGAGTAGAATTCACAAATATGGAACCTGTGAAAAGTGAGGATTAACTGCATATCATTTTCCTTTACGATTCAAAGCCATGTTATTATGCTTTTTCAATTATTTATATTTTAGTATGTATTTCAGTCTAGTGGTCATGAATAGGCAATTTTTCTTCAGCCAAAGGACAAAACTTTTTCAAATTAAATGGAAGTCGAGGAGTCAGAAAACAAAAGCTGTACTTAAAGACCAAATCTCTTGGCCATAAAGTACTCAGGTTTTACTGTATCGATGTTCTAAAGTGTTTTTTGTAGAGCCGGGTTCTTCATGAAAACACTTTAGTCATACTCTCTAATTCCTCAGAGGATGGAAGATCTACACAACTCCATTATACATTAATACTTTTTAAATAGGTTTTCCTACTGCTCACTTATAATGGGGTTTTTTGATCCACGAATTCCACTGGATACTTTTTAGAAGTAATAGACACTTGTCCTTCAAACAGACAAATGAAAAGCCTGTTGGTTTCACAGCAAGAACTTTAGCACAAAATTTAACAATTTTACTTTGGCAAGCTGATCAAAACTGAATAATGAATTCAAGAAAAAAAAAGAAATCACTTTTTAAATCACTTTTAAATTATTTCCTATGAATGCTAATAAACTTACATTTTTAAACCAGAAATTCATACTAATTTTCAGCAACCTATTTACAGTGATGTTTTCCTAAGGACACCACTAGATGATTACTAATCAACTAAAGTCATACCTGTTATCAATTTTTACTTCCAAAATGGTCTAGAAGAATTTTTTCAATTCCATTATAAAATTACCTAGTTTCCAATTCCTCTGGGAAATTATCCAAATCCTATTTAGTCAGGATGATTTAGCATTTGGCACCCATTTAAAGTATTTGTTTCATACTATTCCGAAATAAAACATAAGTCATAGCACTTTAAAAATTATTTCATGATGAGAACTGGCTGTGGTCCAGTGAACTTCTGAAAACATTTATGCCATGATTATGCTTGTCACCCTATATTAATGCAATCTAAATTTCTCAGAAGAATGACTAAATCTAGTCCATTATCTTATGAAGGCATCCTGATGTATTTTTTTAAATTCTTAAAAATGACTGTATTTTTACAGAAATAAATTGTTTTCCAATACATAATAAAAATGCAAATTTCCTAGGACATAAACTAGCCAGGGGGAGGTAAAGTTCTGCTGCTCTGGACTGTTAAGCAAAAATCCTCCCAACACGCCTTTAGGTCAGTCAGCAATTACCTCCCTGGAAATAGCAGGATGGAAAGACCACACACTCCAGTGTCATGTTGTAATCAGAGGGATCTTAAATCAAAAGTAAAATTTACAAGTTCATCACTCATCTTTGCCCCTATCTTAGTACCAAAGCTGATTAAGCCCTTCCTGTTGCTAACCTTTTGCTGTTAGATACCCTAATGGTCTTGAATATTTAATCCAAAAGACTTTTTAAGTACCCTTTTTAACTCTATAACTTAAAAATATATTATTATAAAGAATATCTCTTATACAGGGTTATTTTTCTTCCTAGAAAATTGTCTTTTTTATATTCCCACCTAACCTCATTTTATTCATCTAAGTAAATTAGAATTAAGCTTTAGCAAAAAAAGTCTAACTTGTATGTACAAACCATTTATAGCAGGGGTCTGTGCAAACTATAACCCACAGGCCAAATCTGTGCAAAATTATAACCACCTTTTTTGTAAATTAAGTTTCATGGGAACACAACTTTGCTTATTTATTTGTTCATCTGTTTTGTATTGTCTTTGGCTGGCTGCTCTTGAGCCACAACAGTAGAGTTGAGCAGTTTTGACCAAAACCATTTGGCCTGCAAAGGCCTAAAATATTTATTACCCAGCCCTTTACAGACAAAGTTCATGACCTCTGTCAGTATACTAATACTAATTCCCTGTGGGCATAGTGGACATAGACATTTCCTTGAACAGTACTGCCATTTTGAGGGAATTATAAAAATTAGAAATATATTTTTTGTAAACATGCTTTCAAAAGGCAAGCAGAATTATAGACCAAGTATCTAAGGAAAAAAGTTCCTTTCTAAATGATTTAACAACTTCATCACGACTGTAAACTAAATATACTATGGTGAGGAGATCATAAATTGGTATTTTTAAAGCCACAATAAATATACTGATAGCAGTGAAATTACTGTATTCAGTAACAGAAAGTCAAGACTAGCTAAGGTTGGTTGGGACTTACTAATTGGAGAAATCATGCTTTGCCCTTTGGCTCTTTTAGGAACTGTTTAATATGAAGCGTCCCAAAGTGTTTCTTCTTCATTAGAAAATGTATAAGCTTTGAACAATGGCCATCCACTTGGTTAATGGCATTATCATTATGAGTCCTTAGTTCAAATCTTGGCATGTATAAAGAGAATTTTTCTCTATACATGCTAAGCAAAAACAAACAAAATATCCCCCCAAACCCAAAACATAATAGCCAAAGGCGAAAGGAAACCGACAAAGTGGTATATACATAAACAACGTTTTGAAAAGTGGAAGATCTGATGTGAGGAACAGGAGCATCATCTCCAACATGCCACTCATCTGAAATAAAATGCTGAACTCCTGGGATAAAAATTAAAAAATCTTATCAACTGGATAAGAAAAAGCTAAATTTATTCTTATCTAATGAACTTCGCTAAGAGCCCCAAATGAGAAGGACCCACACATTCTGCAGAGCCTTTTAAGTCGGAACTAAAAGGTTAATGAAGCCATCATGCTGTTTTTATCTCCACCGAGCACCCTGGCAGTGAGATGCCCGAAACTGGTGTTGGTTATCTTTGACCATCTTTATTCCTTGCGGGCAATGGCCTCCGTAAGGTTCGTTCGGACCAACTATCCTCTTTCCCAAATATTGACAAAATGTCTTTTAGAGACTCGGGATCGCAAAGCCTTCTGTATGAATTTCTTTCAGCAGTCATACGTGCCTAAATAGGTTTAGGGAAGAGCAGACGGTTCAAAACGGAACAAAACCGCTCCCGAGAAGGCAATTTTCAAAAAGCGACACCACAAGAACGGGCAAAAATTCAAGGGCCCATTTAAAGAGGCTTCTCCTGGTTTAGCCTGCTTATTCAAAAAACAGCAAGTCCACGTGTCTGTGGATAAAGACCTAAGGGGAGGGCGCGACCAGGAGGTACACCGGGCTGAGAGCAGAGAACGGAGAAAGAGGTCTGTCGAGGGCAGGACCGCGGCGCGACAGGTGGATGGGGCGGACGGCGGGGCGTGCGTGGGCGCGCACTCCCGCAGGTGGCGAGCAGGGCCGCGCCGCGAGCTCCGGGCGGCCTGGCGCAGAAGCAGCGGGGAGAACGAGCGCAGACATGGTTGAGATACGACCGAGTAGCGGACAGGGGCAGGAACCAAGTGCGGCAAGGCATGCAATGGGAACGCACCGGCTTCTACAGTTTCCCTTTCTCCTCAAGTCACTCACCAAGAAAATCACACTGGGAAGACGGGGGAAAGGAAAGAAAACGGGGAGGAGCGTCCAGGAGCCGCCAGTGCCGCCTCAGGACGCAGGGCCACACCTCAGGGGCTCAACCCGGCTCGCCCACGGCCCGGGCCCAAGACCTTCGCTAGGCCTGACCCGCCCCCAGCCCCGCGCAGCGCTCTCTGCGCCTGCGTCGGTGGAGGCCTGCGCGCCCGCCGCCACACCCACGCCCGAGCAACTGCACACCGGGCACGTGACTCTCGGTCCCCGCTCCACCTACCTGAATCCTCCTCGTTCTTCAGGCTCCTCCCCACCCCGCCTGCTCTCCTCAGAGGCCGTGCTCAGCGTGGCCCCAGAGGCTCGCCCCGCCCTCGCCGGGATTGGCGCCTGCGCACAAGAGCCTTATTGTGTGACGCCTACAGACCGGCGGCGCTTCCGTACTGTCTCCGGTGGAGTGTATGGTTCTCTCCAAATATGCAGAGACAGAAACGTGCAGTATTTTTAAGGGGATGCCGTTCAACTCATTATTCCCAAAGGCACATATAAACAGTGGCTTCCATATTGAACTCCAGCAGAAAAACTGCAGGGGGAAGAGAGGAAACCTAGTTTACCGTGCTGCCGTCCACTTCGCCGTAGCCGAGCAACTGTTTCCAAGGCAACCACGCCGTCAACAACGCTGAGCAACCCCGAGATAATTAGAAGGCCTGTTTTATTTTCTTCCCAAGAGAGGACTGCTAAGAAGAGGTCAAAGGGAAATTAGGTAAAGGAGAGAAACCTTAGTTCTGTGAGAAGACAAGAGTAGGAAAGGAAAGGGGAAACCCCGTGAAGATAGAGACAGATACTCGTATAGTGAGAAAAAAGTTGATTATTTTTAAGGAGTCATTTTGGTGGCCATGGATACAACTTGCTTTTCTGAGAGCATTTATAACCTCATACCCGTTGACTCGAAGGAGCCTCCCCAGCCTCCTAGGTATGTGGGTAAGCAAAGATTATCACTTGAAACAAGAATAAGGATTAATTATGCTATTTCAGGATTGACCATCATATGACGTTGAAAAAGAAACAACATACATTTTTGTCTCAGTGACGTACTCTTGGGTGTCAGCTTCTTAAGGAAGTGGCTGCAAAATCTAGGTATTTCGCGTCTCACAATTCACAGAGAGGGCCATCCGTGATGAGAGAGGACCATTTTATTATGTTAGCCGCCTGTTAATTGTTTTGTAATTAGATAAATTGTTCATACATGATGGGGTATACAAAATGGCCTGAAATTTTTTGTTGCTGTTGAAAAGAGAAAATCATTTATATTATCCTGTGTTAGGATACTTGTTATTTGGTTTCAGGAGTTCATTGTTTTACTTCTGACTACACTACCACTCCCTCTCTAAAGGGATGGTAGTTATTTATTTCTGAGATTATTGTCAAAAATAAATTCTTGTTTGTTCTGAAGCTCAGTCTTTTATTGGTAAAACAAAATAGATTAAGTTCTAAGGTCTTTTCTGGATCTGATAATTGGATAGAAGGAAGAGTAGATGGATGGAGGCCCAAAAATATGTAATTGAGTTAAAATTCTTACATAGGTGTTAGGACCCTTTAAATTCCCCACATTTCAAAACGTTACCCCAAAGTAAATATCTCAGTTAATCTCCTGTGTAGTGGTTTAAAACTTATGTAAATCTATGAGAGAAAAGAAGGTAACTCGTGCAGAAAATCTCATTCCTCCTAGTACTCGAATATTTGCTGGGTTTTTTTGTTTTGTTTTGTTTTGTTTTGTTTTACCCTTCTTCTTTTGCTGATGCAAGTCAAAAGCACATTGAAAGAGCACTAGCCTAAACAGCAGGCTCTGAAAAGAATTGGTTTGGGAATCATGAATAAATTTTCAAATTAAATGATTCAGATAATCTTTACTTTTCCTTTCAGATCTAATGGCCAGTTATTTTTACTAGTAATTACTTGGGGTGCACGACATAAACAAGTGGGCACATCCTTCCATTTTAAGCCTGAGTATCTGGTTTTAACAAGAGTAGTACCCGTATTATTTTCTATTAGCTTCTCAAACTCTAGTTGAGAATGGAAAGAGGAATGTAAAGTAAAATGTGATGGAGTTGCAGGGTTTATGAGGAGGATTCAAATTAACTATTGCTGAATGAATTTTTGGTCAAAAATTCCTGTATGTTGTACTAGATAAAGCTCCTCCTTTCTGTAACCACTGGTAGATTGTATTTTCTATAGAGTAGTGAATTTGAATGTTAAGACATTTTATGAGATAGGTGTTTTGTTCACCGGTAAATTAAAAAGATGCCCCTTTACTGCATCTAAGTAATTTTTTCAAGAAATTTCATAGGAACAATCTTTATTCATTTGGCAAGCAATAACTGAGCCGCTATTATGTGTATAACATTGCCCTTGGAGAATGTTTTTGGGAAATGTTGCAAGTGACAGCAAAAACTCCTTGGTTGACTCTGAAGGTGTAAGTAGGAAAAAGGAACTCATGGTAAAGGGAATAGAAGACATCCAAATGCAGTGCCAAAGAACTCTCTCTGTTAGAGTGAGACTATCTACAACAACTTCCACTGTCTGCAACAACCCTGAGAAGGTTTTAATTTGATAATTAAACCACCAGTAAATCAAACCACCAATATATAAACCACCAATATATAAAAACAGAACATGATAACACATTTAACACATTCCTCTCACCACACTAACATTTACTTGCCCTGACCCAATCCCCTTACTAATAATAAGAATTAATCATAAGAAAGAAATGTATTAACCTACAAGACTTATTTGCATTACTGAGTTACAAACCCAGCTTCAAGGAAACTCACTGCAGCTCTTTGCAAAATTAGCAAGATGACTGTCCAGCTTTCACAAAGAGGTGGATTCCTCAGCAACTAACTGCATGTGATCGCCCACACCTCAGAGGTTACAGTCTCCTTGGGACACTGAAGTATAAACATTAATATGTTTATATATAGTATATATATACTATATATATATAGTATGCAGTTTATACTGCAGACTAACAATAAAATCATATATTATTGGAAACCCTAATGAGAGATGCAGGTAACAAAATGAGAACTTAGAAAATGGATGTATGTAATGAAAGTGGGGTGAAGGGCATCCTCTTGCAGTTGAACTTAATGAGCTGGGACTCAAGATATAACAGTGTTAAAGTCAATGAGAAGCCATGAATCCATTTTCAAAATTTCAGTGGCTCATGATGCATGAGATGGTTTCCAAGCTGCTCACCAAATTTGTCACCCTTCTATTGATGGTTCCAGTTACTTAATGTCTCTGATCATTCTGTCTTTCCCTTTTGTTTAAAGTAATATTCCAGGTGTGTACCGAACAGCCCATGGTACCATTATCTCTTTCCTTGCAATGCAGTACTTTTCTTAATACACTCATTAGCATTTTGACATTCATTTCCCCACCGTTGCCTCACATTGAAATTTCCACATGAATTATGACCACGGTTGGTCTCTACCATCCTATAATTAATGTAACTGTTTTTGATCTAAACTCGTTGTCTATGAAAATAGTTTTGAACTTTGAATCTTTCATACACTCTCTCAACGATCCCTCCCAGCTTTGTGTCATTTGCAAATCTAATAAGTATGTCTTTTCTATCTCCATCTGTCATTGAACAGGGCAAGTACTTTGGTTACTAAACACCTCTTTCTAGGCTGAGAGCAATACTGGTTTTGAGGGTTCAGTGAGTCATCCATATGCATCCATTAATCTATTCATATTTCTCTACCTTATCACTAAGGATAAGAGGCTTTGCTAACATAAAGATGTATATTATGTCTAAGGTATTTTCCTGATTTATGAGTCAAATAATCTTAAAAAAAATTATGTTCATTTCAATGACCTGAAACTCCAAATGGCTCATTTAATCATTGCTCCTCTACAAGTTTTTAGATGCTCTCCAAAATTGACATCAGGCTCACCATTGTGGGGTTTCTGGATGCATGCTTTTTAAAAATGGGAATATTTAATGTGTGAGCACCGACTAGTTGGCTGTTTTTTTTTTTTTTTTTTTAAGGCTTTCTGGTTTTCACTGATGTTAATTAACTGTGACATGTAGTCAGAATTTCATTTTCAGAGCTCCTCATTCTTCTTGGACTATCTTTCATTTTATTCAATTTCCATACTGTTAAGTCTGTATCTTTGGAGGCTTTGTAACATCTCTTTGTTTAAAATCTAGTTATATATCTAACTTTGCTAAGCAATCTTGACTATTATGAAATCTTAGATGACGGGGTCATTTTCTTCTGAGATTCTTATCTACTTTGCTGACAATTTGTAGCCAATAATTCAATTGGGTAAAGCAGTAGTCCTTTAAAATGAACTTATATTCAAAGAATGTAAAAAATATTCCAAAGTCTTTATTTTTAGTATAATGAAATTTTATGTTAAAATTCCCATTGTTACCATATATGGTCTCAGAGTTTTATGACCAGTGTTAGAAATTGTTTATTCAGATTTTTAATTTGGCTGTCCAGTCTCTGCAGACTTCCATAATAATAACACTTTTCTTCATCTCTTGTAAAGAAAAGAAAGTAAACTTTACATGTACTAATATGTAAAGAGATTATATTAAGTTATATTTCATACATAGATAGAACTATAGAAAACTGAATTTATTTGGAAAATGGATTGAGGGGATAGAGGAAAACTAGATTTTTATTCATTTTTTAAAATTGAGATATAATTGGCATATACCATTATATTAGTTTCATCATTTTTTTCTATTTTTGTAGTTTGGAAAAGTAAAAAATTATTCAAATAGAATAAAACGTATTGTTTTGTGTAACAAATGGCTAAGCTTTCAGTTCACAAAATAATGTACTGAATCACAAGATTGAAAATTAAAAAGGTGAAAGTATACACACTTTTCTTACCATAAGGAAAGCTATTTTATTAATCAAGAGATAATATCTGCCAGTTCCAATTTGCATATGAAATTTATGGTACAAGTTTGAATTGAACATTATTTTCTGAAGGTATCTAATAAACTCATTCAGTTTAGACCATAATTGATCCCTAGCCATTGAATTCAAGATTGAGGAAAGGTCCCTAAAAGCAAGAAGTAATTCAATGTTTCTCCAAACAAATTTATCCACATTAAGTAAGAAGAAGATAATACGAGTTGTTAAAAGTGGTATAGCTGAACTTCTGCTTCCAATCAAGGATGGAATTTACCCTCTCACCTTAAACAACTAAAACACTAGGGGGGAAAAGTGTAAAACAGTAGTTTTCAGACAATGGACAATAGGCAGCACAGAGCAGTCATCTCTAAGAGAAGAGAAACAAGCCTCACAATTGCCCAACATTCTTCCTAGAGAGTTTCCAGACCAAAGTCCAGGAAAGAGGAATTGAAACAAGACCCAGCAGTCCCTTGAGTTAAAGGAGACAGAGTTCAGAGTCTGGGGAGGTCAAGGCATGTAGAATTCACAGCACAGAGACACAGAGTACCAGAGAGGAGATGACTGGAGAGAGAGAAAAAGAGAGAGAGAGTGTGTGCTATAGAAATATGCAAGAAGATTTTTCTGAAGTCTTTGGTTAACAGTACATGTATGTAATGAAACCACGGAGGCCAGAGAAATAACCAACAGAAGGTAGTAGAGCCAGATAAAGTTCAAATTCCCACCAGCCAGAGTGGAAACACCTAAGGCATAGGGCATTGAGTAGTGCACTCAATAGTATATTGCCTCAGTAGTGGGGCCAAATTAGAACTAGACTCAAAGCTCTTCTGGACCCAGAAATATAATGCATAGCCAAAAGAAAAATCAGTCAATACAAACAGACAAAGAAATGACATCAATGCGAGAATTGGTAGACAAAAGCATTAAAACTATTTTAAATATTTTCTATGTATTCAAGAAGGTAGAGGAAAACATGAGAAAGATACAAAGAGAAATGGAAGGATAAAAAAAAAAAGACCAAAATCTAACTTCTAGACATAAAGGGTACCACTTCTAAAATGAAAATGGTCTACTGAATGGTATTAACAGTAGCTAAAACACTGAAGAAAATACTGAATTTGAAAACATAGTAATAGAACAATACAAAATGAAAGAAAAAAACTGAAAAGGAAAACAGTGAATCAGAGAGTTGTAGACAAACATCAAGGAGCCTAACATAAGCATAATTAGAATTGCAGAAGGAGAGGAGAGAGATGGGTAAACAGAAAACATATTTGAATAATGGCCAAAATTTTGACAAAGTTAATGAAATTTTCAAATCCACAAACCCAAGAACCACAATGAGCTCCAAGCAGAAAGAAGAAAAAGAAGGAAAAGAAGGAGGAGGAGAAGACCATACCAAGAGATATTACAATCAAATTTCTTAAAACCAGTAATAAAGAGAAAAACCTTAAAAGCAGCCAAAGAAAAAAAGAAACATCATATACAGAAGAAGAAGAAAGATAGCAAATATCTCATCAGAAACAATAGAAGCCAGAAGTTACAAAGTCCTCAATGCACAAGAAAGGGTATAAGTTGGAAATTTGGATTTACACAATGAAATAAAAAACACTGGAAATGGTAAATATACAGTAAATATTAGAAATTATTTTTTTTCTCTTTAAATTTATTTAAAATATAGTTAGCTTTTTACAGGGAAATAATCACAATGAATTATGGGTTCTATAACACATTGAAATAAAATATATTACAACACTGGGACAAAGGTGGGGGAGGGGTAAGTGCAAATATTCTTTTGTACGGTTCTTATACTGTATGTGACATGGTACAATGTTACTTGAAGGTAGGCTTTGGTAAGTTAAACATGTATATTGTAAACTTTAGAACATCCACAAAATAAAGTCAAACAAAAATAAAAAATAAGGCAAAATAAAAAGAGGAAGAATGAACAAAGGGGTACGTAGAAAACAAATAGCAATATAGAAAATTTAAACACAAATATATTTTTTAAATTACATCAGATATTCATTGTCTAACTACACTTCATGTCTGTCTCTGAATGAATATAGACTTATATATATTTAAAAAGTGTATCTTTTCTTAAACTTAAAATCACTTTTACTGGAAATACGAATGCTACAATTTTTTTTTAAATTTTAGGTACATATCCATTTTTAAGACATCTGTAAAAGATAACCTGCAAAAACATAAAGCTGCAATGAAGACTATGGGACCACCAAAAGTTGAAGTACCTTCTCCAAAGGATTTCCTGAAGAAACATTCAAAGGAAAAAACTCTACCACCCAGTAGGTTTTATCACTCTTTCTAATGTTAAAAGTGTTAACAGATCATTTAACTAGAATTATCTTACTGCCAATGAATATTAAATGTTCACAGGTGATAAGTTTGTCTCATATTTAACAGAATCTGAAATTCTAGGAGGAAGTAGAAGTAGAGAATGTAGTGGAAAAAGAAGGTGGAGAATACTAAGTTGTCCCCAAAATAGACTTTCCCTGTGATGGTGCAGGCTTCTGAAGTACGTCTTGGTCTATCCAATAAAGCCCTACCTCCCGCCCCACATGCCTCACCATCTTAGTCCCTAGCCAGATGATTTCAGTAACAAATAACAATTTTCTTGAGTTTGAAACCCCAGTGAGAAGATTGCCTGGCATCTAAACTGTGTCTGGTCTTTTCTGCAAGAGATGAGACTCACAACTGTTATACCAGTTGAAGCAACTATCAGGCATGGGCTTTATCTCTCCCAGATCTCTAAGACCATTAGGACAGTAAATGAGTCAGGTGTAATGGAGGAGCCTTCACAGATGAGTGGGAGACAAAGCCAGCTTCTTGGGCATGTGTGCAGTCACACAGGGCTGTGTGCTTAGAAGCTTGGTTTAATGCTCTGCTTTTGCCCTCTTGAAACTCTTAATTTTTGGTCAAGGAGCTCCACGTTGTCATCTTGTACTAGGCCTTGCAAATGATGTAATTAATCATGGTCATAGAATATATAGATATTAGGAAGATTAGGAAGAAGGCTATCTGGAAAATGGACAGGTATGTATGCATGGAAGCAGCTTCTTCCCATCCTGGGTGTGTCTTTCCTGATGTTTTAGGACAATAGAGAGGAGAGGGAAATTAGTCTCTCTCTTTTGCAAAGTTAGTCTTTTTATGTTGCCTGCCATCAAGGAAATAATACAACATCTCAAGCCCAGCTAGGGTGTTCCTTTTGACAAAAGTGAAACTACTTCTCCTTATGGCAATATTTTATATCCCACAATCCTCTCTCATAACCCATAATGCCATGACAAAGGATGAGGATATTATCAGGAAAGATGGAAAAAGCACATCTAAAAATACAATATTCTTGCACAAATTCATGTCTTTCAAAAGTCTCTCTTGTATCTTTCTCAAGGGGAGTTTTGGTATTTTGTGACCCACAACCACTTGAGAACACTGGAAAATCTTAAAATGGAATTAGTTTATTTCAGTGATATTACTTCGGTTTTCACGTATCCTCTCTAGAGTTAAATACATTACATAACAACTACCAAACTATATAAATCCTAAATATCAAATAAGGAAAAAGGGAAGTCTATCTCTTCCCTTATATAACAGGACAAAACAAACACAAAATTATATTGGCCTTATGAATAATCAAGAAGGTCGGTTGTTGCAAGAGTTCAATCCAACGAATTAAAGGTAATATGGACCAAGGCTGCTTCGAGTCTCTTTTTGAATATTCTTTCATTTTGAACACAATAGTTTTGAAGACAGAAATTTGCTAGCGCACTGAACAATACTTAACAGATACATGAATATTTCTCTAAATTCAATTGGTAAAACATCTGCGTGACAGCAAGGCTGTGTTGACATTGCCATTTTGATATAACCTTGAGAAAACCATTTGGTTTTCAGATTTATTATCACAACTATCAAATACCTTGTGAAAAGAAATCCTCATCCCATTTTCCAAGCCTCGCCCCATTGCCAACCCCTATACCTGGGATGAGAGAAAAGATGATGTTTAAATAGATGTAACATAAAGTAAAGACGGGGCTGGCTCTAGGCACCATCCAGTGAATAACCAAAACCAACCAAGGGTTGTAATTTACTCTACTTACTCACCTAAGAATGAATTATCAGTCTTTCTAAACTGTTTCCTCATTTTCTAAGAATTCAGCTTTACCTCTTATATACATTTCTAAAGCTACAGATTTCCTTATATTACATGTGCATGCACTTTCAATTCATAATTAAATTGGGCTTCTTAATATTTTCAATGTGAACATCTAGAGGATAGATAACTCTAGTTTTTCAGGCAAACAGATTTTGCAAACCTCATTTGGTTGAGTGTATCTGGTAGAAGGAAGCTATTTGGGTTGTAACAACGAGTCCTTATTCTCTGCTCCAGGCTTTATAGGAACTCCAAATTCAATTTCTAACAATGCTCACAACATCTCATTAATACGTTAAATCGGAAGATACTATTTTGGTAGATCAGAAACAGTAAACAATTTCACATATAGTTCAAGCAAATATATACATTATATTCTACATATTAAATTTTATTTTTTCTTTTCCCCCTATAATGTAAACTCCATGAGAACAGGGACTTTGTCTCTTGTTCATTGCTGTATCTGCAGTTCCTAGAGCATTAATTGGGGACATAGTATTTCTCAACAAAAACATATTGCATGAATTAATGAATAAGTAAATATTCAAAAACTCCTTTATAATATTTCTGGGTGTGTAGAATTGATATCAGTAGTGTTGACTTGCTAGGGCTGCCATAACAAAGTATCACAGACTAACTGAGTAGCTTAAACAGAAATGTGTTTGGTACTGGTGTTAGGGCTTCACATATGGATATTGGGAGGGACACAATTCAGCCCATAACAAGAGGTTAATCCAGTCCTCAGACATTTAATAATAAGTATCATTTTTCCTGCTAATAAAAGATAGATAGGGGCACCTGGGTGGCTCAGTCGATTAAGCATCTGCCTTCGGCTCAGGTCATGGTCCCAGGGTCCTGGGATCAAGCCCCGCATCGGGCTCCCTGCTCGGTGGGAAGCCTGCTTCTCCCTCTCCCACTCCCCCTGCTTGTGTTTCCTCTCTCACTGTCTCTCTCTCTGTCAAATAAATAAAATAAAATCTTAAAAAAAAAGTTACATAAACTCATAAAAAGTTCAAACAGTGCAGAAATGAATAAAGGCAAAGTACCTAGGATTGTGTGGAGTTAAGATTTGGGTAAGGTTTTGTTAAGATGGCTGTTGCCTTCAGTTTTTGGAAATAAATTGTAATTATTTTACATTTTAGCATTCTGACAAACCATTTTGATGTGGCTCTATCAAAATAGATGAGTACGGATGGTCAGCTTGAAGAAGCTGTGTAAAAATGGCCAGTCTCATCTGCTGCTAATGAAGAGAATGTGGTAGAGAGAAATAAATGAGATCAATTCTGGATAGTAGTAATTTTAGGAAGTGAGATGCAATCAGGGAGGAGTGAACTGGAAACTTCAACTGTGTTGGTAATTTGTATTCATTAAGCTGCATGTTGGGGACAAAGCTATTACATGATCTTCATACCTTATAATAAGAGTTCTAGTGAAAAAATTCCATAATTCTTGGACTTTCACCAAGTTTGACTTATTGGTGACTTTACAGTAACTTTCCTCTGAAGAAACAATTACCAGTAATATTGCTAGTACTCAGAAAAGAGTAAAGTTTCTTTGAATTTTTTTCAGTGAAAAAGCTAAACATTTATTGTTGATATCTTTATAAGATAATACTTTCACAATAGCTAGTATAAATATACTAGTTAGCTAACATATGATTGGGGTGCTTATCTTCTTCCCTTAGACTTATATACTCTTCTTCAACATATTAATTGATTATTTTGTGCTTAATTTTTGGCATTTATGATTACTGATTTACCCCTAAATATTTGAATATATTATTAATAAAACTCTAATATACTACTGGTAAAATATCTAGATATTATAAGTAGTACTGAATAGCAATGTTTATAATTTAATATTAACAAGAAAATGTTATGTTTAACAGAAAAAAGCTTTGATCGGAATGAGCCCAAAAAGCCTCCTGTGCCACTGAGGACTGATCATCCAGTCATGGGACTACAGAGTGAAAAAAATTTTATAAATACAAATGCAGCCAATGTCATTATAGGAGTGGCTAGAAAGCCTAAGCCAATTTATGTTGACAAAAGAACTGGAGACAAGCATGATCTTGAAACCTCAGGACTAGTTCCAAAATACATCAATAAAAAGGTAGCCTTGTGATGTATTAATGAGACCTAAAATGCAAATAATTTAAGTATGGTGTTCACAGTGATTATCCGTATTATTATTAATAGTGCTCTCACAGGGCAAATTATTCCTCTGCAATCTGTGTTTGGTCCACATCTAATGTGATGAAGTTATGGAGAATTTGGAATGAATAACACCATGTAGTCCAGTAGAGGAAAGCTCTAATTGTTTCCCCTAATTTCAATTATTAATATATTTAACAATTATAGCAAACATTCTCCAAAAGATGTTAATTTTTAGTGTGGTGGACATTTCATGAACAGCATAGGCATGACTAAGAGTCATTACTAAGAAATAACCTTTCAGAAAGTCCTAAGATTTAGTCATTAGGTTGCAGTATCTTGGTAAGAGAATGAGGAAAAATGAAGAGGAAAATAATTTTAGAGCCATCCATCCTATCAATGTAGTATAAATAATTCACATTACAATTTCAACTTGAATGTGTTTGGAATAAAGCAGACCTTGAAAGTACTGTACAATAAGCTAGTCCTTTTGGGACCTTCATCTCTATCTGAAAAGGTGCTTATCAGATAGGCATACAATTTCATTGTTGAAAATTATAGGAGCTTCAGTTTGTTTAAATATAGAAGATCTTTAAAATTTAAAAAGCTTACAAAAATACCTATATAAAACCTATTTTGCTTTGTACTTTGTATACTTACAGAGTATAAAACTGCTAGGAACACATATAGTAAAATATGAATGCAAAATCCTAAAGAATAATAATCCATAATAATAAACTGTGGCAAAAAAGAAAGGAAGGACAGAAGGAAGAAAGAAAGGAAGAGGAAAAACAGAAATTGCAATAGTGATGTATGAGGGGTTTGCATCAAGGTAGTCCAGTGATCTACCATGATGAATCCAGTGCCTGTTCAAAATCAAAACGGGAATCTCCAGGCTGTTGTCAGAGTACACCACTTACTCTCTGTGGAAACTCGTCACTCAATAAGCTAAGACACTTTTGGGAGACCTTAGCAAGTATCTAGGGGTTGGCAGCACATGGCAATAAAGTTATTTCAGGCTTCTCTGAATACTTCCTCCTGTGTCCTGAAGGCTGCTCATAGCCCTTGTCCCATAGGGGATGAAAAACAGAAATTTCACTTTAAAACAACTTCCAATCCATTATTTGTCCACTATGATGTGGAAACCCTTCTCCTTTGCCAACACTGTGCCCCTTCTTCTGGCTGCCTTCTGCCTAAGCTGTCCACTTCAGTACATTTTCTGCCCTGAACAGAAAATTGAGAGTATTCATCATGGAGACAGAAAAAGATTCAGTTAGTCTTCCTGTGCTCGTTTACCAAGCATGCAAACACTCTGCACCTCTTACACTCTTGGTGTTGCTGGCCAGGCATTCAGGGTTCATGAAGGACTTTCTCAACTTACTCTCCACTGATCAGAGTTAAGTTTTTAAAACCCAGAGCGCCTGAGTGGCTCAGTCAGTTGGGCAACTGCCTTCGGCTCTGGTCATAATCTCAGGGTTCTGGGATTGAGCTCACATACCGCTCCCTGATCAGCCAGGAATCTGCTTCTTCCTCTGTCCTTCCCCTGCTCATTCTCTTTCTCTCTCTCAAATGAATAAATAAAATCTTTAAAAATGTATAAGGCCCATGTGAAGGAAATTATAAAGTTTTAAAAAAGATAAAACCTATTAATGGTGAGTGAGAGATCAAGTCTTTAAAGGGCAATGCCATTTTTATAAAAGTGAGTGAACCTCATGTTTTAGTTTCACATAAAATATGGTATGCCCATTTGTGCCATGGGAAACCATCTGTGAAAACAAACTGAAGCACTGATGATTGCCTGAGGTCCACGGCAATGGGCGTGAGACATCATTTCAAATTCTGACTCCACCACTTAACTCTGTGATCTTTCACACATTATTAGATTTATCACAGGTTTGTAGTGAGGATTAAATGATATAAAATCTATCAAGGACTTGACATGATATCTGGCACCCAATAAAAGTTCAATAGAGAGTGGGTAGTATTAATTATTAACATTAAGAGTATGCATTAGCCCTCAGTGATCTAGCATGTGGGAATATTTCAGATCACTGAAGCTTTTACCCATGTGCGAGATAGTTCTTTTTCCTAAAATGTATTACGTTATTCCCTCTATTAAACAGAATATGCCAAATATAAATTTAATCTCTTTGCAATGACTCAGAATCATCATTATGAGCATCAGTAACTACTTAGCTGTAATGAGGTTTTGCCCTCAGTGTTTCCTGAAGTCAATTGGACTGTTTACCACTGCACTAACTTACCAGAATTCTGTGCTCTTAGAATTTATTTGTAGAGTGTTTTGCAACTTGCTGGAACACATTTATAGCTAGGATTTCAAACTGTCCCTTTTTTCAGCCGGGATAGGTTAAGTGATGCTTTGGTAACAAATAACCCCTGATTTCAGTAGCTAAAAGCAACTAGGTTTTATTGTTTGCTTATTGCTCCATGTCCATTAAGTGTTGGAAGTTCTGCTTCTTGTCCTCATTCCAAGACACAGGCAATCCCAAATATTTCCCATCATTATACTAAACAGAAAAAGAACATGGCAAGTCATCCATTAACTCTTGAGGCTTCTACCCAAAAGGGACAGAGGTTACTTCCACTCTCTTTGGGCAAGTCAGGTCACATGATCACATCTTACTTCAAGGGGATCAGGAAAGTGTTGTCCCATCAATTGCCTACAAGGAGAAGAACCAGAATGTTTATGAATAATTGTAATGACTATCATACCTATTGACAGCTTCTTCCTCAGAGAGTTTTTCACTGACCTCCTTATTTATCTAAAATATTTCTTCCCCCTTACTATTCTTTGTTTCAGTTTGGAGCACTGATACATATATTACTTTATACTCTATTTTTGGTGAGTTGCTCTCACTATAGAATGCACATTCCATAAGGACAGAAACTTGCCTTTCTTATTCACTAGTATACCTGGCATCAAGTAAATTCTCAAATAATTTTTTGAAAAACAAACAAGGAGTAGTTCTGTTCTGTACACAGTGGTATCAAGCATAGTTACTAGTCTGAAAAAAATCACAGCGGATTGCTTCACTGTCTATCCTTGTAAGCAGCCCAGGAGCCTTCAAAATGGATTTGGCATTCCAAAAACAACCTTAGGGTCCCAAGTCAGTTTTTACTTAAAGCAGATGTGCATTGTGTATTTGTTTTTACAACACTTTAGAAGCATTTATCTTCTTTTATATAACAAGAACTTGCAAAAGGGACCTCAAGATATTCAAGATATTTAAAGGTAAAAGCTGAAGCACCTAAAAGAAATAAAGAAAAACCAACTCTTAGAGGTAAAACAAGGACTGAGTCATCAGCCAGGAACAGGTGCTGGAAACATTCAGAAGAGAAAAAACAAGTAGCCACAATAACAATTCAGATGGTTTTAAAAGATGAGAATCAACTAGTTCCCAATGGGAAAAGAAAAAAAAAAAAAACCTTGAATTTTTGTCAGTTTACCATGTTTGGAGCAAAGGCTGTGCTCAAAAAATATCTGTAACATTTCTTTGTCTCTCAGTCATTAGTTGATGTGTATACATATGTAAGATTGCATTCAGGATATTGATTTTTTTTTTTCTGAAAAATCCTTTTAAGGATTATGGTGTCACACCAGAATATATATGTAAGCGAAATGAGGAAGTAAAGAAAGCCCAAGAAGAATATGATAATTATATCCAGGAAAACCTTAGGAAAGCAGCTATGAAAAGGCTCCCCGATGAAGAAAGGGAGGCGGTTCTGCAGGTAAGCGTTCTGTAATTTATATTCATATGTAGTACTTTCGAACATCTCTGAAAGAAAGGTCCATCATCAATGAATATTAAAGCCTGCACCTTGACTTTGAAATCAGAACACACTCTTTGGGTTACAGTGAGGATTATGAGCAGCACTCTGACTCTTTGGGGAGAGCAAAAGTTGTAATTAGGAATTACTGAATCATATTTTGTTTCCAATTTTGTGAGATTCTGTTTTTTCCTGGGGTAGTTAGTGTTGTAAGGAGGCCCACCTTCTCCTTCAGTGAACATGCATAAGTAAAGCCAAAAGGTGTTTTTATTTTCATTGTCATGTCCCTGAATTTTTCAAAAATAATATCCATAAAATAGATATTTTTCACTAGATGGAGCTCTAGAATAATTGAAACTGCTCCTAGACCAACTTTTTTTTTTCTTTTCTATAAGCCAAATGTCCAAATTTTAAACTAACCATGTGTTAGGTTTTTTATGTATTTTCCATATTTTGAATAAACTAGGCATAAAGATATATGACCTTATGTGTTTAATGCAAGACTTTTATCTGAAGCATTTAAAATATCTTTAGAGAGTATTTATTAAGCACCTAATTGTACTCTTCTATAGTCATGATATTGTTATAGGTAAAAATAGTACTTTATTCTCGTTATTTTGAAAGATTTCTACAAAGTCATTTCTAGCAACCTTTTAAAAACAGGAAAAAAAATTTTTTCCACATTAACTTCTGTTGAAAATGGATTTGTATGCTGCTATAAATTCTTAACATTTTATTAATGTCATAATCATTAGTAAACATTTACTAAATTACTGTTTTGCATTAAGTATCATGCTAAGCCTCAAAGATATTAAAAAGGGCATAAGATAAAATTCTACTATAGATAATGTAATATAATGGAGGAGAGGTGATATGTATATATGTACATATGTAAATATATGTGTGTTGTGTGTATGTAGAGATCATAAGTTTTATCAGGTTCTAAGACAGAGCATCCACTGAAGGATGTAGCTGGGCCTTAAACTGCACAGTAAGAGGGTCTTCTGGACAGCAGAAGTGACCTAAGGGCAAAGACTGTGTCTCTTTGTTGACAGCAGTCTCCTTTGTGCCTAACTCAGTGCCCAGTATAAACACAGAGGTTTAATATTGGTGTGCTGGAAAGAAGAAAGGAAGAAGGTAGGCAAGAAGGCTGGCAGACATGGAGGTGGGACTTTGGATGTCATTTTCAGAGTACTGGTTTGTGGTCCATTCTCTCTTTCTCTTTCTCTTTCTCTCTTGCTTTCTCTTTCTCCTTCTCCCACCCCATCTCTCTCTGGTTGGATTCTACCATGTATAGAAAGTACAAGCTTTTGTGAAAGCCAGGTTTTTATATCTAAAAACACCAATGGATAGATCATCCAGACAGAAAATCAATAAGGAAACCTCAGCCTTAAACAACACATTAGACCAGATGGACTTAACAGATAGATACAGAACATTCCATCCAAACCCAGAATACACATTCTTCACAAGTGTATATGGAACATTCTCCAGGATAGATTGTATGTTAAGCCACAAAACAAGTCTCAATAAATTTAAAAAATTGAAATCATATCAAGCATCTTTTCCAACCATAATGGTATAAAACTAGAAATCAGTTACAAGAAGAAAACTGGAAAAATCACAAACATATGGAGATTAAACAATATGCTAATGAACAACTAATGGCTCAATGAAGAAATCAAAGGAGAATTCAAAAACTACTTTGGGGGTACCTGGGTGGCTCAGTCAGTTAAGTGTCTGACTCTTGATTTTGGCTCGGGTCATGATCTCAGGGTCGTGGGGTCAAGCCCTATGTCAGGCTCCCCGCTCAGTACAGTCTGCTTGAGATTCTCTCTTTCCCTCTCCCTTGCCCCTCCCCTGCTTGCACATTCTCTCCCTAAATAAATAAATAAATAAATAAAATCTTAAAAAAAAACAACTTTCAAATGAAAATAGAAATACAACCAAAATCTATGGGATGACAGTTTAAGAGGGGATTTTGTAACAATAAAAATTTAAAATAAACCATCTAACTTTATACCTAAGGGAACTAGAAAAAGAAGAACAAAAGAAGCCTAAAGTTCTAGAAGGAAGGAAATAATAAAGATCAGAGAGCAAATAAATGAAATGGAAACTAAAAAGACTAGAAAAGATCAATGAAAGTAAGAGCTGGTTCTCTAAAAAGATAAACTAAATTAACCTTTAGCTAGACTCACTAAGAAAAAAAGAGAGAGGGTTTAAGTAAAATCAGAAATGAAAGAGAAAAAGTTACAACTGAACATAGGAATACAAATGATCATAAAAGAATACTATGGACAGTTCTATGCCAACATTTTGGACAATCTAGAAGACATGGATAAATTCCTAGAAACATACAATCTTCCAAGACTGAATCATGAAGAAGTAGAAAATTGGCATAGACCAAGTACTAGTAAGTAGATGTAATCAGTAATCAGAAAACTCCCAACAAATAAAAGTTCAGGGCCAGATGGCTTCACTGATGAATTCTACCAAATATTCAAAGATTTAACATCTATCCTTCTCAAACCCTTCCAAAAAATTGAACATGAAGGAATGCTTCCAAACTCATTTTACAAGGCCAGCATTACTCTGATACAAAAACCAGTCAAGGACACCATATACACCCACAAATCATAGGCCATAAATATCCCTGTTGAACATACATACAAAGATCCTCAACAAAATATTAGCAGATCAATTTCAACAATACATTAAATGTATCATTTACCATGATCAAGTGGGATTTATTCCAGGGATGAAAAAACGGTTCAATATCCATAAATCAATCAATATTGATATACCATAGTAATAAAATGAAGGATAAAAACCATATGATTATCTCAGGAGATGCAGCAAAAGCATTCGACAAAATTCAAAATCAGTTTGATGATTAAATCAACATAATAAAGGCTGTCTATGGCAAGCCCACAGCTAACATCATGCTGAACAGTGAAAAACTGAGAACTTTTCCTTTAAGATCAGGAACAAGACAAGGATGCTCACTCTCACCACTTTCATTCAACATAGTATTGGAAGTGCTAGACAGAGCAATTAGGCAGGGAAAAGAAATAAAAGCCATTCAAACTGGGAAAGAAGTAAAACTCACTATTTGTGGATGACATGATTTTATATATAAAGACTCCACCAAACATCTCTTAGAACTAGTAAACGAATTTAGTAAAGTTGCATGTCACAAAATCAATACATAAAAATCTGTTGTGTTTTTATACACTAACCACAAACTATCAGAAACAGAAATTAAGAAAATAATTCCATTTATAATTGCAACAAAAAGAATAAAATACCTAGGAATAAATTTAACCAAGGAGGTGAAAGATCTGTGCACCGAAAACTTAGAAGACATTGATGAAAGAAATTGAAGAAGGCAAACTAAATTGAAAGATATCTCATGTTCATGGATTGAAAGAATTAATATTGTTAAAATGTCCGTATTACTCAAAGCAATCTACAGATTCAATGCAATCCCTATCAAAATTTCAATGGCATTTTTCACAGAAATGTAACAAACAATCCTAAAACTTGTGTAGCACCACAAAAAATCCCAAATAGCCAAATCAATCTTGAGAAAGAAGAACAAAGTTGAAGGCATCACCCTCCCTGATTTCAAACTATATTACTAAGATACAGTAATTAAAAAAATAGTGTGGTAATGGCATAAAAACACATAGATCAAAGGAACAGAATAGAGAGCCCCAAAATAAACCCATGCATATATGGTCAATTAATTTATGACAAAAGAGGCAAGAATATACAAAAGAAAAGAAGAGTCTTTTCAAAAAGGGTGTTGGGAAAACTGGACAACCACATGCAAAAGAATGAAACTGGACCATTATCTTACACCATATGCAAAATTAACTCAAGATCGATTAAAAACTTGAATGTAGAATGAAGCCATAAAACTCCTAGAAGAAAACATAGGTGGCAAACTCCTTGATATCAGTCTTGGCAATGTTTTTTTTGGATCTGACTGTTAAAGGCAAGGATGACAAAAGCAAAAATGGACAGCTGGGACTACATTAAACTAGAAAGCTTCTGCAAAGGGAAGGAAACCATCAACAAAATGAAAAGGCAACCTCCTGAAGGGGAGAAGATATTTGCAAATCATATATCTGATAAGAGGTTAATATCCAAAATATATAATATATGTATCCAAAATATAAAATATATAAAGAACTCATACAATTCAACACCACTACCACAACAAAACACCCCCAAACAATCCAATTAAAAAATGGGCAGAGGATCTGAATAGATATTTTCCCAAAGGAGAGATAGAGATGGCCAACTGACACATGAAAAGATGCTCAAATTAAAACCACAATGAAATACCACCTCACACCTGTCAGAATGGCTATTATCAAAAAGATAATAAAAAATAAGTGTTGGTGATGATGTAAAGAAAAGGGAACCCTTGCAGCCACTATGGAAAACAGTATGGAGGTTCCTCAAAAATTAAAAATAGAACTACCATATGATCCAGTGATTCCACTTCTGGGTATTTATCCAAAGAGAATGAAGATATTAATTTGAATCTATATATGTCCCCCCACGTTCACTGCAGCATTATTTTCAATAGCCAAGATATGGAAGCAACCTAAGTGCCCATTGATGTACGAATGGGTGAGGAAGATGTGGCATATCTGTGTGTGTGTATGTTATGCTAAGTGAAATAAGTCACACAGAAAAAGACGTACTATATGATTTCACTTATACGTGGAATCTAAAAAACAAAACAAACAAAACAAAACTCATAAACACAGAGAACAGAGTGGTGGTTGCCAGAGGGGAATGAGGTTGAAGGTGGGTGAAGTGGGTGAAGGTAATCAAGAGATACAAACTTCCACTTATAAAAAAAGTCTGAGGATATAATGTGCACCATGGTGACTATAGTCAGTAATATTGTATCACATATTTGAAAGTGGCTAAAAGAGTGAATCTTAAAAGTCTTCATCACAAGAAAAAAATATTTTGTATCTTTGTACAGTGACATGGTAACTAGACTCATGCTGATTATTTCACAATGTATACAAATATCAAATCATTATGTTGTACGCCTGAAACTGATATAATGTTATATTATACTTAAAAAACAAACAAACAAAAAAACAGGAAAAGAGAGGAAGAACTTCCCTCAGAAGGAAAAGGCTCTTCTGTCCTGTGTCTTTTTAGCTTAGTGGATAAGCAGCCCTCAGTTGCCTAATATGGTCACTGCGGATTTGACAGGACAATAGCAGACCCTTCCTTACATGCCTTATTAGCCAGGTAATATAGCTGCCGTGGTAACAGAGCCACCAGCTCTGCTCCTGAGAAGTCCTGAGTCATGTTTCCCTCCATGATTAAGAGTTGCACACGGCACTATGACAACATAGTTGTATGTGCCCGAATAGGCCACATCCTGCTCATTCTTCATAAAATAACAGTCTCATTATACTTAGAGGATTATCCAGTCTAATCATTCCACACTTCTCCTTTGACATATGAGGATATAAAATGCAAATATGTTAAATTTTGTTCATTTATCTATTCATTCACTTGAACAGGCACTGTACCCAGCCCAGGGGGATACTATTGTGAGCAAGACAAATGCACTCTTTACTGTCAGTACACTTAGAGTTTGGTTTACATTTGCCCTTACCCTTGTCACAAAATTATCAAGGAGCCAAACAGGGACGAAAACCCACATCGGCCAAGTCGTAGGCCAGGGCTTCCCCTGCGACATGGTTCACACGTGCATAGGAAGTAACAAAAGGAAGCTCTGTCAGTCAGAGATCCAGCAGGAAATACAAGGCACCACCAACCAGGATTCTGAAGCGCATTTATGAAGAACTATTTACAGAAGGAAAGCAGGGCTACAGGAGCCAACAAAAAACTCTGTAGCACCCCAGGACTAAGGACAGCGGGAATCCATCACCACCCTAGGCTAGAAGGGCAGAGGCAAGGAACAGTGTTACCAGAGCCTGGTAAGATCTGGAGCCTGGAAGAGGGCTCACTGCACAGTGTTGCCCTTACACACACGTGAGCCAGAACTAGGGTCCAGGTAACGTCAAGGGAGAGGAAGAAGAAATGCCCCAACCTCTCTCTCCTCCCACCAGTGCCGAGCTCAGAGGCTGGAAGCCTAAAGCGGGGCGGGGGGGGGGGGGGGGGGGTGAGGGGGAGACACAACGAGAAGGAGGAGCATGGCACTGAAGGCACTTCCTATTTATTTTATGACTGCTTCTCCCTATCTGAAGCTTTTCCCAAACTAACAATAATAAAAAAAAATAAAATAGAAGAGAGAGAGGTCAATTAAGAAAAAAAGAAAATCACTATTCCTGCAATGAATAAAAGATTTTTTAGATGAAATAACAAAAATAAGTCTTAAAAACAGCAGAGAGGCTATGTCAATAGAATATATTAGTTACATTTAGTTCCCATCCCTGCCTGTTGACTTGGATCCAAAGGTTTTTGTACACACTGGAAGATAAAGCAAACTATCCTTTAAAAGATAAAGGCTACAGAGAAAAAGTGTAGCTGCTGTGACCACAAGTAATGTGGAAATATCACTCAAGTAGCTATGAAAAACCTTTGATATTTGAAAGTGTATAAATGCATAGATTTCCTCTCTGCAGTAGGCACCCCTGTGGAGCACTGTGGAAACATAGTTCTCATTTCATAATGAAAGGCTATGAAAAAAGAATTCTTCTGAGGACATCTTTTTGGAATACATCTCATACACCATGAAGAACTGTGCTAACCCATCCCTCTCTTTTTAAAATGTAACCTGGATATTTTCCCTCTTTCTTTTCCTTTCCTTAAATCTTTCATCTGGTCTCACTCAATAAGGGCTCAAAACTATTGCCCTTTTCCCCGGTCAACCTGGTCTGTACAATGTGCTCTATCCCTATCATCATTTTTACCTAAGCATGGAAATAAACCACTGAAATGTTATTATCCCCCAAAAGCTTCTACAAAATGAAATTTGTACTATGAAGGCTTATTATGAAGATGTTATTATGTAAGAAACTTCTAATCTTCTCTTACACCTAAATATATAGCCATAGATTTCAAGGACCATATTTTCAAGGCAATATTTTAAATTCTACTTTCAGTTTGACTTTTTGTTTTTGTGTAAATAAAGTGATTTGTGTACCCATAGTGAATAACAGAAAGTGTTAATTTTGCAAAAATTCATAGCTCAAATTCGATTAGAGGTTTCAGCCCATTTTGTCAATGAAACCCTCTAGTGCACTGTGATAAGAAATGGGGATTAGCAGATGAAAATAACCTTTATTACTCCTTAGAGATCCCTAATTTTGAATTTGTCAGCTTCTGAGAATATAAAACATTAACTACATTACTGAATTAGCATGCATTTACATTTAATGACATCTCAGTCATTTCTGGTATACATTAATGGGATGTATAGACCCCTTGACTATATGAAGAGTTCTTTCTAATATATTGAAAAATACTTAAAGGATCATCTCTTGTTACATTGAATTTTGGCATTTTGTACAATTCCATTTGGTCAAATATAAGCAAATGTGCCATGCAAGTCCAAATTAGGTCTTTTGATGAATGGGGATAATGGTTCAAAACTAAAATCCTAAAGAAAAAAACTAAATTTTTTATAAGAAATAATTTCCTATTCAAAAATATGTCTTGCTTGCGGGGGGGGCGGGGGGGGGCATCGATTCTCACTTGTTTTTACCAAAGCATTTGCTATGAGCTTAGTTTCATACTACTTGTAACTCTGCATATGCATATTTAATGGCAAAAACAAGTAACAGTAACATAACAGAGCAAATAAATACTCCCTCTGGGAACTGAGCACACAATCTAGGACAGGATTTGGCCTCTGCACAATATTTCCTGTTACTGTAGCCAAGTACTCAATAAATACATATCGTTTTGTAAAGTTATTTTCATCAGTTTCCTTTACCTATTTACATTTCTCTTCACCAGTACACTATATATATTTTTTAACCATTTATGTTACTTTTGCAGTTACCTTAGTATTTAGAGTTCTCATTCCCATTTACAGGGGCTGAAGAAGAACTGGGAAGAGGTGCATAAGGAGTTTCAGTCTCTCTTGGTGTTCAGTGACTCCATCCCAAAGAAGATCCGCAAGCAGAAGCTGGAAGAAGAGATGAAGCAACTGGAACATGACATCAGCATCATCGAAAAGCACAAAATTATTTATATTGCCAATAAGTAATAATGGATTTTTAAAAAATATAGTCATTTTAACATAGGGGAAAAAATGAAACTTTGCTTTTCAACGAGGAAAACACTATTAAGAGAATAAAAATAGTTTTTACCAAAATGCTGGGGCAATGATTAAAGGGTAATCAAATTATTCTACCCATGTGAGAGAAACTTTTGTTTTTACCAGCATTAGGATTTCCACGTATAAGCAGAAGTTTGATGTGGCGTGTTCCAGTTTGTAAGGTGATCCATTATTTTTACGTACTTGTTTCACAGAAATATTAATTTCCGGGTGCTGAAGAATAAAGTCAGCACTCGGAACTTCAGATTTTTTCTATACTGCATGAAACAAAGAGCACAACATTAAAAACTGTGAAGTATTTTGAATTGGACATAGTGGCATATGCTTTCTTCCTACTCCAGTGCTTTCTAAACATTGCTTAAGATTCCCACACATTCAACAGCATGCAATCTCTGATAACCTCTGTCATTTGCAGCTCTTCCCAACTGCAAATACCGTCAGTGTCTGTAATGCTAGCTATGCCAAAGAGGAAGGAAATGAAGAGGTAACATAAAATCAAGAAGACAACTTAGAAAATGCATCACTGAGCATAATCAAAGAGAACAGCCTTCTTCTGGGCATATAAACTTTTAAAAACTTTGCTACTCAAAGTGCTTTATTCCATAATTCACTATAGGTGTTTCACTAAAATGGGATGTTCCTTTTTCTTTTTTTGTTCCTATGTATCTATTTGGTGAATTCTAAAGTTTCCTTTTGTATGATTAATTATTAAGCAATAAGTTTATGCGAGTAGAGCTGTCTTCAACTCAAAATAAGTATATAAGGAGAGTCTAAAAGGAAAGAATTCTTGTATGAAATTTTAAATTAGAGAAATTCAGTAGAACATGAAATACAAAATATCAGAGCAATAACAATGTCTGCTGCTTACACTGATTTTTATCTTATGGATGATGGAAAAAATGGCATTTTTTTAGCTTTTTCAGAAACAGAATTTGAGAGCATTGTAGAAAATCTTACTTTAATTAAATAAAAATGGTTATATACAAATATTTTTGAAAACTCACGTTAAACTTTTTTTCACATCTTTTTATGAACCTCATTTCTGTATTTATTACCTTAGAGCAGATATAAAACTAAAGCTAGTGATTATCCAGAATGGTTGCTTGCTATTTAGGATAGGCGAATAGTTGTAACAATAAACCCAGAATGTATAATAATAACATAATAGAAACTCATATCTTGCTCACATAACAGTACTGTGCTGCAAAGACATGAGCAGGAGCTCTTTTGCACAGTTGCTCAAGGACCCAGACTTATGGAGTGGTAGGCTCTGTTCTCTCCAGAGTTCAAGCCTAGAAAAGGTGCACATCATTTCTCTTTGCATTTTCTAAGTCAGGAATACTAGTTGCACATACTACCTCTAAACACAAACCACCACCAAATCTTATTTGTCTGGTAAACATAAATTTCTCATTTACGTTACTGTCCTATGTGAATGAGGGTGGGGGGTGGTACTCTGTTCCATGCAGTCACTCAGAGACTGCTGATACAGCGGCCCTTCTCTGCCACGCTGAAGGATAAGATGTTTAGGTTAGTATTTTATTTGTGAGATGATTCCTATACATAACTAATTTTTTAAAAAATTCAAAACCAGTAGTGATGCAAAAATATTCTAATTATTTCAGCCTCATGGTTGTTAGGTTTAGGGACCACGAATGAGAGTTGCCTTACATATCTTTGTGGTTTTAATGGATGGTTTTTCTCTTCCTGTATGTCTACTAAAGAATAGACTTTTCTCCATGGCCCACGATGTTATTCTAGATTGACTTTATTGCCTTTCTCATTCACAGGCCTCTTAGGGAAACCTTCCCATCCGTTATTCCTGAGACATTATCCTACACTCCTACCGTGGGATCCTAAACTTGAAAATCTCCAGTGCTAGCTTCCCACATTCACATTCAAACACACACACACACACACACACACACACACACACACACCTGGGTCATTCTACCAGGCAGAGGAGGGACAGACACCTGACTCAATGATTGATCAGTGATCAGATTCTCTTTCTCGAGAATGTGAATTAAGAGACACAGAGACCACAGTCATTTGGGAGCAGGCACTTGAGCCTAAAAGGTCAAACTTCATTCCTGCAGCTAGTTTGACTTGGTTTTTATTCCTATTCAAAAGAGCTCTGAGTAGAATAAAAACCTGATGTGGTCTGGCCCTTTGCCTGTGACCTCTTTGGCTTGGTTCCTTGAAATGCTGCCCCCTCCCCACGGTGATGGGTGTTCCTATAATACTGAGATATAGATGCCCCTCCCCCCAGTCTTTGCACATTGTTTCCTCTGCCCTTTTCTTTCTCCTCCTGCATATCTGCCTGGAGAAAATCTGCTCTTCAAGAGTTGGATCACATTACATTTCCGTGACACCCCTTTTTGATTTCTCAGACTCAGTCCTCCTCTTCCAGCATTGCTCATGTTGTATTGTGTATATGTGATTATCTGCTGTTTCCCACAAAACTGCTCGCTTCTGGGGGAGAAGGGGCTGTATTTTTTTGTCTGCATTCCTTAGAATCTACATCATAGAAGGTGCTCAGAAAACCTTTGTTGAATAAATTAATGAATAATGTCCAAACATATACTTTGATGACCCCTTGGCATTATTATCACGACATAAATCAGACTTAGAGGATAGGGATTTGGGCCACTAAACAAGGCAGTTGACACCGCAGCAACTAGCTGCATGAGCAAGTCAGGAGAAGGCAACCTCTTGTAGTGCTTATGAGCTCAAGCTCTGGAGTCAGGTGGATGCAGGTTCACATCCCAGCCCAGCACTTATTAACTGTGCTTCAGAATCTTTTTAAGATATGTTTTCCCAGTCTATAAAATGGGGTTGATAACCTATAGCCATGCTTTATAGAGTTGTGATGGGAATGGAATGAAACAACATTACAACAGCATAGTCCCTGGCATGTAGGAAGACAATACATTCCTTACTAAGGTTTATTATTAAGAATCCAATTCTGGGGCACCTGGGTGGCTTGGTCGGCTAAGTGTCCAACTCTTGGTTTCAGCTCAAGTCATGATCTCAGGGTAATGGGATTGAGCCTTGTGTGAGGCTCCATGCCCAGCATGGAGCCTGCTCAAGATTCTCTCTCTTCCTCTGCAACCACCCGCCACCCCTGGTCAAGCTCACACTCTCTCTCTCTATCTCAAAAAAAAAAAAAAAAAAAAAAAGAACACTTCAGTTCTGTAGTACTTTTGTCCATTTGGTTCTGGGCCCATTAGCATACTATCAATAGAACTTCCCAAGCTTATAAAATCCAGTTGCAGGAAAGGACCTGATTGAACAGTTTTGAAGTCCTAGCCTGAAATTACCCTAGTCTGGCTAATCTCCTTAGTGGCACATGCAGATGATAACTGTATTTGGAAACAGCTATCTTTAATGACTGGCAAAAATTTGGCAATACTTCCTGAATTACTCAGCGCAGATATCCCCCCCACACACACACAAAAGATAAGCTTAAGTCAGTAATGCTGCCAAGCGTCACTAAGGAAAAAGGTTTGCAAGGTTGTCTCCAACAAAGCGTCCTGGGTAATATTTATTAGTGAATGAATGTGGTCCAGGGCCTGAGCTCAAGTCTGAGGGCCCATAGGTTCATTGTTCTCAGGACCTCAGAGACTGGTGCACATGAATTAAAAGGCACATGAATCTGAGTTGCCTCCTGAAGATCGATTTTTTTATTATGATAAAATACATAACAAAACTTACTATCTTAACCATTTTTAAATGTACAGTTCAGTGGGATTAAATACATTCAGTGTGTTGTGCACCCATCACCACCATCTTTCTCTGTAAGCCTTTTCATCTTATAAAATAAACTCTGTACCTTCTAAATAGTAACTCCCCATTCTCCCCCATCCCCCAGCCTCTGGCAACTGCCATTCTAATTTCTGTCTCTATGACACTTAAAAATAGACTAAAGAATTAATAGAAGTTGGGAGAGATGG
The DNA here is from genome assembly GCF_011800145.1 of Mirounga leonina. Lineage (NCBI taxonomy): Eukaryota > Metazoa > Chordata > Mammalia > Carnivora > Phocidae > Mirounga > Mirounga leonina. Next base: position 1,626,432 of record NW_023270627.1, read on the forward strand.
GGAAAAGAAGGATTGTGGAAGTAAAAAATTCCAAGCAGAATGTAACATATAAAGGATATGGGGCAGGGAACTCTCAACCCATAGGAGGGAGGCAGCCATTGGGGCTGGGGTATACAGCGAAGGGAGAAGGATTCAAGCTGAAGATGAAGAGGGAAGCAACAGGCATTAACCTGTTTAAGCAGAGATGGGGCATAATACAATATATTTTTAAATGATCACTCACTACATAGATTAAAGTAGAAGAACGAATGAATGTGGAGAGACTAGGAGGCTATCATAGTCCTCCAGGTGAAGAATATAGTGGCATATACCAGTGCCATGGTAGTGTGAAGACGAAGCATAGCTGCTGGCTTCAAGAAATATATAAAAATAAAAATGTAACTTGTGATGGATTGAAAGGGGAGGAGATGGGAGATTTCAAGGATGACCACCAAATTTATGATTTTAGCAGCCAAGCAATGGAGGTGCCATTTTCTGAGTTGGGGAAATCTAAAGGTGGACCAGACTGGGGAGGATAGGTAAAGAGATCAAGAATATAATTTTAGACCTTTGTATTTATGACAATCTTGTGACATTTAGTTGGAGATAGATGATGATAAATGATGGTGACAGATAAAATTTTACACATGTATTTATGACAATTCTGTGACATCTAGTTGGAGATAGATGATACAGATAGGTAGGTAGATCGATCGATCAATAGATAGATAGATAATTTGAGTGAGAGGGGTGCCTGGGTGGCTCAGTCAGTTAAGTGTCTGACTCTTGATTTCAGCCTGTTCTTGATCTCAGGGTTGTGAGATCCAACCCAGGGTTGGGCTCTGCGCTGTGCATGAAGCCTGCTTGGGATTCTCTCTCTCCTTCTCCCTTTGCCCCTCCATGCACATGCTCTCTCTCTCTCTCTCTCTTTCTCTGTCTCTAAAAAAAAAAAAAAAAAAGATCTGGGATAGAGCTATAAATCTGAGAATTCATCAGCATGAATGAGATCACTTTGGGACAAAGTATCCAGTGAGAAGACCATAAATGAGATCCCAATGACTCTACCATGTAGAAATGAGATGGGAGAGCAGGAAGGAGCAAGTAGATGAGAGAATGAGTGGCCTGAGAGGTCATAAGAAAACCAGGAAGCCAAGGAAATTCAAAAAAGAAGGACCCTTTTCCTAAGGGAGATGCTGGACAATGGGAATGAAATTCTCAACACCCCAGCTGGGCTTTCCTCTACCCTGCTCTGACCAGGAGACAGGTCAACTCCCTACCTTGGTTCCCCTGCTCCTGTTCTATATTTGCTGTTCAAACTCTTATGCTGAAATCCTCTTATCTCTCTAGATATGTTAATGTCATTGGCCAATGTCACAAGATTAGCATGTGACTTAACTTGTCTATTAATACAGCCCACATTAACAGTTGGACCACCAAAGCCAAGGATACTTTTCAACAGCTCAAGGAAATTTTTCAGTAGGTAAGAAGGCCAATACTGGTTAATAGCATAATTAACTCTTAAGAGGGCAATCTAACTTCTCTCATTTCCAAGTTCTTAGTAACCCACAGAAGGTGATTTGTTCATAAACACTGGTTCTTCCAAATAAAAGACAAGCATAGATAAGAGACAAAAAGAGCAAGATAATTTTTCTGGAGGGTTTGTTCCTTCCTGGCTGAGACCTGCTATGGTGAAAAAAATTTGGTTCTGACGGTTAAGTTATGTGACCTTTGGGAAATCACTCAGTGTCCCTCAACCTTAGTCTCCTCATCTGTAAAGTGAAAAAACTGAAGTAGGTTTCGTTCAACCCTCCCTCCAGTTCTAATGGCCCGTCGCTCTCAAAGTATATGACTATTTTCAACTTAGCTTATGCAGAAGTTTGGTCTTGAAACTCATCAGGACACAGAAAAGCACTAGAAGATCCAGAGCCAATGATAGGCACCAACACTCACCAGCTCAATCTGCCATTTGACATATTGGAAAGAATGTTAAGTAGAGCACAACTCTTTGCTAGTTTTTAGGTCTTTTTAGAAGGAAACTTTATAATAATAGTCATTTGAGGTTTTCAACTACTCTAAAGGTGTTCTTTACTCAAGGATTTTAAATAAATGGTCTCTCTAGGAAACCAGTGCTGGAAGAAAGGACAGAAGTGGAGAACGAAAAGAAGGAGGGAAGGGAACAGGGACAGGAAGAGAGCATCTTAAAAAGAAAGGGAATATGTCCTTTTAGCTAGAAAGAGTGGTTCTCATTATAGAAGAACATTCTCTCTGACCATGCCAGACTCTATGCTCTTAGAACAAGGCCTATGGCAAAAAAATAAATAAGGAAAAAGGAACCTATGATAAACCATTGATTCATTCGTTCATTGGTGAAAGACATCAAAGGTGACAGCAGCATTTTTTCGTCGTAATGTACTTGGTGAGAAATAACTAAAATTAGCAACAGACGAAGTTGATGCTAATTATCCCTGGAAACTGAACATACCGTTTCACAAGATCGGTGTAAAAAATCCATGCACATGTTAATTTTTTAAATGGTACATGCAGATATGGCCTTTAGAATCAGGCTTTTTATTCTACAGGATGTTGCCTATATAAGGAGATGAGATTGGATGAGTGATATAAATTATATATATATATATAATTTTTAAATTAGACAGGTTGAGGGACACTGAGTGATTTCCCAAAGGTCACATAACTTAACCGTCAGAACCAAATTTTTTTCACCATAGCAGGTCTCAGCCAGGAAGGAACAAAACCTCCAGAAAAGGGGCGCCTGGGTGGCTCAGTTGGTTAAGCGACTGCCTTTGGCTCAGGTCATGATCTCAGGGTCCTGGGATCGAGCCCCTCATGGGGCTCCCTGCTCGGCGGGAAGCCTGCTTCTCCCTCTCCCACTCCCCCTGCTTGTGTTCCCTCTCTCGCTGTCTCTCTCTCTGTCAAATAAATAAATAAAATCTTTAAAAAAAAAAAAAAAACCTCCAGAAAAATTATCTTGCTCTTTTTGTCTCTTATCTATGCTTGTCTTTTATTTGGAAGAACCAGTGTTTATGAACAAATCACCTTCTGTGGGTTACTAAGAACTTGGAAATGAGAGAAGTTAGATTGCCCTCTTAAGAGTTAATTATGCTATTAACCAGTATTGGCCTTCTTACTTACTGAAAAATTTCCTTGAGCTGTTGAAAAGTATCCTTGGCTTTGGTGGTCCAACTGTTAATGTGGGCTGTATTAATAGACAAGTTAAGCCACTTAGGCACTCAAATGAATGTTGTCTATGAAGCAAGGGTATACACTTACCTAATGTTGTTACTGATATGGAATATGGATATGGAATTCTTTTGGAATAAAAGTTATCTATCCCACCGCTGAACCTCTGCTACCAAGTTCTCCTTTTCTGAGACAGCCAATGTTATCAACTTTTATGTACCTTTCAGAAATATTTTATCAAAACAAATGAATATGTATGTGTATATACAAAAACATACATAACTATATATACACATATATATACGTATATATTCCTCTCATTTTGTTAACTCAAATGAGAGTATACAATACTTGCTTCTTTCAGTTAGTAATATTGTAGAGCTCATTTTTATCAATATATACTGTTCTTTATTTCTTTTTGTGGATGTATGGTATTAAATCATATGTCTGTATATAATACACTTCACCAGTGCCCTATCGATGGACATTTAAGATTTCACTTAAGTTGTTTTTAATATTTACTATTAAAAGCAAGGCTACAATTTAATGACTTTCAACATACATCATTTCACATATTAGGTTCTATTTGTAGGAAATCATTCCCAGGAGAGAAATAACTAGGTTAAAAGGTATGCGAATTGTAATTTTATTAGAAACTTTTTTTTTTTTTTTTTACTTTGTGGTGTGTGTGTGTTTGTGAATAGGAGATGTATATACATGGACCAGTGATTTGCCCAAATGGAAGAAGAGAGAAGTAAGTCTCCCTCATGCTGTTTCCTCCAGCCACTGCATCCCCCTTCCCAGAAGCAATCACTGTGACCAGCTTCCTGTGTAAGTTTCCAAAGACTATTCTATGCATTTATGTATCTATAATATAAACACAATCATCTATGAATGTATAGGAGAAGTACTCCAGTTTGACAGATATGCAGTTTTCTTCTGTCACAGTCTGGGGATCAGAAGACTCTTGCCAAGAGAGGCATCACAGATCAGTGTAAGTGTTCAAGTAAGGAAAATATCTTTTTATTGTCCTGTCATTCTTTATCAGCCAGACACCAGCAACATTGTGGATTCCATCAGGAATTCTGACCTTCACTATGCCTATGTGTACATTCTGGATGGAAGAGAAGCGATGGGTACCAGTTGAATTTTCCAATCTGGATTCGCTGCAACCATCTGAGATCTGCTTTCATCTTTTTTTTTTTTTTTAAGATTTTATTTATTTATTCATGAGAGACAGAGAGAGAGAGAGAGAGGCAGAGGGAGAAGCAGACTTCCCGCGGAGCAGGGAGCCCGATGCGGGACTCGATCCCAGACTCTGGGATCATGACCCGAGCCTTAGACAGACGCTTAACCATCTGAGCCACCCAGGCGCCCAGATCTGCTTTCATCTTCCCAGTGGTAGAGTCTGTGTTGGGTCTCCTGCCCCCTTTGTTTTATGTTTCTCTCTTTCTTGACTGCATTTTCCAACACTGGAGGACTACACATTTGGACTTTAGGTGGCAACCTGCATTCCAAGAAGCCCTCCTTAACACAAGTCTGTTCACTTCCATCTCTCTGTGCAAACTGCATGGCCCTTGCCTGACTACTTTTCTCTCATCATTATCTTGATAAAAGCAACAAGGAGCCATCAACCTACCGCAATATTCTGAGTTCTTCCAAAGAGTTCCCCTCAAGGGGATAGACAAGCCAGTGGTTTCGCTTCTATGACAGTTCGAGTGACAACTTTACCAAATATTTTGCCATGGGATAACAAGGGTCAACAGCTTTCTAGCCTGCCCGAGAATCTCTCCTATCATCTATATGTCATGCAGTTCAATCACTACTAAGAGGAATCAGACCATTCTAAGGCACAGAAAGCCTGTCAAGTCTTACCTTTCGCAGGATTCTGTTCCAATGATGTGGCTATATCACCTAAGGGGACACAATAGCCAGAGTTTGCTATCAAGGCCCCCTACCCACCAATAGAGTTAATCAAGGCAAAGTTAACTGTCCAAAAGTTTCTCGTAAGCAAGGAAAGCAACAAAACAGAAGGACTCAGTGGCTGTCTACTTTCCTTTCTATTCCCTGGCCTTTCTAAGGCCAACAAAGGACAAACCCTAATCTTGTGCAATTCCCACACATGAGCTGTGCTCTTTTGGACTAATGCAGGTTTCTTTTATCTTTACTGGCTTTGAGGAGACATCAGATTTTCTTGTGGATGAGCTCTGTGGCTCTCCACAGCCAGCAGGCTTAGGCTTCAGGCCCAGAGCACCCTGGAGGCCCCATATGGTTTCATCTGGACAAATACTTTCAAACAAATTCCCTGGCTTTTCTGCAGAATTATTGAGATGACAGACACCTGCCACCCACGTAGTAAGATGATGTTCGGCACTAACCCGAGGGCCTTACAAGGTACAGGTGGTATAAGCAAGTAAGACTGGTGAGTTCAGCCTGAAATCATAACATTATCTTAGATTTTATCTTTATTTATTTTTTTAAAGATTTTATTTATTTGACAGAGAGAGACACAGTGAGAGAGGGAACACAAGCAGGGGGAGGGACAGAGGGAGAAGCAGGCTTCCCAAGGAGCAGGGAGCCCGATGTGGGGCTCGATCCCAGGACCCCGGGATCATGACCTGAGCCGAAGGCAGACGCTTAACCACTGAGCCATCCAGGGGCCCCTATCATAGATTTTAGATCACCAACTTGCTACAGCATTAACTGCAGGAGTTCTTTTGTAATGCACCCAAAGCTTTTTTTTTTTAAATCTCTTTGACACACCCTTTGGAGAATTAAAATACAGTAGTAAAGCCTAAAAGACTCTGGTAAGAAGCCTTCTAAGTATATTTTATAGCATAAAAAGTAAAATAAAGAATATGCCAAGATTCTAAGGGTTCAAAATTTCTAGTTACTCCAGTATGAGCCAAGAAATTGATGACAATTGACCCTTATGCTTTCAAAAATTAAATGAAATGGAGAATTCTAAGAAAGTAAAATGTAAGCCAAGGGCCTTCAGTAGAATATGCTCTCTGTAAAAGATACATTATTCTATCATCATTTAGTCTTAGGTTTCTAGTATTCTCTCAGAATTTTAAGTATACTTTAAGTAATTACCTGGCATTGATTCAGCATCTGGTATTTGGGGATTTTTTTAGACTGAGGTATTTTTCACATAAATTCAATTCAATTCAATTATAATGAGTGTTTAGATTGATACATGTTTTTAAAGATTTATTTATTAATTTGAATGAGAGAGAGAAAAAAAAAAGCATGTCAGCAGAGGGTAGGGGCAGAAGGAGAAGGAGAGGGAGAGAGAGAATCTCAAGCAGACTCCCAGCTGAGTGCAGAGCCTGATGCAAGTCTCCATCTCACGACTCCAAGATCATGACCTGAGCCAGAATCAAGAGTCAGACGCTCAACTGACTGAGCCACCCAGGTACCCCTAGATTGATATTTTCTTATTACAATCCTTTTAATACACACATTGAGACTTATTTTCTTAAAATAGTTAGATTTTAAAACTATTTTAAATTGTTAGTTTCTTTTAAAAGTCATCAGAATTCACATGGCTAGATAGTTTATTCAAATGTTTAAGAGAAAACTAAATCTAAAATTATTATATTTGCTAACCAATATTTTTCTGGGGGTCTTATGTGGTATGATCTTTCACCCCTACTCCACCTCACATATTGAACTTCTGCTTTCCTCTTACGTATCCTCAAGATCATATTTTCCTTATTCATCCTTTTCCTATGCCCATATCTCATTAAATCTAAGATGTCATTGTAGATGTATCATTTTTGGTACCAGTAAGAAAAAAAAATCTTAGTCACAGTGCTTTCTTATCACTTAGAATTTTTATTTTATAGGAAAAGAGACTTTTTCTACTTAATATGCAGATTTTTTCATGTATTCTTATGTGAAATAAAGAGATTAAGGTTAAGGTAGTCCTAAAATGTCTTTACATTTAGAGCTAGACTCAAATCCAGCTCATTGTGGAAGCATCCATAACTCTAACCCCACTCGACACTTCCCATTGCTCCCAGAACCCTATGTATCCTCTTATGTAGTGCTCTGCCACATTTTCTCTCTTCTTCAGAATAAATTCTTATGAACCATGCTGTAAGACTCCTCTTTGATATTGCTTGGCACAGCTTTTAGCTGAGTTAGGGTGATGCCCTTCTGGGAAATTAGAGCAGAATAAAAAATGCAGTGGGCACCAAAGTGCCTATTTTGATGGTTTGTTTAGCAAACCTAGTTTGATCATTGGATGTGCAAAAATTTTCCTTATATTAGAGTCCTTATCCTCCCCCTCTAACATCAGCCTATTAAATACACAGTATGTTGGATTTGATTCCCAACTGATGCTCAATTGGTGTAGCTTAGATATTTGTGTGGAAATTTACTACAGTGACTACCCTTCCTTCTAATGGGGAAAAAGTTTTGTTCCTATGGTAACTGTTTCAGACCAGTGCATACTTACTATACTTCTAAAATATGCAACCCATCCTTATGGGAGTACACATCATCTTGAGAGATTTTTTTATTCCTTCAATAAGCATTGATTTTTTTTTTCCTTTTCACCTGATTTCCGAGTAAAATAAAAATTGTAAGAATTGCTAAGGCAGAGCTTCAAGGGAAAAAAAAAGAACCATGGATGAACCTGGCCCTTGGCAGTTGTCATGAGAGAGCAGAAACAGTCCTCAAGTGATTTCTGGGAACACATGACTAGTCCCTCCATAGCTGTATTTCTCCCAGACTTTATATTTTCCATGCATCATCATGTTTTCTGTGTTTGGGATGTTGCTATGCAAAATGATATAAAAGAGTGTTTTTTTTCCTAAGGCAATTAAGTTTAGCAAATGCTACTCTAGAATGATGCAGAAGTTCCTTAGAAAAATTTTAGAACTCCCTGGGGAATGATCTAAGAATGCTCATGATAAGAAAGGATGAATGTCAATCATGGCTTAAAATGTCATTCATCAGCTCCAGGGACTTTGTAACTACTGACATCACTTAAGCCACAGTTTTGAAAAGGGTTCTTCTTTGTATTTTGCAAACAAAAGGCCCTCCTGATCTTTTTCTTCAAATTCATTGGTCTCTATGAATTTTTCCCTTTAAAAATTATATACTACAATAGAAAAGAAGAAAGAAAGAAAGAAAGAAAGAAAGAAAGAAAGAAAGAAAGAAAGAAAGAGAAAGAAAGAAAGAAAGAAAGAGAAAGAAAGAAAGGAAGGAAGGAAAGAAGAAAGAAAGAAAGAAAGAAAGAAAGAAAGAAAGAAAGAAAGAAAGAAAGAAAGAAGAAAGAAAGAAAGAAAGAAAGAAAGAAAGAAAGAAAGAAAGAAAGAAAGAAAGAGAAAGGAAGGAAGGAAGGAAGGAAGGAAGGAAGAAAGAAAGAAAGAAAGAAAGAAAGAAAGAAAGAAAGAAAGAAAGAAAGAAAGAAAAGAAAGAAAGAAAAGGAAACGAAAACACCAAAACTACAACTTTAGCATTTGTTAGAAAAATTAGCATCATGGTCTCCTTTTCATTTTATCTTTCTTTTGTGGGTATGTGTGTGAATTTTTCTTCAGAGCTCACTCCGAGAAAGATCTATGGATTCTATAGTTCTGTGATAGACTTTTAGAAGAGGAGTTATAAAACATGTTCATAGGATCTTAAGCACATAACTCCCATCCTCAGCATACATGACCCATATAGACTCTAAAACGGTGAGTCTTCATAACTAAAGGGGCAGCATGGGTTTACTTAAGGATTGGCAGCACCCATCTTGCTACTTATAAAGAAGCCAAAATAGGGGCACCTGAGTGGCTCAGTCAGTTAAGTATCTGCCTTCAGCTCAGGTCGTGATCCCAGGGGATAGAGCCCCGCATCGGGCTCTCTGCTCCTTGGGGAGTCTGCTTCTCCCTCTCCCTCTACTGCCTCCCCCTGTTTGTACTCTCTCTCTCTGTCAAATAAATAAAATCTTAAAAAAAAAAAAAGAAAAGAAAAAAGAAGCCAAAATACAAGGTTTGGGAGAGAAGAGAGTGAGCGATTATACATGACTCAACTTTTGGGGCCTCCAAAGGTAGCAGTGCCTGTGTGGTTGTCAACCCAGAGTAAGATACAGCGTTCCTAGGCGATTCTATGGGATTCCAAACATCCTGCCTGCCCTTATCAACATGCTGCAGTGTCTGAAATTCCACCATCATGTCTCATTGGGAGGCACATAAGGGAGTAGGGGCAGCCTAGGGGGCTGAAAAGAAGCCATGGGCATGGAGCATACTATGCAAGGCAGGTCTAGGGGGCAGGACCTTGGGGGGAGCTTGGACAACAAAGGATATCGTGAAGGACATTAGCTGCTTATTGAGTGAGGGAGTGTTGGCATCTCTAAGAGGAGATTGCTGAAGGACCTACAAGGCTTTCCTGCTTGCTAGGTTTGCCTTGCAAGACACCAAATTTGTGCGGTCTTGTACCTCATGGGAAGGAGCACTTCAACAAGGCTAGGCTTACACTTTGCCTTGTTCATCTGTCCTGCAACAAGATTATTGTCAGAGAGAAAGGAAACAGGATTCTTTTTCCTCTTGGGCGTGGGAAAACCCCACTCCCTATATTGGAATCAGAAGGAAGAAGGAATGGTATAGTGCAAGATCTTACTTGACGATAGGCTTAAAAAAATATATATATACCAGGTGATGACATTTTCCACCAATATTTTCCACTCTTTTGGTGTCCCAATGATGATTTTGCTGTTAACCAGAAATACCGGAAGCCTTGTCTATGGAAATCTGTTAAAATCTTTTTTAAAACATTATGTATTGCTTTACTACTTCCTTTTATCTTTAGGATGACTAATATCTTTCAGTCTTGGGTGTGTTGAGCCAAAATTATTTGGTCAAAATTATATATATATATATATATATGTACATATGTAAATATATTAAATATCTATACTTTTTACACACCTATATACATATAGGTGTTACTACTATCCAAGTAAGGACATAAAGAAAGGTCAGGATCACAGTAAGACTGCTAGAAAGTCTCTTGTAGAATTTTTATTCAAGGATCTAAATATTGAATTAAGCAAAGAATAATGCAGTGAGAAATACTAGGGCTTCACTGGGTGAGGGGAAAAAAAATACAATTCATGATATTTCCTGCCCTACCTCCATGGTGAGTATTCAGCTTGATTGGAGGGATAGTCTCATTTGTAAGAGCCAATGCCTTTCATCATTTCTGGGCATGGCATCCATTAAAGGCAGGCCAGGTGGTGCAAGGTGCACTTGCTGAAAGAAATCACATGGTTTCATTATGAAGAGGAATGACAGAAGAATGGGTAGTCCAGACCAGCTGGATGCATCTCTGCCACTTTCTCGGTGTGTGTGGGCATACACACATACTCACACATACACATACTCCAGAAAAAGAAGACTTCAGAAGCTCTGAATTTGTAGAGGCAGAAATTGAACCTGGTACCCATGGAATCTAGAACCTTCTGTTCTATTAGGGTGAGCAAAGCAGTAGGTCTTGCTCATCGTGGAGACAAAATCTGCTCATTAAATTAAGCAAAAAATAACTCAATTATTATATTACTTTCCAAAGCCATGAATAGCCAATTAAATGAGAAACAGAGACATTGCCACATTTTCTTCTCTGTAACAATAAGAACTTCAAACATATACAGTAGTTATAGGGTCTGTATTGTTCTACGTGCTTAACTTAAACTCACTTAGTCCTCATAATAACCTTATGATGTAAGTATGATTACCACTTTCTTTTACTAATCGGGAAACTGAGGCACAGATAGGTTAGGTAATTGTTCAAGATCCCACCATTAATGGGAGAGTGTGGATGTCCATAAATAAAGCTATATATTCGGGCACCTGGAGTACATCTTACAAAGATTTCACTTAATCTCTAACATCCTTCCTGTACCATATTCCATTCCCTTCAATGCCTACATTATGTGGAGTGGCGCATTCTAACAGAAGGAGATTGCATAATGGAAAAGGCATCCAGGAACCCGGCTGGCAACACGGGCTGCTCAGTTGATGCTGGAAAGTGCCTCAGAGGAAGGTGTTTCTGGTGTCCAGAAAAAGCCCTACGGCACTGGCAGGAAGGATGAAAGGAAACCGGTGGGTGTTATGGTCCCAGAGAGTGTTGGCACTGCTTTCAAATTTAGTGAGAAAGTTGCACATACCTCACATAATGGGGTCTCCCCCTTATTAGCCGTGTTAGTATTAAAGCCTTTTCATACACTTCATTTAAAATTTTTTTTAATTTGAATACAGTTGGCACACAACGTTACATTAGTTTCAGGTATAGGACATGGTGATTCAACAACTCTACGTGATGAACCACAAGCATGTAACTACGGTCTGTCACCACAGAGCACTATTACAACACCACTGACTATATTCCCTGTGTTTGTACATACCTCATATTTCTTTTTTTTATTAAAGATTTTTATTTATTTATTTGAGAGAGAGAAAGCACAAGCAGGGGGAGCTGCAGGCAGAGGGGGAGGGAGAAGCAGACTCCCTGCTGAGCAGAGAGCCTGATGCGGAGCTCGATCCCAGGACCCTGAGATCATGACCTGAGCTGAAGGCAGAGGCTCTAACCAACTGAGCCACCCAGGCGCCCCCATTCTTCATTTTTCTTCTCCAATTACAAGTGTGACAGAAATGCCAATACAGAAATGGCATAAAAGTCATGTTCAAGTTTCTTTTTCTATTCTCTAGACATACCTGGAGGTTTTAATTCATACTCCCTTTGGAGTGTGTTCAAAACTTATTCTTCTGGAGGAAGACTGTGAATCTGAATGTATTCTGTAAACCTTTTGTCTGAAGGTTCAGATCACTGGGAGATCAGTCATCTTCCAAGTTATACAATCCCCACTAAATGCAAGAAATGAGACTAGGTTTCAGGTGGTTGTGTGGCTGCAGAATTAGTTTCATTGTTTTGTGTTTGATGTATTCACATATAAAGCCATTAAATGCAGTAAACTTAGAGGCCCATGACTTGCCGATGGACATGTAGCTCATTAGTGAATGAGGAAGAAGATGCAACCAGTATTGTTCCAGAAGAAAACACAAAACATACAAAGTAGGGCACTAGCAAGAATTAGAACTTACTGAGATGGGTCTGAGTTACCTCTCAGTGAAAGTATCCTGACCACACACCAGGAGCACTATACAAGGAATCCTTGCTAGACTAGATGACTTCCAATATTCCTCCTGCCCCAGCTCTAGGACTTTGTTGATTCATTTAACAGAGAACTTAATTTTTTACATGCATGGACATCTAAGCATTGGACATTTAATGAAACCATTTCAAATAGTAAGAAATTGAAAGACAGCTCTGTTAATTTTTTTGAAGCCTGTGAACTTGGTTTTCTAAAAGCCAGAGAGGTGGTGGTGAGCTTTCTGTAATGCTGGGACTCAGAATTGGGCCTGAGCAAGGATGGAAGGGCTGTGATCCTGAGGCCTGGGCATGTGCAAGGAATAGACATAGTAGAGAGAAAAGAAAGGGAGGGAGGAAAATTAGAATAACACGAGTGACCATGATCATGATGCTAATGTAATCATCACAGCAATCACATCAATTCATCATGGGAGTTCTCAATTTGCAGAGGAGGAACTGAATCTCAGGCTCATGAGTCCCAAGGTCACATTAATTGGCAGAGGCAGGAACATAGACTTCAGAGCTTGACTCCTGATTTGGGGTTTGCCCGTGAGATCAGGTGGGCTCGCCTGTGCAGTGGCTTGCTCAGCCCAGCATGCACAGCTCTATATTAAAGACAGGTCTAAGAAGGGAAGGTCACTTCCAACTTCTGCGGTAAGCCTCAGGAATCCAAAATATCAGTACTTCGGGCAGTCTTAAATATATTGCTCATCAGCCTTCCCTGAGACTTACCTTTCTTTATATTAAATGGAAAGAATATGAATGAACCTTAGAGGTCTCTTAAATAGTGTAAACTCAAATCCCTATTTTGAAGACTAGGAGAAAATGAAAAATGATTGCATCATTAAGAAAAAGACAGTGTAGAAACCAAGTTTGGGTTTTGCTTTTTGACCTGAACTTTGATTTGTTTCTCTGTGTTTGAAACATAGTCAATGTTTTCTTTATGTTTGATTATGTTTCTCTATTCCAGGATAGAAAACCCTCTCTCAAACTCTTCTAGCATTATTCTATAGCCAAGAGGGCTATTACTGTGGCCATTACTAATGGCCTATGGGTCTGTTGGCTATGGGCTAAACAGTTTCCTTTACGTCTTTGAAATAGAGTAGGAAACAGTTGAGGCCAATATAAAAGCTGTCACTCTAAGACAGTGATTCTTAACTGGGAACAATTTTGCCCCCACCCCCTGGGAGGGATATTTGTTACTTTCTGAAGTTGTTTTTTGTTTTTTGTTTTGAGAGATAGAGAGTGCATGCATGCACAGGGGTAGGGAAGAAGGGCAGAGGGAGAGAGAGAGCGAATACCATGCAGCCACACCCAGAGTGGAGCCCCACACAGGGCTCCATCTCACAACCTTGACATCACGACCTGAGCTGAAATCAAGAGTCAGATGCTTAACCAACTGAGCCACCCAGGTGCCCCTGGAGATATTTTGAATGACCACAACTGGGACTGCTACTGGCTTCTAGTGGGTAAAAGTCAGGACGTTGCTAAACATCCTGTGATGAACAAAACAGCCCCCACAACAAAGACTGATTCAGCCCCAAATGTCAATATTGCTCATGTTGAGAACCTCTGGTCTAAGACCAGATGAAATGCATGGGAGTTTACCCACTGGGTGCCACCTTTTAGGCTTTCAAACCTAAAGAACCTCAGCCTGGTGGAGTTGCCTAGAGTGTTCTGACAGGTGGCGAGGGAACATCTTTCCCATATTCTCTATTAATTTTCAAAGTTTATCGAATGAGCTTAGGTAATTACTTCTACCATCTCCTTTCTCTGTTTTTCTCATTACACAAAAGTAAACTGGCTTTTGAGAATGGTCGCTGGTCTGTTGTACATCATTTTTCACAGCTTGATTTTAAAGCCAGAGTTTCCTCCTTTTTTTGTTTTTTAATAAGGAGCAGATAATATGGAAGAAGATTCAGAAAAACTTTTCTAACACAAAGAGGCTTCTGATTAACTACACAAGTGACAATCTCAGTAACTATTCTCAATATTTATCATTTTTAAAAGTCTGCTTCTTTAAAAAATACATCTAGTTGATTAGACAAGTGAATCCAAGAAATGCGCCCAAAGCAAGAACTTAGAAACACAAATTAGTTTTAAGACCTAGAAAAAAATGTTGAGAAAAGGCAAAAAGGTCCCAGGTAACAAAAAAATCATAACATAAAAGGTAATATGACTTGACTATCAAGGTGAAAAGGTAATGAGTACAAAGTCCAAGTATGACATTCATAATTTTGAAGACTGTCTATATCACTTAAGCTTTGGCAAAATCCCTAGACCCACAGAGAAGCCTGAGTCACCCATCTCTTATTCCTTTATTCTCTGTACAAAGTGACCTGGGTGAATGCTCTATGGCTGAATGTGTAGAACACAGTGATAAATCTGAGCATAAAAGGCCACTGACATCAATTGTAGGATGAGAAAGAAATTATTTCTCAGGTAAGTATTTGGCCTTTATCATACAAACTAGATTTTTCCGGTCTCCAATTCCACTGAATGGTCTTAATTTAAAGATGTATTAAAAATTTTCACTTTTGTGACTTTTCCGGGCTGTCATTTCTGTGTCTGGTATGAACCAAAGAGAATCTGAAGATTATTTCTCAAGCCAAGAACAGAGTCAAATAATATCAATGTTGGCGTGAGCTTTGATTTCAAGAGGTTCGTGATCATCTTGCTGAGCTAAGAAATCATGGAGAATTTGAGGTAAAGTGAGTGCTAAAGCAGGAAAGCCACTGACCACAGTAACCGATCAGCATCTAAAATGGCAGCAGGCTGCTTTGCCAAAGTACCATTTCTGCATCAAGGGACAACTTTCTGCTATAAAATTTTCACAGTTGTTCCTTACAGAGACCCTGAGAAAAATGTTAAGTTATTATTTTCTTTAATTAAGTAGGCTCCATACCCAACATGGGGCTTGAACTCATGACCCTGAGATCAAGAGTCCCATGCTCTACCAACTGAGCCACCAGGCATCCCTAAATGATTTTTAAATTTGGTCCATTTATACTTATTCTTTAGATATAAACTATACATATTGAGATTACTGATGTATTTATGATTGATATAAGTTTATCTGAAGTGTATTTAATACATTTGGAAGTTAACTTTTATTGCTGTCCTTCATATTTCAAACATTAAAAGCATTAAAGTCAAGTTACTTTTTTTCTTTCTAATGTAAAATTTAAAAATATAAAAAATAGGGTTCTTAATTCAGAATCCATCATTATTTGTACTAATTAAACAGACCCTTTTCCTGTAGGCTATTTTTGCTTTACACACACACATACATACACACACACTATATACATACACACACACATATATATCATTTATATATATTTATATATATAAAACATTTTATATACATATATATAAAACAAATTGGTAACACAATACGATTTCAAGGAAAATGTTAGCTCACTTACATCAAGAAACTTTTATAGATTGTAGGTTTACTAATTCAAAACTCACATCCATTTATTCATGCAGAAATTCCAACTGACCAGAAATTCCATTTAAAATTATTCTATTTTAGGGGCGCCTGGGTGGCTCAGTTGGTTAGGCGTCTGACCCTTGATTTCCACGCAGGTCATGATCTCAGGGTCATGAGATCGAGCCCCATGTCCAAGTCTGCTCTGTCCGTCTCCCTCCCACTCCCCTGCCCTAGGTGCTGGTTTTCTCTCTCTCTCTCTTTCTCTCTAAAATAAATAAATAAATAAAATCTTTTATAAACAATAAAATTGTTCTATTTTGATAATAGATGAAATGTGCTGGACACTCCTGAGGTACTCAGTCCTCTGAGTACATTATTTTACCAATGCCTCACAACAACTTTAAGAAGCAGGAACTAACATTATCTTCATTGGACAGATGCAGACATTAAGGCAAAGAAGTTAAGAAACTTGCCCAAGGTCAGGCAGTAGGTGGTGAAGTCTGATTTTAAAGCTGAGTTTCCCTGACTTAGAGCCAAAACTCTGAAACAGAGCACCATAAACTTTTCACTAGTCTAGGTATTACTTTATGGACTACGACAATAAAAGCACATTGTTTTAAAGTAATCTTTAGTTAAGAATTGATCACAAATTCAAACTGACTTTTCTTTTAGTTCCAATTACTAAGCTTTTAACATATGGTAACTAATACCCTTTTTCTCAAACCTTTTTGCAGTAAAATTTTATTCAATTTCAGTTAAAAATTGTATAAAATATACTATAATTTTCCATCAAAGAGAGCCATTAATATTGTAAGCTAAATTTAGCAATATATGTCAAGAAAACATTTATACTCTCTAATTTAGAAACTCAATTTCTGAAGAATTTATCCTCCAGAAATGGTTAAAATGCATATAAACATTTTATTAAAAACATATTTATTTATATGTATTTATGAAATCAAAATTTGGAAGTAATGAAAATACGTGGAGAATGGCTAAATAAATGATGGCATTGCCATTTCAAGTAATGTTTGTACAGAGTTTATTAGACCATGGAAAAATACTTGTGTGATATGTTTATTTTGCTTAGAGTGTGAGACAGAGAAGTATAGAAATACAGAGCAAGCCTTTAGTCACGACTGTGTAAGATACTTTCCAGAGTTGCAAAATTGGAAGACCCCAGAACATGTTTAAAATGCCTTTCTATTTTACTTCTATTTTTCCAAATGTTCTGATTTAAAATTATTGGCACATACTACATTTAAAATGGACAAATACATTTGAATTTTCTTTTTAAAAAAGTCATAGGTCAGCAAGATGGCAGACTAGGAGGTCCTTCGCTCCTGTCCCCCCACAACAACAATAATTTGGCAGATATCCTGGGATAAAAATGCCTTTGCGGAAGCTCTAGATCCAGGCTGGGGGATGTGAAACCCTGGTGGAGCCCATTTGGAGAGCCCTTTGGAGAAAGCAGGCCCATCCTCATGTGGTAGACTCAACAACAATGTTCCGGCTCCAGACCCAGAAGTAGCCCTGTGCGCCTGTGGACTTGCTACAGCCCCATTTGGCATTGGTCCTATGGGAGGAGTCACACCCACCCTCTGGGAATCAGGTTTGACTTGCCACGAATCCTAATCCTACGGGTACAGCTGAGGTAGTGAGTATGGTAAAGAGATTCCTAGTTAGAAAAGACAAAGAGCTCAGTTCCTTTCAGTACGAACCACAGGACTATTAATGTGGGTGCTCCAGTAGATGGCCATTGTCCTGGATATGATAGAGATCTCCTTGGAAATACCAGGAGCCCAGCATGCCCACACCTAGTATGCTTATTGGTTCACCTGGATACTCTCTATGCTGAGACGTCTACAAACAGTTGCCTTTGAAAGCCACCGCACTGTCATTGAGAGAGACCAAAGAGAATCCATACAATGAGATGGCTTTCATCTCTCTTGCTACTCAGAAGGTTGCTCTTGTTCACAAGCCGGGGGGAAAGGGGAAAGAATGAATGGGGGTGGGAATAAATTCCTTGTCCTCTAGGACATGCAAAATTTCATGTCAACTTGAAGGACCATACAGAGATGGAGAAAGGCCTCAGTCATGTCCAGTTAAGTTCTTAGTGCATATATTTTTTAAAGATTTTACTTATTTATTTGAGAGAGAGAGCACGAGCAGGGGGAGGGGCAGAGGGAGAGGGAGAAACAGGTTTCCCACTGAACAGAGAGCACTGTGTGGGGCTCCATCCCAGGGCCCTGAGGTAATGACTTGAGCCAAAGGCAGATCCCTGACCAACTGAGCCACCCAGCTGCCCCATTAGTGCACTTTTTTTTTTTAAGATTTTATTTATTTGACAAAGAGAGGCACAGTGAGAGAGGGAACACAAGCAGGGGGGAGTGGGAGAGGGAGAAGCAGGCTTCCCACTGAGCAGGGAGCCCGATGCGGGGCTCGATCCCAGGACCCTGGGATCATGACCTGAGCCGAAGGCAGACGCTTAACGACTGAGCCACCCAGGCGTCCCCTTTTTAAAAAGAAGAACATGGCAATACATAGTATGAAAATAATGTTATATTTAAAGATTGAATTCTTTAGTGTATTTTTAAGACAATATAAAACCTCTTCCTGGGAGATAATATTAAAAATATAAATTAAAATATTCCACGATAGTGTAATTTTTAAAAACTTTTATAAAACACCCCCTACGAAGATGTTCATGGTCAACAAAGTTAGGGAAACATTGCATTTTGCTACCGTCTTCTTGAATATTGACAGTGTGTATTGGCATATTGCAAGCTCCTAGAAGTCCCACAAGATAGAAGTGTGTTTAACTTTGCTTATCTCATTGTTTGTCTAACCTAATGAATCACAACCCCATCGTTTTCAAATATAAAGAAAAACGACACAAAACACACCTTGGGAAATGTTGCTCTAGGTTCCCCAGTGGACAATCTCCTTTTCTTTCTTAGTCTCTTCCCTCATATGAGACAACTCCAGACCTCAAGCCACGTCTCCCCCACCACTTTCCCAAGCTCCCCCTACTTCCTATCTAGAATACAACCCAGACACTGGCGATACCGACTAGTTCCTGGGATGTTGCCAGTGAGAACAGTACATCTATGCTGATCTGAACAGAATCTATGTACAGCTAAGAGAATAAGCAGCTCAATCCCCACTCTAGTTAGTCTTTCGTCTCCCCAACCCAGCCAAAGTTTAAGGAGATCTCCTTGGGTTTTTTTGTTTTTGTTTTTGTTTTTTGAACTGGACATCTTTCCATTAGAAACTCGGCACTGGCTGAGGTACCAATTAATTTTGCATAAGCTGCCATAGCACCATTAGATGCTAATCCGTTCATTCATAACCACAAGGTATTGTGTTAGGGTCATGTACATGACTTGTGCCTCTAGCCCTGTGGATTTATTTAGTGCTTAGCCTCTAGTTCCTGCAGCTGTGTCCTTTCAATGACTGCTTTATGGTGGCCAAGAGAGTTGAGGTCGGCTGCCAGGACTCTGAGATCTGGAGGAACACATGGACGCATTATTCTTTTACTCTGAAGCTATCCAATTCCTGTTCCGGTCAGATGGGGAGATAGTAGGAGAATATCTCTGAAACAGCCCAGCACTTAGTGTTGATGATATTACTCATGCCTGACATTATTGCAAAAAAGCAGGCTGAAGTCTACCCATAGTGTGTTCTTCAGTGGAAGGTTAATTACTAATGAAAGTGTAACAATACAAAACATAATTCTGAATGTAGCTCCTGGCTTTATCTGTAAGAACTACTCTGGGGCCACTATTTCCTTTATTCTAAGACTACACATTGGATCCAGTCTGTTTCAAACAAGAGGCCATGAAAGAGGGCTTACTATGCTAACTGAATACTAATGAGGCTTTTGCTTAAGTTGTTTTGTGTTACAATTATTTGCAACTATATTTCTTCTGTACATATGTACAGGGGACAAAATACTCAAATGTAGCAAGATTCTCACTTCGCCTGAATATTTAGAAGAAAGTATTTGCCACTTTTTCTCCTGTACTTGTAACATTTGTAAAGGGTTTTGTTCAGCACTAAGGAAAAGCAAAATATCATCATCATTATTACTGGCCTTTGTCCACAGTGGATTTCATCCAGATTCTAACCAGTGACTCTGTGACTAACAATCTGAGTCACTAAGTTTCATATGTTTATGTATTTCAACACAGTTCCCAGGCCGAGAGTTTTATTTATTTATTTATTTATTTTCATGTTTCAGGGCTGAGGAAAAAATAAATGCCTTTCTGTATTTTTGAATCCAGTGTTACTGAGTGACAGACTGAGCAACTCAGCACATAGATTGAATTGGTCCTTCAGTAACAGATTAGTATGGTCAAAAGTTTAAAAACTACCAAAGTGACAAAAAATCAGTATGTATTTTTAGGACAAAAGTCTTTTGGCCTGGTGGAGAATTCAGGTAAATATAAATATTTGTGATTTTATCATGGTAATGACACAAGATAATCTCAGAATTTAAAATGAAGGGTATCTTGGGTCTACTGGGTGGCTCAGTCAGTTAAGTAGTTTACTCTTGATTTCAGTTCAGGTCATGATCTTGGGGTCCTGGGATTGAGCCTTGCATTGGGGTCCTCACTCAGAGGGGAGTCAGCTTGAGGATTCTCCCTCTCCCTCTGCCCCTCCCCCTGCTTGTGTGCACTTTCTCTCTCTCTAAAATAAATCTAAAAAAAAAAAAGAAAGAAAATGCAGGGAATCTGCCACTAAAATGTGATACAGAGAATGACAGAAAAACTCCAGCATATTTATTGGTTATTAACTTAGCAAAGAGATACCTCTTTATTCTTACAGCCCCTTCAAAGAAATATCAGAAAATGGACATTCTGAGCTCAAATATCCTTTTTTTGTGTAGAAAATTCCATTATTTTAATAATTTTCTCATTTTCCTTATCAATTCTCAGACCAACCCCAACTTGTCCCTAGACTATAACTGCTCCCGATTGGTCCATCACACCCATCTTAAAAAGGCAATTACCCTGTCATTTTCAGATCAACTAACTTTACAATCATTTGCTCATACATTTTCGCAGTATCTCAGATTAGTAATACCTTACAGTTTCATGGGATTTTTCTGAGGATTCTCTTGCCTGTTATCTTATGTTAATCTCATTCATCATATGCAATAGAGCAATAATGTATTGCCCCCTCTTATAGATGAGAAAATTGTGGCATATTAGATTGATGTAATTGGCTTAGCCTCTTTGGCTAAGACCATAAGTATTGTTACTAAAAAAAAAAAAAAATCAGAATTCTAGTGCAAAGCTATTCCACTAGACACATAACTGAAATTTGAGATTTTAAAAGAACTTTTGCCTCTAAATTCTCATAACGCAAGATTAAGAATTAAGCCTGGCCAGATGAGTTGTTATTCTTGGATACTGGTCCTTGTAATTACTATTCATGATATCAAGTGTTACATCGCGTTCCTTTAATGCTGCCCAAAGTATCGAAGTATAATTAGATCACACAAAATGTCATCCAAATATGACAAGATAATAAATTTATTTTTAAAAATGATTTGTTAAAAAAAACAGGTATATTTAAAAACTAGAACAAAAATCCAACTAGTTGGTGTCAACTTTTGTATTGCTAGTATGATTTCTATCAAGTTCTTGGAAAATTCATTGATCAATTATACTTGAAATCTCATCCTTTTCTTCTCTAGTTCCTTTCACTCCCAAGATCTTTAAGTCAATGCAATAAATTCTAGAGTACTCTAGATTTGCAACACCCAAGTATGGGTACCACTAGCCACAGGCGGCCACTGAAAACTTTAAATGTGACTACTTTAAACTGAGATGTGCTGTAGGCATAAAACACACTAGATTTCAAAGATCTATTATGAAAAAATGAATAAACATCTCAATAAATGTTGAA
Organism: Mirounga leonina; assembly: GCF_011800145.1. Classification (NCBI taxonomy): domain Eukaryota; kingdom Metazoa; phylum Chordata; class Mammalia; order Carnivora; family Phocidae; genus Mirounga; species Mirounga leonina. The sequence goes on from NW_023270627.1 coordinate 1,648,108, forward strand.
GTGATATTTTTCCTATATTGGTTTAAATAAAGTGAATTATTAAAATTTTTTTAAAAAAATTGTTCATCATTCTGTGGTCTTCTTAGGATGTCCTCTACAGGTCTAGACAGGATGTTCTTGAGCATACATTCATAAGATTCCTGTTGTCATTCAAGCAAGTTATATTTTTTCATTGTGATCCCATTTGGTTCTGCATTTAAATTAATGGCCTTTCTAAGGAAAGATTTACCCAGAGTTTCTTTTCCATGTTCCACAGTGCCTGAGCTGGGCCCAGAGTGGGTTGCTTTTTGATTTGTGTTTAGCAGCTACACCTGTCATTTATTTTGAGGCCCCTGCCTCAAATCTGATCTGACTGACCCATGACCCACACCGAGCCTCTTAGGGGTAAGCTTGATTTTGCAGCAGTAAGAGATAACGTGGGATACTTCACAGAGTGGTTTGAGAACCACCTGCCTTTCCCTCATCTGAGGTCTTGGCAGCACGGATTTCCATGTCCCACCCCAGGGCTTCTCCACATAACCTGCGGGGGTTAAAGTAGCCGGAAGCTGCTTTCACCAGCTCCGCAAGCGAGTGTCGTGAACCCTATAGTTTGATCCCACCCCAGTGATGGTACTTTTCAGTTCCTGGAAGTTTTAGTGACGGTGGTTGTGAAGATACTTCCTGGGCTTGGTTCTTGATAACGTCAGTGGAAGATGGACTTTCACCTTTGGGAAAAGAGGTGAGAGGCAGACTATAAAAATGGCCCTAAGCAAGGACCTCTGACAAGGACGGGCGAAAACGTTTACCTGCACACCAGGAAACAAGATCACCCAGTGTCCAGCACCGTGCCTGGTCTCCGCGATCCACGGAGCTGTCTTCCTTCCCCTGCGCTGGCATCTGGGGAAGCCGATCAACAGTGCTGAGCACGGCCACGTCTGAATGACTAGTAACTTTCCAACTTAGAGCGGCATTAACTGCTTGGTGGCTATTTTCCCCTCAAACCAAGCAAAATCAGCATTCCTCTCCCTGCCGTGTGCCAGAACCCAAACACGAACAAAACAGTCTTTTGGAAAGAGAGGCCTGAGTCCGAGAGCGGTGTTCAGCTCGGGGCTGCAGACCCAGGACGGGGCTGCAAAGAATGCAACCGGACGAGAGCGAGCAGGGGAATGAATATATACTCATGGAAAGCGAGGCCCTTGAGGAATGGACGAAGAACCGGCACATTCGGTGGGGGGAAGGCTGCATTAGGGGTTCAATTAACAAAAGATTCATAAAAGAGGCTCTCGAATCTGAGAGCGATTGCTTTAAACTGCAACCCGAAACCATGAAAGTCTGGCCACAGGGTCTCACAAAAGTGGTAAAGTAGATAATTTGTAAAAATGTCTCTTTCTTTTCCCCCCTGAACGCGGTGAAGGAAAGGCCCTATCTCAGATTCCAGATCCTAAACTGCGGGCTTGGGCCGGGATAAAAGCAATCAGAGGGCTCTTTCAAACTGCGGGCCGGGCGGCTCGACGATTTAAAAAAACCCATTCGGAAGAGTTTCGTCCCCAGCCATACTTCGAGAACGTCCCATAGCGCAGACTCTGTCACGGATTTTACTTGGGATAAAGAGCGCATAAAAATTAGCAGGCAGGATTCAAAGACATTGTTCGCCTGAAAGCCGGGGACCACAGCCTTAGGGAGGCGGGGGCCATGGGAACTCTTTCTCTTGCTGTAAAATTCCAGCCGCGGGCAGCCACGTCCTCCCGAGTCCCAGCGGGGAGCAGGCGGCGGGGCTCCGGGGCTCCGGGGCTCGCAGACTGGCGGGCGGCGGCCGCGAGGGACGCGCCCCGGGTCTGCGCTCAGGTGGAGCGCGCGCGGCTGGGCAGCTGCGCCCCGCGCCGCCCGCCCTGCGCTCCCGGCCCGCATCGCCGCCCGCGCCCCGGGACCCGCCGGGGGAGGGGGCCCGGACGGGGGGACGCGGCGGCCGAGCCGCTGGAGCCGCGCCAGGCGCGGGGTCTGCGGCGTGCGGTCCTTCCCCGTCGGCTGGCCCGGGGCGGGGCGGCCCGGTCCCCGGTCCCATCCCCCTCCCAGCCCTTCGCCCTCCCAGATCCTTCCCGCGCCCTTCTTCCCTTCCCGCTTTCCCCGGGAGAAACATGGCCGGGAGCAGCGAGGAGGCGCCAGACTACGGGCGAGGCGTCGTGGTAAATGCAAACTCCCGATTTCTGGGCTGAGTCGTGCGCTCCCCGCTCTCTCCCCTCCCCTCCCTTCTTGGCACCCTCCTTTTAGATTAAATGCCTGAAATGCATTCGCGTTAAATGCGGGCGGGCCACTGCTTTGTTCTCCCGTCCCGGAGCTGATGGCTTCCATACTCCCCTCCCAGCCGCCCCTCCCCGCGCGCGACCTGACCCAACACTTAACAGCTCTGCACCCCGTGTTCTCAGTGGTCTCCTCCGCGCCCCTCCCTCCCCTCCTGGGCCAGGAATCGGATACCCCAGCGCTGACCCTGTGTGGTGCCGGGTCCCCACTCCTGCTAGCCACGACGAGTCACCTTTGGGAGCAGGGCGGGTCTGTGAAGACCCTCGCGGGCTACTCTTGGGGGCCTCCCTCCCTTTGTGCTTCTCCCTGACCCTTCCAGCGCAGGCTTCCAGTTTGGTTTACAAAAAGATACGGATGATTCTCCAGGGCAGCTAGGAAATAAAGTAGCTCAAATGGACGGAGTTTAAGCTTTGAAACGTGGGCTGGGACCCTGGGGTCTTTGCACAAGATGGGACACAGGCTAGTGCCTCCGGAGTGTCAGTCTCCTTGTCAGCTAAAGGGAGACACTGCGTGCTTGACCCGTTGAGCGAATTGGAGAGATTGTAAAGTATCTGTCTAGTAGTGTGTCCGGAGGGGAGGATGTGGGATGATGGGTTCCCAGACCAGAGCCCCTTTATCCCTGGGAATCCCTCAGAGTCAATCAGAGGGTACCCATCTGTCAGTGTCCTGGAATCAAATCTGCTCTTGCCCTGTGGCCGCTGGCCTCGGCTCCTAACTCCTGTCCAGAATGGTCTCTATAGAAGGTGGTGGTTATTACTGTATCAGGTTTAACAGAGGTGAGGGTGGAGAGTGGGGCTAACTTGCTGCATTAACATTTCTTTTTTCAGAGCTCTGTGGTATTCGCAGGTTACCTGTGTGATTATGCATGGATTACTGGAGTATGGGGTTTGGGGAAGGAAACACCACACATGCAGACAGAACTAATCAGGTTGAAATGTGTTGCTCAGTTCTTAATTTATGGGCAGGACCTTTCCATCTTCAAGAACGAGGAATTCATTTGACTGTCCTGCCGGGTTTCCAGGTGGTGCTCTAGGCTCTGCAGATAGAGCAGGGAACCAGACAAAGCCCTGTCTTCTTTGGGCTTACATTCTAGAGAAGGGGCATAGGCAAGAAAATAAAGAAGAAAATTTCACATAGTGACGTGTGCAGTGAAAAGAAAAGAGAGTAATGAGATACGGAGTGATTGGAGGAGGCCTGGGGAGCAGAGCAGCACTGCTTTTGCTCAGGTGGTCAGGGTGGTCTCTTGGCAGTGATATTTGAACCATGACCTGAAGGGTGAGTAGGAGGTAGCCATGTGAACCCTCGGAAGAAGAGGTACTGGCCATACCAATTGCAAAGAAATCATTGTATCCTGAGAAGAAATCCTCACACCCAATTTATGCTTAAAAAACAAAAACAAAAACAAAACACTCCAGTTGCCGTGGAGCGAACATTTAAGCTTGGGGGTGGGGGAGGAATGAAAATATAAAAAGGGAAATAAGTTCAATTCTGGACAAATTGAATCTGTGAGGCCTCCAGGTCAAGATGCACTGCAGGCAATTTGAAATTTGTATTTGCAATTGAGGAGAGTGATTGGATAGACTTGGAAATCTTCAGAAAATAGAAAAATATCTGATGCTTGGCTTGGATAGGAAGGCCCCGTGAAAATGGGAAAAAAATTATAAACTGCTGTTATGGGTAGAAACATGGAAATCCCCACATGGAAGAGGCAGAATGTCCAGCAGAAATCCGATAAAGAGACCAAGAATGACTAGCAAAGCCGGAGACGACAGACAGGGTGGTAGGTGTCTAGGGAACAGAGTTTTGTGGAGGGGCGAGAAGGGCCATTAAGAGTGTCAGATGCTGCAGGAACAGCAAGTAGGACAAAGATGGAAAAGAGGCCATTGTATTTAACAATTGCAAAGCCATTAGCCGTGAGAATCATTTAAACAACCATCCCATCAGTAGAATGGCTACAATATAGCACTACTCTTTAATAATACATGCTCTTAGAAAGGAATTAGGTAAATTGATATGACCAGTAAGATAGGCAGATTGTTAAAGTCTAAAAAGCAAATGATGGAACAGTATGAATAGCCCAATCTATTAGTATCAAAAGACGTTCTCTGGGAAGCAAGGTAATTTTTTGAGAAAGACGGTGTGAGGCAGAGAGGACCTCATGAGAGGTTGGAAACAATGTGTCATGGGATGGCCCCTGCATTCATGTTATTTTCTCCAGTAGAGCTTGGCATAATTAGATGAACTCAAGTTGGATACAGGGAGGGAAGGCAAATTCAGAGTGAGTTCAACGTGCTGGGGAAGCCCATGGCATCTACGGTAGAGAGGAAAGGCAAAGCTCAGGAAGGTACCTATACAGGGAAAATAGAGAACGCTTAAGGATGGTTGCAAAAAAACCAAAGGGAAGTTTTAGTACCAGTGGAAAAAGGGGGCAGGTATTGATAGTGAGTGTTTATTGAGCACTTACTGTGGTTTCCCTGAATTATTCATTAACTCCTTGCAAATCCGTGAGAGAGGAATATAATCTCCATTTTACAGAAGAGGAGACGGAGGCCCTGAGAAATTAAGAAAATCTCCAAGGTCACATAACTAGCAAATGACAGAAGCAGGATTGAAGTCAGGTTTTACTCACAGTGCTACATAGAAAGCTGTGATTGCAGGGAAGTCCTTCTGAGGTGGGATTGCTCTGGAAGATTGGATGTGGCATAAAGATGAAGTAGTTTGGGTTAAGGCAGATGAAGGAGTCACAGGATGAAGTGGCTAATAGGATGATGGAGGCATGTTTGGGGGCTGTCCAGAAATGAGGTGCAGAAGAAAATTCCGAGTTGGTAGAAACTTTGCGATGAAGATGGCAGGGGGGCATAGAACCGGATGACGTAAGCATAAAACAAGAAGCCTGGTTTGTGCAAGAGAAGGGAATATTACGAGATTTAAGATGGCGCTTGCCTACAATGGCTTTCCATTGAATAGGGGAGGTAGGACATTGGTAGGTTATTAACAGTAAGCGGTAGCAAATGTTAATTGCCAAATAAGAGTTGTAGACCTTGAGTTCAGAAACTTTGCTCAAGATTGACTGGTCCCTTGATCTAGAGCTAGTAAAGTCACCAGCCCATGATTGGTACATCTTTGTTCCTTCTCGGGGAGAGAGAAAGCTCTCTGCTCATCTGGCCTTTTGGGATCAGGTTCTTAGATATGTTTTGTTTCTACCAAAGCATTATCAAGAGAATCATAGCTAGTACCTACACAGTGGGTTTAGAAGGAATAAGAAGAAAAAAATCTAAAATAATTGTTGTGCTTTTGTTATGGGTCCCCCCCACCCCCCGCAAGAATTGGGGCAGTATTGGAGATAAGTAATCAGATAATCCATCTAAAACACAACTTTATCAGGTTGGGTGCCGAACCCACCACAGAAGAGGAAGGCCTGTGTGATACAAGGTGTCATTTGTTCTGGTGAGTCCCCTTTATTCCTCTGGGAGCAGAATCTAGAGACTTTTTTTAGGAAACTGCTTCTACGCATTGATTCAAAGTGTGGTTTGAGGCACCTCCTTGCCTGGGCTAGTCAATGTTGGATGTTCCTGTGTGGGAATTCTTGGAAGCAGAGCTGAGGGATGAGACTCCTTTCCTCCCTGACAGTCGAGGGGTAGATGTGAGCCTGAAAAGTGGTGGCAACCAGGGTCACTGCCTGAAGGAGAGAGTGGGGCCCAGCGTGTGAGGCTCAGAGACAGAGAGGAGCAGGGATTTGCTTTTTGTATGTGTTTCCAAACTACTTTTCTCCCTGGGGAAAAACCTGAAAAATGGTGCAAGAAATATGCTAAGCAAAAAAAATTATTTTTAATGGCTTAGAAAGAAGGTTTTCAATACATCTTCAAATGGGAAAAAAGAAATGCTGAATGAGTTCTAGGGTTTGAATTTTGTAGAAAATGGCTCAGTTAATGTGTTTGTCACTTCCCCAGCCTAGCCATGTTTTTTGTGTCTTTGGACAGAGAAAGCATTGTTCTGACTAAACTTAGAGCATATTATCTGTAATACTGAAACTATTTAAAGAAGATTTCTTGTTTTGACTTTTTAAAAAGCAGATGAATAACATAATTATCTACAGTTCATAGTAGCCTGCATTCCTTCAGCTTTAGGACTTATTTGCAATGCAATTTGCATGCACCATTAAGAATTACAAGGACTAAACCGGTAGTTTCCTTTATTTTAAAAAAAAGCATAGTACTTTTTTTTCTCCATGATAAGTGTACGCTTTAATCCCCATCACCTATTTCACCCATTCCCCCCACACTTACCTCCCATCTGGTAACCAGCAGTTTGTGCTCTATAATTAAAGTCTGTCTCTTGATTTCTCTCTCTCTCTCTCTTTTTTCCTTTGCATGTTTGTTTTATTTCTTAAATTCTGCATATGAGTGAGATCATAGGGGTATTTGTCTTCCTCTGACTTATTTCACCTAGGATACTACTCTCTAGTTCCATCCATGTTGTTGCAAATGGCGAGATTTCATTCTTTTTTTATGGCTAAATAATATTCCTCTGTATACATACCACATCCTCTTTATCTGTTCATCCATTGATGGATACTTGGGCTGCTCCCCTAGTTTGGCTATTGTAGATAATACTGCAATAAACATCAGGGTGCATGTATCCCTTTGAATTAGTGTTTTTGTATTTTGGGGGTAAATACCCAATAGTGTGATTCCTGGATCATAGGGTAGTTCTTTTTTTTTTTTTTTTTTTTTTTTTTTTACTTGATAGAGAGAGAGAGAGGAGAGAGAGCACAAGCAGGGTGAGGGGCACAGGGAGAAGCAGACTCCCCACTGAGCAGGGAACCTGACGCGGGATTGGAGCCCAACGCGGGATTCGATCCTGGGACTTCGGGATCATGACGTGAGTGGAAGGCAGATGCTTAACCAACTGAGCCACCCAGGTGCCCCAAGGGTAGTTCTATTTTTAATATTTTGAGGAACCTCCATCCTGTTTTCCACAGTGGCTGCCCCAGTTTGCATTCCCACCAACAGTGAACGAGGGTTCTTTTTTCTCCACATCCTCGCCAACACCTGTTGTTTGTAAACCAGTAGTTCCTTTATCTCTAATTGTCTTTTTTTTTTCTCATCTCAACAAGGAAAACTCACTATTTCAGACTCAATGGAAAAGGCCAGTTTGAATTATAGAATAGTTTTAGAGAAATACATTTCTTCTATTTTTAAATGTGTAACTTTAACTAGGGTAACAATACGTTGACAAATAGGTTTGAGGCCCTTCTGTAAATTAATTAAGACCTTTAATTTGCAAGTTAACCCGTGTTGTTTCAACACACCTAGATGGTTAACACTTACCCTGGACGTACTATAGACTAGATGATGATTTTGTAAGTCTTATTTCCGTTATATATCTTACTAAATCCTCACAATAGCCATGCGAGGCAGGCACTGACTCCATTTTATAGATGAACACACTGAGGCACAGAGAGTTAAAGCCCCAACTTAAGTCCCACAGCTATAACCGCCCCCCCGCCCCCACAGGTGCTGGGCTTCTAAGTCTGAGTGCTTGACCACTACTTCATGCCGCCTTTGACTACAGGTTACCATGACGGCTGTTATCAATAGGTTGGTTTTGCCATTTGCTTATCATTCTTTTCTTCTTTTTGACATCAGTTATTAGGCACTTATTATACACCAGGAAATATCCTAGGAACTCTAAGTAAATTCTCTCTCTCTCTCTCCTGTTTTGTTTGTTTTAAACAATAGACGTGTATTTCTCATAGTTCTGGAAGCTGCAAGTCCAAGATCAATGTGCTGGCTGATTTCATTCCTGGTTAGGACTCTCTTGCTGGCTTGTAGATAGCTGCCTTATTCTTCCCATTGTGTCCTCACATGGCAGAGAGAGAGAGAGAGGAAGAAGGGGAGAGAGATGGGGGAGAGAGAAAAAAAGAGAGAGAGTGTGCTAGAGAGCTCCCTGTTTTTTTCTTAGAAGAGCACTAATTCCATCATGAGGACTCCACCCTCATGACCTAATTACTTCCCAAAGGCCCCACCTCCTAATGTCATCACAATGGGGGATTAGGGCTTCAACAAATGAATTGGGGGGGGGGGGGCACAATTCAGTCCATAGCACTGTAGAGGCCATTTCCTTGCAGCAGATCCTCAAATGGGGTTATTCCTGCCTGCTTTGGAGACTTTCTGTTCTCTGTTAATCCTCACACCAACCCTGACCATAGGTTTTATTGTGTCTTGTTTAAAGGAGGGGGAAACTGAGTCTCAGGCAGGGTGAGTACTTTCCCTAGCATCACAGCCAGTAAGGGTCAGAGCTAAGCTCTAGAACACAGAGAGGAATGTAGGCTCTGAGATACAGCCAGAGCTGGGGAGGGGGGCAGGGGGAGAGTGGGGGAAGGGGGCAGTAAGGGATTTGCATGGTAGGAAGAATGGGCTCAGAAGACCACTAGTTAATGATGCCACCGGTGACCTGGAAGGGCTCCAGGAAGTGGAGTGGGGAGTGTGTGTGTGGTCTGAAGGGGAGCCAGAAAATGCTGTGCACTTGAATGATCTCCTTGGGGCCCCTTGTGGGTTGGGGTTCTTGTCTGGCCTTTACCGTGGCCTGCCAGAGGATCTTCTGGAGGCTCCTCACGTATAGCTGCTGTTCAGGCTCTGACAAGGAACTGTGGTGTTGATGGTTACAGCAGGCACAGGGAGTTCTCAGGGCTGGAAAACAGAGTTGCTCTGTGCAAATTCAATAGTTGCACCCAGCCAATTTGCAGATAGAGGCAGAGCAAATGTGATATTTTTCAAAGAGGCAGATGACACACACCATTTGGCTAACAATCTGCCCCTGGTAGATATGAATTTCCAGAGCCTTGAGCAACAGTATACTTTATGCAAGGAGGCAAATCGAGACAAATCAGTTTGGGCTGGAGCTCAAGTAGTCTTGGGTAGTCTGTGGATGGAGAATGTGTCATTTGTTAACTCATTGAACATTTTTGAGCACTTACTGTATTCCAGATCAGTGTTCTGAACACTGGGGTTTCCACAGTGACTCAGACATAGTCTCTGTCAGAAGGTACTGACATTCTAGCAGGAGGAGACAAGGCAAAGCACACAGAGAGACATACATGTGTCACATCCAGTGGGAGCACATGCTGGGAAGGAAAGTAAAGCTGGGGAAAAGGGATATAGAGATGAGTAGGAAGGAAGGGGGTGCTATTTTCTATAGGTAATCAGGTAAGTCCTCTCTGTGGAGGTGACATTTAAGTGGGGGCTTGAAGGAAGTGAAGTGTAAGCCATGTAGAAATCTGGGGGAAGAGTATTATAGGCAAAAGAAAGGGCAGGTGCAAAGCTGTTGAGGCAGGAGCGTGCCTGGCTTGTTCAAGGATCAGCAAGAAGAACGTGGCTAAAGCAGAATAAAGGAGGTAGAGAATGCCTGCAGACAAGTCAGAGAGGTAGCCCCTGTGGGCCACCACGGTGAAGGCTCTGGATTGTACTCAGAAATGGGGAGCTCTGGCTGCCATGTTGGAATGGGGTGGGGGTGCAGGGTGGAAGCAGGGAGGCAAGTCTGACAGCTATGGCATGGTCCCCGGAGAAATGATGGTGGCACTGACTGGGAGGTAGCAGTTGGGATGCTGACAGGTGGTCCTGGTTAAATTTTGAAGGAATTGATGGTAGGATTTGCCATGGGTTACATGAGGGAATGAAAGAAAGAAGGCAACAACGACTCCAACATTTTGATCTGAGCAAATAGAAAAATATGTTGTCCTTTGCTGAGATAGGAAAGGGATAAATTTGGAAGAAAATGCCCTGAGTTTGGTTTGGCTGGCATTCCAGAACCCAGAACTGGGGTGGGCCTGGGTGGGAGCTGGACCATGAGTTGCCCTTCCAAAACCTGAGCTAAGGTTTTGAGTCCTGGTTGAGGAAAGGGTAGACAGCTGGGGGATGTGCCAGAATTAAATGATGTACAAATGGGTCCTATAACAGATAAGACAGAGTGAGCCAGAGGCTGGAAGTGGCAGAAGTCTTTTCAAGGAGCCTGTCTGGGAGCCTTTGAAAAGACAGCTACGAGGGCCCCACCTATGAGGAATTTGGGAGAGAAGATCAGAGAGTAGGAGCAGTGAGCAAGGCCTCCAGAAATAAGTGAGGCCTGACCTGAGCTTCTGCAGAGGGGTTGAGCTTGGGATACAGAGGGAGAGAGGGAAGGAGAAGGAGAGGGTGCAGGTGCAAGAAAGACAAATGAACAGAACACAGAGCTGGGAAAGGTCACGACTGGACTGAAGCCCAGCCTGAGGATGGGGAGGCAATGATGTAGGGAACTGGGCTGGAAAATTGGGATAGCTCTGCATGATGAAAGGTTCAAGCTGAATAGCAGATCTGATGGAAGTGTGCAGGAGTCATCAAAGAACAGGAACCAGCAAGACAGCTATGGAATGAGTTGAGTGCTAACACTTCCCTGGTGTATCCTTTCTCGGTGATCTGAAAGTAAAAGTAACTTGCTCTTCACCTTCATTCTCTCTCCCACATCTTTACTGTTCTAACCATAAAATTTGCACATCCAGTGCTAAGCAAGGGAAAGACTGGCTAGTATTCTATTCACTACATGAATAGGCCAATTTTCTGGAACAATTTTTCCCAATAGGACTGACGGAAGTTCCCACCATAGTATATCGTTCTGAAGTGTTTACTGTAATGACTAGACCACTCAGAAGTTTGTGTACTTTACAAACTTCTACCAAACTTCATGTAATAGTATATGTAATAACATTTATAATAATGTATGATGATACTGTCCATATTTCTAAGTCCATAAGTATAAGTCCAATATACTTATGAACATCGTGTTACTTATATTCATGATACTATATAATTTCGATATAACAAACATTACAAACAATACTATCAGGTTAGCTATAAGACATCAAGTGGATATTTCTTTGTATGATGCCAAAAGTTAGGAGTGGGATTCTCTGTTCATTTCAGTACTAGATCTTTTATCAGGTTTCGTGAAACAAATTATTTTCCCCCACGGAGCTTTTCATAGGTTGATAGAATGTAATCTAACGTCATATTGATCATCAGACCACTTCTCTGTTTTCCATATTATTCTTTTTTTCAAATGATACCCATTTTTGCTTACTTACATTTTACAAATAAATTCCCCATGAAAATTATTGTAACCAAAATAATTTGATTTACAGATTATGGATGATTGGCCAGGATATGACTTGAATTTATTCACATACCCACAGCACTATTATGGAGATTTGGAGTATGTCCTCATACCTCATGGCATCATTGTGGACAGGTAAGTGTTATTTCTTGTGTCAGTCTTGGTTCTGCACTGGCTGGCCCCCTCTTGTGCGAATCATATAATACACTTTACGACCCTATTCCTGAGTCTCTCTTATATAGAAATAGACAGAAATTTTATAGGACAGAGAATTTGGAATAAAACGAATCTCTGGGGCGCCTGGGTGGCTCAGTTGGTTAAGCGACTGCCTTCGGCTCAGGTTATGATACTGGAGTCCCAGGATCGAGTCCTGCATCAGGCTCCCTGCTCGGCAGGGAGTCTGCTTCTCCCTCTGACCCTCCCCCCTCTCCTGCTCTCTCTCATTCTCTCTCTCAAATAAATAAATAAAATCTTAAAAAAAAAAAAACGAATCTCTGCTTTAATTGAACTCGTTATCTGGACACTTGTTCAGGGGAAATGATAAGAATATATATATATATATATTCTAGAAATAGTTCCATGCAGATATTTTTACGTTCTGTGCATATATATATATATATATATATATATATATAATTATATGTAACAGCCTCAAAATAACAATGTCCCGCACAAACTGATAAAAACAGGGTTTGGGAAAGCATTGCTGTTTACCTGAGGACCTCTGTCTGACATTTTTCACAGACGCTTGAGTTAACCAGGGATAATTAACAGGTGAACTTTACCTTCATGGGACACACCCCTGCAGCCCTGGCTTTTCCTGCAACTTGGCATATATCTCAGATCAAGCAATGTATCACAGATCAGCCAGTCTGTGTCTGGTTATGGTTTCCAGGCAGTGGTAATGTTTTGGGAATAGGCATATTTTCAACTTAAAAATATCTGCACAGAACTATTTCTAGAATGCTATTTCTAGTTCTTTCTGACCCATCTATATAGAGATCCTTTAGCTCCTTCCTAGCCAATTGGCTTTCTAAAAGCCAACATTTTCTCACCTGTTCTAAGCCCATAAGTCACCATTTGTTTCTTGGTTTTCAGAGAGCATCCTCCACTTGAGCCCACCCTAAGCATCAGGATTTAAAGGTCATACTCCTTTCACAAAACTGCCTAATTCAAAGACTATAATCATTCCATGTACCTCTCTGTTTTCTTGTACAAAGATCAAATACTTAAGCCTTCACATTTACATGGAAAGCAAGCCTCACAGTGCACTCCCAGGAACATAGAGATTCTTCAGACACCCAGAAATGGGGGTGGGAGAGGCACTGGGGAATAGGAACAAATTGCAACTTTGGACTTCCCATGCTACCTTTTTTCTTAAACCATAGTACTTCTGCCTCTATTTTTTTTAATCTATTATATTCTTCTGAGTTAATATTTAACTTTATGAAACAAGTCCTTAGCCAAACTGAAGTTTGAAAAACACTAGACAGTCACTATTCCCAGGATATTATCTTTCCACCAATTCCTGTCTATACCAAAAGGAAATGTCATTCTTTCACTCTAAGAATTTTCCATTGGGTAAGACTTGCATAGTCCACGTCCTCTCAAACTATAGTATATTATTAAAATAAGGTCTAGTTTGGAGTTTCTCATGGCCTAAGATGGCTTTTCATGGAATACAAGTCCCAATCCTCAGAGGGAACAAAATGTTCTGTGATCAAATAAACTTGGGAAATTTTGCATCTCTCAAATGGCCAAATCTCCCTGTTAGCAATTCAAATTGAAGATACGGAAATTCCTGCAAAAAAGAAAAAAAAGAAAGAAACCTGCTTGACTTTAACAATTAAACCAACTTTGTTGTGCAGTGGAGTCCTTGTATTCAGCTCACCTCTTAATAACTCAGAGGCATTTTCCCCTTAACAAAGGTTTGGGAACCCCCTGGTTTAAACAAATTCTTGCTTTTCTCACCTGAATTTTATGACTTTAGTTAATTGCATCCTGATCTAATACATGATTGGGCTGCTAAGGCTACCCAAAGCCAGTTCCCAGTACAGGAGACTTAACCAGTGAACTTGTTAAAATGTGTATTTTTTTTTTAAGCTTTTATTTATTCATGAGAGAGAAAGAGGAGAAGCAGAGGGAGAAGGACAAGCGATTCTGTGCTGAGTGCAGAGCCCCATGTGGGGCTCGATCCCATGACCCCGAGATCATGACCTGAGCCAAAACCAAGAGTCAGACGCTCAATCCACTGAGCCACTCAGGCACCCCATAAAATGTGTATTCTTATGCTTTATGTCTGGAAATCCTGGGGTGGGGCCCAGGAATGAATTTATTAAGTGTAATTTACATACTACAAAATTCACCCATTGTAGGTCAATGAGTCAATGATGTCTAGTAAATGTTTATGGTTGGGCAAGCACAACCATCATTTTACAGTATTTCTATCATCCCCAAAAGTTTGTTTGCTGTCAGCCCCTATTCCTACTTCCAGCATCAGGCAGTCACTAGTCTGATTCCTTTCTCTATAAATTTGTCTTTTCTGAACACTTCATATAAGTTAAATCATACAATATCTAATTATTGATTTACCAATCAATGGTTATTTGGATGTCTAGTTTGGGGCTACTATGAACAATGTATCTATGAACATTCGCATGTAAGTCTTTGTGTGGATATACCTGTTCATTTCTCTTGGATTCCTTGGAGTGGTATTCTGGGTTTTATGGTTAAGTTTAAGAAACTGCCAATTATTTCCAAAGTGGCTGTACCATTTTACATTTCTACCAGCAAGGATGAGGATTCCAGTTTTTCCACATGGTTGCCAACATTTAGTATCGTCTGTCCTTTTGACCATAGGCATTCTAGTGGATATATAAAAGTATCTCATTGTGGTTTTAATTTGCATTTTCCTATTGTTTAGTGCGCTTGTTAGCTATTTATGTTTTCTTTGAAGAGATGACTATTTAAGTCTTCTGCCATTTTTACATTGGGTCGGTTGTTTGTCTTCTTACTGAGTTGTAAGGGTTCTTTATATATTCTGGATATAAGTCCTTTACCAGATATATCATTTTTGAATACCCCACCCCCCATCTATGGCTTGTCTTTTCATTTTCTTATTTATATCTTTGAGAAGAATGTTAGATGACATATTCTATAAATGCTAGTTAGGTCCAGTTGATTTATGATACTGTGTGGTTCAAGTATATCCTTAGTGGTTTTCTGACTGCTGGATCTGTCAGTTACTGAGAGAGGGGTATTGAGATCTCCAACTGCAGTAGTGGATTCTAGTTCTGTCAGTTTTTTGACACTCTTTGTTGTTAGATGCACACACATTAAGGATTGTTATGTCTTCTTGGAAAATTGACCTCTTTTTTAGTATATAATGCCCTCTTTATTCCTGATAATTTCCTTGCTCTGAAATCTGCTTTGTCTGAAATCAATAAGCTACTCCTGCTTTCTTTTCATTAGTGTTAGTACAATATGTCCGTCTCCATCTTTTTACTTTTAATCTATCAGTGTCTTTAGAGATAACATATGTTAGGGTCTTTTTTTTTTTTTTAATCCACTCTGACAGTCTCTGTCTTTTACTTGGTATATTTAGATCATTCACATTTAAAGTGATTATTGATATAGTTGGTTTCATATCTACCATATTTGTAATTATTTTCTGTTCATTGCCCTTGTTCTTCAGTTTTGTTTTTTGGGTTTTGTTTGTTTGTTTTGTTTTCCACTCTATGGAATCTGTATCTCCCACAGTGCATGGCCTCTGATGATAGGCAGTCTATTTTTCTTGTTTTTACTTTGTAAGCCTCACTTACTAGGACTCACCCCTCTGTCTGAATAGTTTAGCCTTCAGTCTAAGATTGGTAGAGATTGTACTCAAGCACCTTAAGCCCTGATGAATGTGTGTGGGGTCTGTCAAGCACATTCAGATTTCCAGCCTTTTTCAAGTCTTCCCCGGCTTTTATTGTTTCATTGTGCTTTCTTGTATCTCTGCTGCACACACTTACAGGCTCCATCATTCAGGAAGGTATAGGTAACCTGGTCCCATGCTGGTCTCTGCTGGGCATATGCATAGCTTCTGGTCAACTTGAGATATGTGAAGAGTATATTGTCTATCCCTCTCCTGTGACGCTAACCTCCCAGAACTCCCTATCAAATCCCCGACTAGACTAGTCTGCCAGTTAGTTGCTCAAACAGGACTGCAACTTCACGATAATGGGGCCATTGGCTCTCCCTGCTCACAGGCTACCAAGATAGCCATACCAACTGACACTGCTACCTGCGAGGGAAGCTCCCTCTGGCAGTGCCCCACCCTGGCTGAACTACCTGGTTGAACAACAGAGCCGATGTGGGGCGCAGGGAGATGGGAGCACTCACTGGCAAGGATGCCACAGACTTGCGCTCTTTCTACCCATTGTTCAATGTTTTCATGAATAAATGATTCTCAGTTTGTTACATGTCTCTGGTTAACTCCCAGAGTGCTGAAATGGTTGTTTTCGACAGTTTTATCTAGCTTTATAGTTACTTTTTTGTGGATAGAATGTGTTGACCATCTCACTCCATTATGCTGAAAACAAATGTCCCTTTTTGCAGACTATCTGGCATGCTGATGTACATTTTCTTGATGATCATATTTTGAGAAACATTGTCTGAAACCATGGTTGCCATTTAATATGTATATGTTTATACATATGTATGCATATACACACATATATATAACATATAAAATATATTATGTAATATATTAGATATATAGAACATATGTAATATAATGCTTTATATAGAGAGATATACATACATATACATATATACACGTACACACACACATATATATATATTCAGATCATTCATTTAACACATTTTAAATCTAATTCTATCTGAAGTGCCAGTAGGAATTTTTTTTAAATATGCACCTGAGCTCCTGCCTCCATTCGAGGCTTTGATGTTGTATGGATGCATGGGCAATGGACTTCTAAACATGAAACAATTAGAAAAAATACAGTGACAGTTCCGAATCAGGCTTTGGGTGCCAGCCCGAGGCTGCATCATTACCTAGCTCGAGGAAGGCATCATTCACATGGTGCTCCATATAAATGGTGCCTCCTGGAATTGTACCCTGGGCACCTTTCACATAGGTAATGTGCCATCTTTGTCAAATAAAAGACAGAGGTGATTCTTTTGATAGCTTCTGTGTGCTTGACTTTTCTTCTAGTCTCTTCTAATGTTGTAAGGTGAGTGAGTCATTCTCCATGTCCTCTCTCTTTGCTATAAAGTGAGCATAATATCACCAGATATCTTCATAGCATTGCTAACAACCAGGCTCTGTAGTGGTAAAATAATAGCATTCATGATCTTTGACATATACTTTATACCTTACTCATGTTTGTGACACCAAGGAGCAAAAATGTACTAGGGATGATGTGGTTATCAGAAATATGTTTTGAACACTCTCTCTTTGTCCAGTCTTAACAAAGCTTCTTTATCTGTAGGCTTCTGTCTCCCAAGCTCTCCTCCACAATCCCCTGTGTAATCTAATATGGGTAATGCATCATGCATTTTTTTGAAAGGAAAAAAATACTCAGAAGTACTTATGCTTTAATATATCTTTTAATCCCTCTTTCAGAACTGAACGGTTGGCTAAGGATATTATGAAAGACATAGGATACTGTGACATTATGATCCTGTGTGTGCTTAAAGGAGGTTACAAGTTCTGTGCAGATCTTGTAGAACACCTTAAGAACATCAGTCGAAATTCAGATAGATTTGTCTCTATGAAGGTTGATTTCATCAGACTAAAAAGTTACAAGGTAAGTTATTAATTCCATTTTCATTATATAATGTTTAGAATAAAGAATTTTCTAGAATAAAACAATTGATAATCTGATGAAAATGAAGAATGTTATTTTTTAAATTTGCAAGGTACTGCAACCTATAATTGAAATAATATTGTTTGGGGGGGAAACCCTCTTTTTGTTATCACATATATGGAAAGATGCTTCAGGAATGATTCATGGTTATTTCCTGGTGACTAGCCTCACAAATGAGTGTGTTAACAATGAGTGTTAAGAAAGTCCAGTGAGCGCTGACGTGTTTCTGGTCTGGATGTCACCATTGGCCCTAGAGACCTGTGGGAGGGTGTCCAGCCCAGAGAGGACAGTTATTAGTACTGGGGTGGCGGAAGTCTCTGCCTAGAAGTGGAGAAGGGAAGTCTGTGGGACAATGAGTTACCAAGTGCAATGAGCCCAAATCAGAGAACGTCCAGTGGAAGGGCCCTCCACCAGTCTGTACTGGGACTTTCTTGGCCCACCCTGGACAGAACTGAGGGAGAGTATCCTCTAAAGATGTCATCCCCTTGGTCTTCCCTCTTCTATGATGTTACCTTCTCTGATACTTTTTGATTCAATGTATAGTAAATCTTTAAAACTAGCCTATTTTGATTTGGTGAGGAACTGTTGGAGTCAAAATCATGAAAGTATTTTCTGATTAAACTAGCTTGACACATTTAATTCACTCTTCACTTTTCTATTACTGTGTGACAAAATCACCACAGACTTAGTGGCTTAAGCAAACACACATTTGTCATCTCAATTTCTCTAGGTCAGCCATCCAGGCTTGGGTTCTCTGCTCAAGAGTCTTCCCAGGCTGAAATTAAGACATTAGCCAGGGGTGAGATCTCATCTGAGGTTTGCAGATGACTGACCTTTCCAAGATCATTTGTTGGCAAAAGACCACTCATTGTTGGCAGAATTCAGTCTCCGCTTCCCTGCTGGAGATGCTTTCAGCTCCTACAGGCTGCCCTCGGGTCTTTGCCCCATGGTTCCCCCTCTTCCCGGGCAGTTCCCAGCACAGCAGAACCTTTCCATCTAGTGAGGGCCTGACTCCTCTTTTAAAAGCTGACCTGGGACGCCGGGTGGCTCAGTCGGTTGAGCATCCAACTCTTGATTTCAGCTCAGGTCATGATCTCAGTGTCGTGAGATCCAGCCCCATCACGGGCTCTGTGATCAGTGCAGAGTCTGCTTGTGATTCTATCTCTCTCCCGTGGGAGTGCATTCCCCGGTTTACTAGTCTCACCCACACTCACGTGGAGGAGATTAAATAGGGTGTGTACACCAGGGA
The DNA here is from genome assembly GCF_011800145.1 of Mirounga leonina. NCBI lineage: Eukaryota > Metazoa > Chordata > Mammalia > Carnivora > Phocidae > Mirounga > Mirounga leonina. The sequence goes on from NW_023270627.1 coordinate 1,666,651, forward strand.
ACAGATGGGCATGTGCCTTAGGGTTCTGCCTACCACTCTCTGTGATTCAGTTACTTTAGCTTTTGAGCAGTTGGTGAATTATTTATCATTTCTTAAGACACTCTGTATTTTCTGGATGACTTCTAAGCTGTTTTTTACAGACATCTTAACCTTAAATTGTTGATTTCATCTTCTCTTGGAAACCTGTTCTTTAGGTTCCTTTCATCCTAGATTAAGTCGCTATGCTTCCGTCTAAGATTTTTTTTCTCATTTACTTGGCTCTGATCCTTATTGGATTTTCCCCTGGAAAACAGCTTTTTAAACTCTTTTTAAAAATTAAAGTCAGATGTGTTGAAGTATAATTTATATGTAGGAGAAATTATGTTTTAGTTTACAGTTTTGTAAGTTTTGACAATTGCATACAGTCATGTAAATCACCACAATCAAGATATAGAACATTCCTCACCATAAAAAATGTCCTTGTGTCCCTTTGTACTTTGCAGTCAACTGTTTCCTCAGCTCCTGGAAACCACTGAATCACTTTCTGTCCTTAGAGTCTTGCTCTCTCCAGAATGTCATATAATGTAATCATATACCACGTAGCCTTAGTACATCTGTAAATCTTAGCATAATTCATTTGAGATTCATCCATGTTGTTATGTATACCAGAAGTTTATTTCTTCTTATTGTCAAATACAATTTCATTATATGGATATATCACAGTTTTAAAATCATTTATCAGAGGCACTTGGGTGGCACAGTCGGTTAAGTGTCCAGCTCTTGGTTTCAGCTCAGGTAGTGACCTCAGGGTCATGAGATAGAGCCCTGTGATGGACTCTACACTCAGCACGGAGTCTGCTTATGATTCTCCCTCTCCCATTCTCCCTCTACCCCTCCCCCTGTGCACTCTCTCTCTCTCTAAAGTGAATAAATAAATCTTTAAAAAAATTTTAAAAATAAAATAATTTATCAGCTGAAGAATATTTGGTTTGTCTGCTTCTTGGAGATGATTATGAACAAAGCTGCTATAAATATTCACATACAAGTTTTTGCGTGTACTTGTATCTGCATTTGTCTTGAGTAAATTTCTCTTGAGATTGCTAAGTCATATGGTGAGTGTATATAAGAAATTACCGGGCACCTGGGTGGCTCAGTCGGTTGAGCGACTGCCTTCGGCTCAGGTCATGATCCCAGGGTCCTGGGATCGAGTCCCACATCGGGCTCCCTGCTCTGCAGGGAGCCTGCTTCTCCCTCTCCCACTCCCCCTCCCCCTGCTTGTGTTCCCTCTCTCGCTGTGTCTCTCTCTGTCAAATAAATAAATAAAATCTTTAAAAAAAAAAAAAAAAGAAAAGAAATTACCAAACTGTTTTTTAGAAGGTTTGAATAATAATTTTGCATCTCCACCAGCAGTAGATGAGAATTCCAGTTCCTCCATATTTTCCACAACACTTGGTATCGCTAGTTTCCTTTTCCCCATTTTTTCCTTTATTTTACCCATTCAAATAGGTGATAATATCTCATTGTGGTTTTAATTTGCATTTCCCTAAGGAATAATGATATTAAGCATACTTTCATTTGCTTATTTGCTATTCGTATAGGTTCTTTGTTGAAATGTTTGTTCAATATCTTGCACATTTCAATAATTTGGGTCTCATGTTTTCTTATTATTGAGTTTTGAGAGTTCTTTATATATTTTAGCCACAAATCCTTTATTAGATATGTGTTTTAAGTATATTTTCAAGCTAGTGGGTTGTTCTTTCATTTTCATGATAGTATTCTTTTTTTTAAAGAGCATAATTTAAACATTTTTATAAACTCCTAATTTATCAATTTTTTCTTTTATGGATCATGCTTTTTGTGTATCTAAGTAATCTTTGCCTCATTCAAGGTCACGAAGATTTTCTTTTCTATTTTCTTTAAGAAGTTTCATAGTTTTGGGGCACCTGGGTGGCTCAGATGGTTAAGCATCTGTCTTTGGCTCAGGTCATGATCTCCAGGTCCTGGGATCAAGCCCCCAGCACGCTCCCAGCTCTGCAGGGAGTCTGCTTCTCCCTCTCCCTCTGCCTCTCCCCCTGCTTGTGCTCTCTATGTCTCTCTCTCTCTCAAATGAAAAAATAATAATAAAAAAATCTTAAAAAAAGTTTCATAGTTTTCATTTTTTTTTTAAAGTTTTATTTATTTATTTGACAGAGAAAGAGAGAGCGCACAAGCCGAGGGGCAGGAGAGGGAGAAGGAAGGCTGATGCAGGACAGTTTTAATTTAAATCTAGGTCTCTGATCTATGTCATGTTAATTTGTTAATATGGTACCTTTTTTTTTTTTTGCAAGTGAATGTATGTTTCTTCCAGGATCATCTGATGAAAAGACTATCCTTTCCCATTGTTTTGTCTTTGCTATTTCACTGAAAATCACTTGACTGTATAAGTATGGGTCTATTTCTGGACACTCTGTCTAGTTCTATTCGCCTATATGCTTATCCTTTTGTCAATACCACACTGTTCGATTACTGTGGCTTTATAATCAGTCTGGAAATCAGGTAGCATATCTTCTAACTTTGTTCTTTCTCATACTTGTTTTAGCTATTCTAGTTCTCTGCCTTTCCATGTCATTTTTTTTTAAAGATTTTATTTATTTATTTGGAACAGAGAAAGAGAGAGAGAGAGAGCCCAAGCAGGGAGGAGGGTCAGAGGGAGAGGAAGCAGACTGTCTGCTGAGCAAGGAGCTTGATGCAGGGTTCAATCCCAGGACCTTGAGATCATGACCTGAGCCGAAGGCACTTAACCAACTGAGTCTTCCAATCCATGAACAGGATATATTTCCCAATTTTTTAGATCTTATTTAATATCCGTGTGTGTCTAATTTTCAAAAGTCAGATCTTAGACATCTTTGGTTAGATTTATACCTAAATATTTAAAATGTTTTTGGTCCTGTTGTATTTGGTAAGTTTCTCTTTGAAATTCAATTTCCATTTGTTTACTGCTAGTATATAGAAATACTACTGATTTTGTATATTGAATATTATGACTTTTCAAAACTCTCTGACTAGTTCTAACAGCTTTCTTGTAGTATTTCTTATAATTTCTTCTGTGAATAGAGATGGTTTTACTTCTTCCTTTCTAATTTGAAGACTTTTTATTTCTTTTTATTGCCTTAATGCACTGGCTAAGACTACCTGTACAATTCTGAATAGGAATGGTGAAGGAAAACATCCTTGCCTTGTTCTCAATTGGTGTGCTATTGACTATTGCATCCCCCAATTTTTGATACTTTGTTTCCATTTTTGTTCAATTCAAACTATGTTCTAATTTCCTCTGTGACTTCCTTTTTCACTCATGGATTATTTCTTGTTTAATTTCCAAATATTTGGGGATTTTCCAGAGATAGTTCTGTAGGATTTCTAGTTTAATTCTTTTGCAGTAACTATATTTTGTATGATTTCAATTCTTTTAAATTTGTTGAGGCTTATTTTATGACCCAGAATATGGTCAATCTTGCTGAAACTACCAGTTTTGTAATCCAGGTCAGATTAAGCAATACTGCTATCTATCTCTTGTCCATTTCTCTGGACATCTTCTCTTTATTTGATCAATGTTTTAACCTAGAGGCACACATTCTAACACTTATATTATGTTAACTTATATTTATGTGATACTAATTCAAGGCAAACATATGCATTTCTAAAACTACAATAGCATTGTGGTCATTATTGCTGCATCTACACAGTTATTTTCAAATCAACGTATTTTTCCCGGGGATAGGGATGTGGGGGTTCCTGCCTAAGGTTCTGATGAAGAAGGAAGGCAATGGTAGACTTTACATCTTCCCCACCTTCATCCGTTCTCACACACTGCGTATTTTTGCCTTCATCCCACGCTTAAGTCCTATAGGACCCGAGGATGATTGCCATGTCTCTTCTCTTCTTACTAACTGTTCTTCCTAATGTCTACCAACAAGGTGACACAGATCATCTCCTGAGAAACTACCTCACGAAAAATGTAAAAGCTTACCTGCTCAGTCAGAGCAAGCTTTCCCCCTAACTAAATATCCTCAGAAATGAATGGAAAAACCATATTCATAGACTGAGGTGTGATGTGAACAGCTTTCTGCTCGTAGCACACGAACTGTTTTCATCCAGAGATGAACTAATTGCTGTGTGAGGTTAGGCCTGAGCTGACCATCCCTTTACATACTTGAGTTCTTTCAACATTCCTGAGGGCAGAGACGTATATTTTAAACACCAAAAACTAATAAACACCACCAGATAAGGGGAACAGGACCTGGAACATCATTTTCCTCTGAGGGTGTTTGGTGTTCCCACATACCTCTAAACCTATTCATAGGGAACAGACATCTCGAAAACATCTCAGCAGAAACGGTGACCATGAAGTGTTCCTTTTATTCCTTTATAAATTTCTAGGAGGGAGAGCAGGACTCTATACAGTTGTGGATGCTGATCAAAAGCATTGTGTAGTTTTACTTCCTCCTAGCCTCTTGCTCTGTGATTCTTTACAGATTTTTATTTGAGACAGAAAAGTTGAAAGTCCAGTTTGCTCAGAGGCCATGTTTCTCCTTGTCACAGCCATCTGCTTTCATAAGTCACTTGAGGGGCTCTTTTCCCAAGAGGGCTCTCATTGCGGATGCCTTCCACTCTTTACTGAGGGACGGATAGCTCCAAACATCCCAGGTTCCAGGCAATTTGCTTGTCTTTGTTGTTACATGAAACCTCCCAGAAGACATGGAATGAATTTGCATGAATGATAGCAGTCTAGCCAAAGGTTATTTAGAAATTAGCATTAGGCTAATTCCTAGGAAATCAGGGCCAACATACTCCTGTTCTTTAATGAAAAGAGGAAAACTGGCAACCTTAATTCCTTTGGATTTCCAGTTCGCTTTCCTTCTTCCCTCCCCTTTTTCCTTCTAAGTCCTTCCTTGTCTTTCCACCAATGTTCATTCAGTACTTGCTATGTGAATTCATTGTCTCATTTAATTCTGACTACAACCCTGCCAGCTATCTCTCATCTCTTCTTTTAATGATGAAGAAAAGGAGGCTCCAGGAGGTTCATTAACTCACCTAATGTCACACAGCCAATAAATAGAAGAGATGGTACCAGAGCCCAGGCCCATCTGTCTCTCAAGTCTGTGCTCTTTGCAACATATCCACATTTCCCACAAGTTTTTCTACGGTTTTCCACAAAACTTAATTGTTTCATGAGATATGAATTTGTTTGCCAACATTTATGAAGAAGTTAGTTATATTTTTCTCCTAAAATATATGTCAGATACATACTAAGTACATATATACAATTATTATCATCATGCAATAATGTGCCTTGGGGTGCCTGGGCGGCTCAGTAGTTGGTTAAGCGTCCAACTCTTGCTTTTGGGTCAGGTCATGATCTTAGATCATGTTGGGCTCAGCACTGAGCATGGAGCCTGCTTAAGATTCTCTCTCTCTCCCTCTGTCTCTGCCCCTCCGTCCCACTGTTCTCATGCTCAGTCTCTCTAAAAAAGAAAAAAAAAAAAAAGGAAAGAAAGAAATAGTGGCTTTACTTGAGAAAATCTAGAAGTTGCATTAGAGAGAGCTTATTCTTATTATGTGTATGACATCCCATATGCACAGAAGTAGCTATAGTTTGTGGTTTCTCTTATAAGATCAACAAAATTTGTGGAAGTTTTCAGTTTAACAAAGAATCAAATATCAATTATTTCTTATAAGAATTTATTCACCTGTGAGGCCTAATTTTTCAGCATATCTAATCCAAGGAAACACTACATCTCATCTATTTGTATTATACCAATAAGTGACACATTTTAAAAAATTTTCTTTTTCTCAAAGTAATACATTCAAGTAGGTTAACAGACCAGAGAGTTTGGTTGTGGCAGTTTTATGGAACAGACAACTTGAAAATCCTCTTGCTACCAGCACCTAAAAATGCTAGGTGAAGCATAATAATAATTGTTTAAAACCCTTTTCAGTGCTTCCTGGAGTTCACAAGAAGGTACAGGGTATCCACGAAACAGAAATGAAAAGTCTGAGAATCAGACCAGAGATGAACTGGGGGCTGGCGTTGTGGAGGGAAGAGGAGTTGTTGTCTCAGCATTGGATTGTCGCCCCCATGCAGAGACAGATGATAAAGCCTTGGACCAATATAAAAATGGGAAGTTGAATGAGACCCTCCAGCAAAGCCAGTGCCCTCAAAGATGCATGCCATTGGTGACAAAATCCACCCTTCAGTAATGGGAGACCCTAAGAAACTAGGTTGTCTTTTTTGGCCTGGGCTGGAAAGGGAAAGTAAAATATCCTGTGGGAATTTTTAAATTCAAGTCTGTACCACATGTGAGTTAAAAGTTTTAATTTACTTTACCTGCATTGTCTGGGAAAGTCCAACCAGAGAATTTAATATTAAAATTGGGCTCAGACCACAATATCCTCAAGGTGCCGGGTAGAAGGCAGCTGAAAACCTCTCTCAAGGGAGTACCTCCACGTAGGCCGGATTCTTTCAGATAAGCTGTACTTAAGCTGAGTGCACAAACCCTAAGCACAAAGGATACACAGAAACAATTCACCATGGGCAAGATCAGCTGGCAAAAATAATAGCACAAATAGGGACACAAATGATCTGAAAGAGAAAATAAAATAATTATACTTAATATGACTGAAGACATAAATGAAAGGATTTAAAGAAAAGGTAAGACAGCATGAGAAGAAAAAAAATAAATGAAAACTTTTAGAAGTGAAGTAATAGAATGTCTAGCAGCAAAAAATAATGTAACTGAATGGATAAGATAGTAAGTCGGATGATAGGATAATGTTGATATGGATGTGAATTCTAAGTGGGAAGATACATCTGAAAAAAGTAGCCAGAAGGTAGCTCAGATAGAGATGGAATATAAGAGGGAGAAGTTAGGGGACATAAAAGAGTGAAGGAAAAGGCCCAAAATATGTCACCTAGAAATTCCAGAAGGAAAGACTATTCCTTAGAGAGAATTGAGTAGAGGGAATTTTTGATAAGATAATGCCTAAACATATTCTAGAGCTGATGAAGGAACATGACTATTCAGATGTAAGAAGCACAGTGAGACCATACCTGGCACATCATCGTGAAACTGAAAAACAAAACACCAGAGTCAAAGAATAAATTGTGAAAGCAGCTGAGGAACAAAGAGAAACTGTCTCTAAAGGAATCACCACTATAGGATCAACAGACTTCTCAAAAGCCACAACAGAAATCAAAAGACATGGAGTCCTATCATCCACATTCTGAGAGAAGATAATTGTCCACCATAATTTTCATTCCCTGTTAATCTTAACTCAAGTGTCAGTGCCGGCTGGAGACATGAGCAATCACGTGCTGACAGTTTCCCAGTAACAAATGCTGAAAGCACTTCTTAAAGGGTGTATTTTAGTAAGAAGGAAATTGAACCCAAACAAATAAATGTGATGTGAAGAAACTGACAATCATGTAGGTAAATCAAAAGAGTTTTGATTGGAGCGCTTAGTTGATGAAGCATCGCCTTCAGCTCAGGTCATGATCCAGGTCCTGGGATGGAGTCCCACATAGGGTTCCCCACTCAGGAGGGAGTCTGCTTCTCCCTCTCCCCCTCCCCACTGCCTGTGGTCTCTCTCTCTCATGCTCTCTCTCTCTCATATAATAAATAATCTTAAAAAAAAGAAGAACATTGATTCTAAAAAAAAAAGTTTTGATTCGTTAACATAATTGACGAAATAAAAATATTGATGATGACTTTTGGCGGTAAAACAAACACGATGGAACTAAAATGTCAATCCACAGTCAGTTGTAAATGACCAGAGTGAAAGCATCCTAATGTTGTACATTGTTTAGGGGAAGCCTAGAGATGTTGATGACTTGCCAACTTTAAGTTAGCTATGCCTATTTAAAATTTAGGGAGAACCACTGAAAGAATAGGTATATTGTGTATACCATGGATAACTTCCCAGGAAGTGGAGAGGATGAGAAGGAATAAAGAAAACTCAAAACTTGATTGATGTGATAGCAGACAGAAAATGAGAAACAATTAGGTAACATGATACCCGTTTCTCAGGTGAGGAAACCGAGACCCGAGATGTTAAGTAACATGTCCAAGGTCAAACAACTTGTAAGTGGAGGGTCTGCTCTTCAAACTCAGGTTTAACTCCAAAGCCCAAGATTGTGACCACTGAGACATACTGTCTCTCTAGAGATGTGTTGATGTGTTGAGATGTAGTAGGCTAAAAATTTCACCAAAAGGAATCAACTTTAGGGGAACCTAGGTGGCTCTGTCTTTTAAGCGTCCGACTCTTGATTTCAGCTCAGGTCATGATCTCAAGGTCCCGGGATTGAGCCCCGAGTCGGGCTCTGTGCTCAGTGTGGAGTCCGCTTATCCCTCTCCTTCTGCTCCTCCCCTGGCTCGTGCTCTCTCTCTCTTTCTCTAAAATAAATAAATAAAATATTTTTTAAAAAAGGGATCAACTTTATTTTTTTCTGAGGTTTATTTTAACAGCTACCTAACTAGGTTAAGCCAGCTCCTATAATTGCTGGGGAAAATGGCAATGTCTATAAATAGACAATTAACTGTGTAGTTTTTGAAAAGTTTTATACGTGATATTAATAAACTATGACAAAGTACCCTCCAAGAAAATGAATAATAAATGTTGACTCTTGGTTTTCCTGTAAATTATGGGAAACTATATTTTTCTTTTCATCTTTCCCCTTTACGCCATGGAGACTTTCCAACAGATTTGAACATTCACTATACCTGTTTGCTCTCTGGATTCACTTAAAGCTGATGCTCTTGGGAAGCCAAATCCAGCAGAATTGCAAAAGAGCCTTGAGCACCAAGCTCTCTACCAACTCCTGAGGGTGTAAAGACTTGAATCAAGGAGAAACAGGCATACTTCAGCATACCCAGTTTAGTGTGTGGGGAAAGCTCTATTGGGGTTGGGGTGGGAGAACTTTTGGAATATCTATTCTAAGGGGCTTAGAAGTAGAGAAACATAGGAAGATTTAAGAAAAGTTGGTGGGCAGTATTGGTGGGTGCCAGCAAATGACTTTTCAGCCAGCTTTTTTGTATGTGGATGTATTATTTGCCAAGCATTTTTTCCCTCCAAAATATTGCCCTGATTTAAAGGTTCGTTAATTTACATAAAACCCAACCTGAGGCTAAAATGTAATTCTCTGACTTCTTTGTTTTCCATTAGTTTGGGTAGCTAACCTGTGAGCAAAGTAAACCTCAAACTTTGAGGTTTAAAAAATGACAAGAACTTTATATTAGGCAGTCTGGAGTTTCCCAAGACCCTACCCCATGCTGTTCCTATGCACACTGCTCTATATTAATTAATAATTCCTGTGTGTTGGCAGCACCAACGGAAAGCTTTTTGGAGATAAAATACAATCCCGAGATTTGCCATGCAGGGCATGTGGGCCCCTGGGGAAGCTGGCATCTTTATTAAAGAGGCTCGTTAGAGCTAAGGGTTGGCCACAAACCTATTCCCGTGAGAGAAGAGAAAAACTAAAATACAGCTCTTCTCTCTCATTCCCAGAGTTCAGAATAAAGGGTTTAGGTCAGTCTTTTATTAGCCATGCTGGTGAGGAATGGGGATGGGATAGATAAACCAGATTCAGCATCCTTAGTGTCAATGAGAAGTTTTCACTTTTCCCTATAGCCAGCTTTTCACTGAACTTTCCATACATGGTAAGGAGGCTTTGAGTTAAATACCCCTTTTCTTTTTGAGACAGGAACTCCAGCTTTAACAGAGTCCCATCTTGGGTTTGGTTTGAGGAAAAGGATTCCAGTTCAGTTCTTTGGCAATGAACAGGGTGGAGAAAACAGGTCCCCAGTTCTCTGGGGGTGCTGGATGGGTCCAAGCCTAGTGTAGATGTGCATGTAGAGTGTATATAAATATACATAATTTGTGTATATATATATCTATATATCTTTTTAAGCAAGGAAAGGAGGGAAACTCCAGAGAAGGAGAGGTGAGAGACAAAAGAAATTCCAATATTTACCATATTTCATTAAACCTAAGACATCATAGACTGTAAAGGACACCACTAGTTCATGTACCACTAAGAAAGGAAAAATGCTATAAATTAAGCCATGACATGACATGTATTGTGTGATGCATCCTGATTTGGGATATATTAAAACCTGAAAAAAATGTACCACTTGGAATGGATGAGTTGGTGGTCTTCCCCTTTTTTGCAGTACCATTTGCAAGTGTTTGAATAGCTGAAATGTAGCAGCGAACATTGTCTTTACCCTTTGGTTATTCTGTATCTTGGGTCCTGTGATACTATTCCAATACCATTTTGCAAATGGCGAGATACTTCTCTGAAGCTGCAGATTTTTTCCACCTTAGTATTTGAAATATTTTCAATATCCTCAGATCATTTTTGCAGACTTCAAAGGGCGAATAATTTACTAAACAATAAACCAGGAAGAAGCCTGGGTGGTTTGAATCCATCCACCAAAATCCTTAAAATTAACCAAAAGCATTTATGAAAACCAGAGCATAATTTCTATGTGACCTCTGGATAGATACACTGGAACATCTGTCATGTTCATACGTTTACTGAAACAGAGTGTTGACATTACCTGTTTTGTCTTTGACCTTCGACTCTTTAGATGTATTTACTACTGGCTTTCAACATGCATGCATGACTCAGCATGAAGCAAATATCTAATCTGACCTTAAAAGAAATAATTTAACATTGCTCTAGGCAAGTTTACTTTGAGATTTCCAATTCTGTCACGTAAAAGATATTTAAAAAATGAAACCAAAGCCCATTGTGTAATAAGGGTAATGGTAGGTTTCCAGCAATAGTTTTAGTTGTCATTCCCTTACGGTCTTTATTTTGTAAATAACTCCGCATTTGATTGGTGTACATTCTTCGTGTTCAAATTTCATTTTCTGCAGAGATGCTTATTAGGATTTGTCTTTCCTTATGAAAAGCAAACCCTGAGAGAGCAAATAAGAGAATAATGCAGAAGTAATTATTAACTTATAGAGGCAACCAAGTTTTCAGGTGACTCTGGGACAGAGCTGTGCTTAACTCGGTGACTGCCACAGGCTGGGGTTGAATCCGTGGTAAGAAAGAGGACCCAGCGCTCAGTGGCATGCACTGAGGAATGGACTCTGCTGCCAGTGTGAGTTGAAGTCAAGTGCAGCAAGCGTAACAGGTGATAGAAAAATGGGATGTAAAGACCACAGCCTTTAGAGCTCCATGCACTAGGCTGATAGTGTCAGCTGGCTTGTATTCTACTATTGCTTCCACAATTAATAAAACCTAATATTCACTGAGCACTTATATACTATGACCAACTATTGTTCCAAGTACTGTATATGTTTTAACTATTAAACCCGTACAAGACCCCTATTAAGTTGGCTCTACTAACATCCCTTTTACACAGGTTAGGACATGGAGGCCAGAGAGCTTAGTTGGACCCCCCAAGTTCCGTCCAGCTCCTAAATTAGGACTATTAACCACAACATCATGGCTGCCTCTTGGATCTGTGGGTGAGGAAAAGGACCCCAATGCCTAGGAGGCAGGTAGGCAGAAGGGAGCTCCCTAGTTCTTTAGGAGTACTGCATGAGTTTCCAGGAAGGGACTTGGGCACAGAAAACAGGACAAGGCATAAATCCAGATCACATAGTGGGTACTGGATCTTGAGAACAAGGCAGAAAGCCAAAGCCAGCAGGAGAGGACTGAGTCATGAGGCATTAGGCTCCAGTTGCCTGCCCAGCAGTTCCAGAGTTCCAATCCCATCTAAGGTTGGGTTTGTTCCTAGAGATTCACTGAGGTTGAGTCAGTAGGTGAAGTGGGCGTGGGGGTCAAGTGACTTAGCTATTAGGAGTGAAGGCCACAGAACCTGGGAACTAGGCAAGGCCTGGCCCAGCAGGTGTGTGATCTAGGAGTAGTGACTACATCAGATGCCTCAGGATTCCCATTGTACCGTATGTCCCTGCTTTTGTCCCATTTATCTTTCCCATACATTCCGGACCTGTGGAACTTAGGCATACTATATAAGCATGCTGTTAATCATTTTAATTTATTTGTATCTGACCTGTTCCAAAAAAGATGCAATGTGGTATTTTATTAATTATGTCCAGAGAGGGACGCCTGGGTGGCTCAGTTGGTTAGGCGTCTGCCCAGGTCATGATCCCAGGGTCCTGAGATCAAGTTCCACATTGGGCTCCCTCCTCAGTGGGGAGCCTGCTTCTCCCTCTGCCTGCCACTCCCCATTTGTTCTCTGTCTCTCTCTCTCTCCCTGAAAAATAAATAAATACAATCTTTAAAAAAAATTATGTCCAGAGAATGTCTAATTTTCAGCACAAAAAATAATTGCAGGCAGCAAAAATCCTTGCCCTGATTTTATTAAGTTGGATTACTTTTATCAACATTTTGTAACTGATGTAGAATATAAAACCTAGCATCAAGGCTATAAAAGTATTTATGAAATTACATATGCTATATGTATCTTATAAAACACATGGACTTTATATGCTAGGTAAGATACCAAGAAATAATTTGAATTTGGAGGGGGAAAAATAGATGTAAGAAATGACCTGGGGAAATATTTATGAGAAAATAATCTCTTTAAATATCTTTTATGATAGTCATTGTGCTATAATACAGTTCAAATTTAATGCTTTTATTCTCATTTTAGATTATAGTATGTGTTACTTCATGGCATGAGTTTGCCCTTACTAAATGCAATATTATTGTTAACAATTTAGGTAATCTCAACATATACGAAAATGCTTGAGGGTTACAGCTTTCAAGGACAGGAATTATTTAACTTTCTTTTTATTAATTTGGCATTCATTTGGAGGATAGTTTTGAAAATATTTCTTTTGTGTGTGCCTAACCTTTTTTTTCTCCTCGGGAACAGAAATGGAATCCAAACAGACATTGACAAATTAGAGAATAATGCACAAAAACAGGATGACTCTCAGTGAGCAAAAGGGCATAACAATACGTCAAGGGCCCCGAAGCTCACGCCATGGATAGAAATGACTAGGCAGAAATGTCTCAGGAAGAGACTCAGCGCTCATGGTAGACCAGTAGTTGGTGATGAGTCAGCACCGCCTTTACTAAAACTGCTAATCCAATACAGTAGTGGGAAGCACTGGTAGTCATGTGATATGTAAAATCCCGGAATTACTCCTTCCTCTCTCACGAGCTCTTGCTGAGATACTGGCAGGGGCTTTAGTGCCCTAGTAACCTCTTGTCTGTTTTGTAGCAGAGCCTCTCCTAATCAGCAAAGGCAGATGGAAAGGACGCTCAGAAGCTGCCCCAACTAGAATTCTAGTAATTCTAGTAATTCTGGTTGAAGTTCCTCTTGGCCTATGTTTAAGACATCTAAGAAGTGAAAATGTACACTGTTATCCTTCCTCCCCCTGTTAAGAAAATGTCTTAAGATGAAAATAGGGTTTTCTCTTATTCCACTGATTTCTGAGCCCAGGTCACAGGAAGATATTAATTGTGCCCATACTCAATTCTTTAAATCACTTTTCACTGCTGTTGAATTACAGGCAGGGAAACCCTTAACTCTGAAAGAAACATGTCCTAGTTTTATTCATTATTTAAAAGAAAATCCACTCCCTTTTAATGCAGATGAGTTGGGACCAGCAAAAAAGGTAACTTTCCATGTTTTCAGGTAGTGTTCTTGCAAGAATTAGAATTGTTAGTAATTTTAGATGATTAATGAGTATATTTTAACTTGAAAACCATCATATAATCTAGTTCATTTCTTTTATTGGATAAATTTAAACATATTTCAGGGGCGCCTGGGTGGCTCAGTTGTTAAGCATCTGCCTTCGGCTCAGGTCATGATCCCAGAGTTCTGGGATTGAGCCCTGTGTCAGGCTCTCCGCTCAGTGGAAAGCCTGCTTCTCCCTCTCCCACTCCCCCTGCTTGTGTTCCCTCTCTCGCTGTGTCTCTCTCTGTCAAATAAATAAATAAAATCTTTAAAAAAACAAAAAAATTTAAACATATTTCAAATGGATGTGTTCATGCAGACTTTTCCAAGGGTGGTTTTTCTGTCAGCAGCCTTGTTAGGCTTAGGTCTACATATAGAACATAGACACTAGAATAAATTATCCCTAATACTATCTGTACAAATTCTTAGATTAAGATCTCTTTCTAGGGCGCCTGGGTGGCTCAGTTGGTTAAGCGACTGCCTTCGGCTCAGGTCATGATCCTGGAGTCCCTGGATCGAGTCCCGCATCGGGCTCCCTGCTCGGCAGGGAGTCTGCTTCTCCCTCTGACCCTCCCACCTCTCATGTGCTTGCTCTCTCTCATTCTCTCTCTCTCAAATAAATAAATAAAATCTTTAAAAAAATAAAAAAAAAGATCTCTTTCTACTATAATAGTATTATACATGGGTTTTTTTAAAAGTTGAGTTAGATTTATCCAAACTAATAATAGTAATGTTGATTAATGGACTGCTTTGACTGCTATGTGAAAGTGCTATTTTAAATTCTTCACAAATATTAATGCATTAATGCCAACCATGACTTAGCAGTTAGGTAACTGATATTATCTGCATTTTACATATAAGGAAAGTGAGTGACAGAGAGTTTAAGAAACTGTCTCAAGATCACAGAGCTGGGGGGCGCCTGGGTGGCTCAGTTGGTTAAGCGACTGCCTTCGGCTCAGGTCATGATCATGGAGTCCTGGGATCGAGTCCCACATCGGGCTCCCTGCTCAGCAGGGAGTCTGCTTCTCCTTCTTTTTTTTTTTTATTTTTTATTTTTAAAGATTTTATTTATTTATTTGAGACAGAGAGAATGAGAGAGAGCGAGTACATGAGAGGGGGGAGGGTCAGAGGGAGAAGCAGACTCCCTGCCGAGCAGGGAGCCCGATGCGGGACTCGATCCCGGGACTCCAGGATCACGACCTGAGCCGAAGGCAGTCGCTTAACCGACTGAGCCACCCAGGCGCCCTGCTTCTCCTTCTGACCCTCCTCCCTCTCATGCTCTCTGTCTCTCATTCTCTCTCTCTCAAATAAATAAATAAAATCTTTAAAAAAAAAAAAAGATCACAGAGCTGGTTGAGAATGGGGCTGAAATGCAAAACCAGGCAGCCTGCCTCAGCAGCATGAAAGCCTGACAACGTCTTCATGCTGCCTTCCAGAAGAACCTCATGACTGCAGTTCACTTTGGCAAAGAATTTATTTCTCAGGGCTTTCCTTTCTTCTTATGTGAAATGACAAGGTCAGCTTTCAAGATTGGTAGGGTCCTGGCATATTTGAATTGATATCATCTTTAAAATCTTTGAATATCTGTATAAAAATGACCCCACACATTTGATTTGTATTTTCCACTAAAATGACATTAATATATTAATTATATGTGATATTAAGTATATATGATATGATATATATATACATACATATATGTATATATATGAAACCTCAACTGACAAATTGAATAGGAGAGGCATATAACAGTGCCAGAGATAATGGACATAATGTCATGGAGGTGCATAAGACCCACATGCATGCAGGAGGACACCAAGGAGCAACAAAGAGCAAGTCAAGCAGGGCCTTGAGAGACTGAGTCATGTACAGCAGTTAGTGAGCTGATGTCTGCCCAGACCATTTGCACTTCCTGGTCCCCTGACCTCACCTTCCTTGTTTGAAACCAGGTGACTGCTCTCCTTTCCCTCCCAACCCACCCTTAGCTCCCTTTTCCACTATTACAGGAAAGTAAAGTTTAATTTTGCAAGAAAAATTGAACCAAAGAGGTGTCAAAATTGTGGACACCAAGTAAAACAGACGCCTGGGGGGATTAAGCTAAGATTTCTATATGAGATTGTGGGAACATCAGCCCCCTTCCTTAGCAACCAGGCACATTACCACTCCCCACCCCACCACTGAAGCATTGAGATTTGAGAGTGAATGCTCTTCTTTGAAGAAATTGAGTGGCCCTAAAGAAAAGACCTCCACATATTGCATTTGGGAGTCCCCCATGGAAAAGGACATCTCTCCCCAAAGGAATCCTCTAGTAAATCCATCTGTCATTACTCTCTGCCCCTTGATGGACACATAACTCTTTCCAATCAGTTTGTCTGGTGTCTCTCTTTTAAATAGGAAAAGACAAACAAGAGGAACTGTCTCTAACTTGAATGAGAAAGACCACACAAAAATACAACAAAATAAAAGGGAACATCAAGAAAATAGAAATAAAACAGGGAACAGAAGAAAACTTCAAAATATTATGTTTAACATTCCCTTGGAGACAAAATAAGATATAGTATCTCTAAAGCAAGAACAAAACCCTGTAACAGAATAAGAGAAGATGAAAAAGAGAGAAGAAAAATTTCTTAGAAGTGAAAAATATTTGCAGTGCAGCAGACACTCTTGCTTGCTTATCCAAAAGATGTCCTTCCCAACCGCAACTTTTCTGTCTTCCATGACAGAGGCTGCTCATGGCAACTCACTTTCTCAGCCTCTCTTTCACTTAAGAAATGGGCATTTGACACAGTAAAGGGAAGCCTGTTGCAAGTCTTCCCAGAGGGAATGGTTTACTTCCCTAATGAGGAAATCTCTCTCTTTTTTTAGTTAAGACTTATTTTGTCATAAAGATTGTGGCAGTCTTCTTGGGCCCACCAGAAGACAAGTATTAGGACTCAGCTAATTACTGAGGAGGCAGAGAGGAAAGAGAGATAGAGTCTGGGACTACAATGGCCCTGTGGAGTCCAGGAACTAACTCGGAGCTATAGGGCAATAAGAAGACATGAATATATGGCAAGTGGGCCATAAGGGAAAGTCTAAATTTAGGTGGAGGAGACAGTCTTGTCAGGAAATAGGAGATGACATTATTGGGGGTTCTATGAGCACAAAATTGCCATAGCCTGGTAATTCAACAAATAGTTATGTTCTATGGGTCAGGCCCTGTTCTAGGTGCTAGGGATCCAAGAGTGAACAAAACAAATTCCTTGCCGTCTTGGAGTTTACATTCTAGATAAAACAGGCAGGAAATAAAAAATGAGAAAAAAATAAGAAAATATGAAATGTGTCAAATGGTGAAAAATACTATAGAGAAAAATAAAGCTGGGTGGGAGAGAGAGGGTAGGTCTAAAGGGGTGGTGGGAAGAGTGGTCAGAGAAGATGGTCTGTAACAAGGGGGTCATTTGAAGCAGAGACTTGGATGAAAAAAGGGAGTAAATCGTATGGATAGGGGAAGTAAATTCCAGCAGAGGAAGCAGCAAGTGCAACAACCCTTAGGTGAGATTATGCTTTGTTTGGCACATTTGGAGAAAAGCAGAGGATAAGAAGAAGAATAAGTAAGAGGAGATTAATAAGAGACGAATTCAGAAGTAATGAGAAGTAAGATCATGTAACATCTGGCAGGCTATTTTAGGGACTTCTCCTTTGACTCTTAATAAATCGGAAGACTTTGTTGGGTTTTGAGTAGAGTGACATGATCTTGCTTATGTTTTAAAGAAGTCTGTTGTGTTGAGAATAGAAGGAAGGGGGGTAAAGGTTGAAGCAGAGAGATGTTTGGAAGGCCCCTGCAGTAATCGCAGTGAGAAATAATAATAGCTTGACCCAGAATGGTTACAGAGGAGGTGGTGAGTATTTAGATTCTATACATATTTTAGAGTTAAGCCAAAACCATCAACCAGATTTGCTGAGGGATTTGACATTGTTTTTCAAGAATGACTCCAAGGTTTGGGGCCTGAGCAACAGTATGAACTGAGTTGCCATTGACTCAAATGAGGAAGAATGTGAAAAGAGGAGATTTGGAAGGGGAAACCAAGACTTCGGTTTTGAACTTTTTTTTTTCCCTTTGAACATCCAAGATGAGCAGGCCATGGGATATACCAGTTTGGAGCTTAGGGAAGAGGTTGCAGATAAAGATATTAACTTGAAGGTGGTCAATGTGTAGAAGGGATTTAAAGCAATTATAAAGGAATAGGTCACCCAGGGAGTCGGGATAGATGGGGAAGAGATCCAAGGACTGAACCCTGGGACATCCCAATATTTAGAAATGAGGAGGACAAGAAGAAACTAGCCAAGGAATCTGAGGAACAGCAGTCAGGGAATCATGTCCTTCTAGAATCCAAGTGAAGGGGAAGCCGATTAATCACCAAAGGCAGTTGATAGATCACATAAGAAGATTGAAAACTGACCACCAAATTTAGCAAGATGGAACTCGTTAGTGGCTCGACAAGGTGTCTTTAGGAACAAAGAGAGAAGGACAGGTTTGGCAAATGATGATCTATCAGCAATAGCAGCTAACCTGGACAACCGATAGGAAGTGGAGGGGACACTGAAAATGAGTCCTTGTCTAGGAGGTGTGTGGAATTCTGACATTGCCTATGGGGTATGATAGCCCAACGTGGGAAAGGATCTTTAAAAGGAAAACAAGAGGCTCTGATTTTACCACCTAAGTTATGCTCTTTGCAACTCTTATTTATTTGGAACCATTGTAAAGGAAGCCAGATGACCAATTTCCCTGTCTAAATGTTAGGAGTCTTTGAAAAGGCAAGCATCATAAAAAGGAATATGGAAGTTATAAGCACAAACTTTCAAATAAGGATGTATCTGGTACAAATCCCAGTATCATATACTAATTTTTGGTACCAAGTTACTGGACCTTTTTGAATCTTAGTGTTATCGTCTGTAAAATGAAGCTAATCATGCCTATCTCATGAGAAGATTTTATGAGTACTAAATCAGATAACATATGGAAGATTCAGTACAGAATCATGCAAACAGATAATCAATAAATAACAACTATGGTGTTGATCTTGATGAGGAGGATGATGATGATTTGTATTACATCTTAGTTAGACCTCAGACAAGAGGCTGCTTGCTTTGATGTGGAAAAGATGAAGCATTTGTTGATATGAAAGTAATTAGAAAAGGGTTTGGCTATGCCTGCAGTTTTAACAAAATTCTTTGAGAGGCATTTACTATGGCCTAGACCTTGTAAGAAGCAGAGCAGGGCACAAGGCCATATTTTCTTGATGTATTCCAAAATAAATTTCACTGACTTCTCTTAAACTCTACTCTTTAAACTAGATCATAGCATGCATAAGGTTAAGATAATACCACACCCCTGGGATGTTGAGGGCAGAAAAGAGAACACCTTGCTGTCTAAGAATGTTGCCAGGCCAAGAAGTACATCTTTGTGAGGCTCTAAGTGGCCGTAAGCTCACCTTCATCCTATGTTTTTCTTCTCACTCATGTATTTTTACTTCAGAACACTATGTACATGTGGGTGTTGGTTTTATTCTCCCTGGTTCACAAAATAGAAAGCAGATAGCAAATGCCTAAGAAATATTTTTGTGAAAGTACATGATGACTTTCTTTTTATTTTTGTAGTAATCCAAACCAAACTGGAATATTTCTAGTAGAAATAGTCACATTCCTCACACTTGAATAAAATATTTGGAAATTTAGCAAAGGGATTCTATGTCCTAAAACAATGTTTACTTGTAGCTATTATTAACTTCATTTTCTTATTTAAATATGTAATTTTGAGCCCCGGTGCAATGATTTATTTTTTCTAGCTGACCTGACTATGAAACTTTATGGCATTGAAGCACTTTAGCCAAGAGATTCATAGGGCGGTGTTAGTTTTGTATTCGGTTTTGTATTACAGTTCACGGGCATTCAACATAAAAAAAAAAAAAAAATCAACAAAATGGACCTTCCCAGAAGTCAAGTACAGATAGTGCGCAACTTAGGATTTTTTGACTTTGTAGATGATGTGAAAGCAATATGTATTCAGTAGAAGCTATACCTTGAACTTTAAATTTGGATCTTTTACCAGGGCTAGTGACATACGGTCCAATCCTCTCTCACGAGGCTGGGTGCGAGCGAGACCCAGCCCATGGTCAGCCCCCCTCGATCACAAGGGTAAACAACCGAGACATTTACAACCATCCTACACTCATACAACCACTCTGTTTTTCACTTTCAATACAGTATTCCATAAATTACATGAGATGTTCAACACTTTCTTATAAAATAGTCTCTGTGTTAGGTAATTGTGCCCAAACATCGGCTGATGTAATTGATCTGAGTACATTTAAGGTAGGCCAGGCTAAGCTATGGTGTTCGGTAGAGTAGGTGTATTCAACGCATTTTTGACTTAACAATATTTTCAATTTTTCAGTGGGTTCATCAGCACATGAGGGACTGACTCCCTCCCCAGAGGGAAAAGAAAATTTCATTAGTTTCTAAATTAAAAAATCCTAATGCTATTTAAAAATAACCGTGGAAATCCTATTTCTTCACATGTGACTCAAAGAAAGATTTGTTTGTGCATCTTGAATGTACAGCTGCTTTGTGTGTTTCATGACTTTCACTTATATGAGTTCTAGTCCCTATATTAGAGGTAAATAGATTCTAAAAATTGCTTTAGAACCATTGCCCGAGTTGCCCTTACCCTTCTTAACCTCTGACTCTCACTGAATGAAAACACATTCTAATAGGGGCATTGAAAACCATTTAGGCTAATTTGAAAGGGACATTTCTGGCAGAAATGCCAACTTCTGAACACCCAGATTAGGTACAGTAAGCCTAATTTGATTCTGATCTCTCTTATTGTGAAGATCACAGTAGAATTTTACTTAACAAGTTTCTGGGCATAAAGAATTGTCAGTTTGGGCCTGCCATAGATTAAGATATCTTGAGTCAGAGAACAAGCATGTGAATGATAACATCCAACAGAGAACTTTACTATAATTAAAAACTACATAATTAGTCATCTCATAAACCTAACATATACACATGAAGTTACTTAAAGTGTCAAGTAAAAGGAACAAAAAGATTGCTTGACATTACACCCCTCTCTTAGCTAACCTAATTTTGAATCAAGAGGAGGAAGCCAATTACAGGGTTATCTCTTAACATAAAGTTACTCTACTAGATGACTCTGCCTTGGAAACTGGGCAGCGCTAGAAAAGTTAGTGTTTTCTCCCTAAAGTGGCTGAAATTTCAATGGCAAATGGTATTAGGACCTCTAGATGCTGTACTTGAAATTCTTTATACTTGATTTACTGAAAAGATTTTATTATACTGTATTGTCATAGGTGATTTCAAAAACTGAAAATGGCATTTTCTCTGTTAATAATCACCTGTAGTTTTTAACTTAGTAAAAAGAAACCTTTGGTAGATTTTGAATAGAAAGGGATGTGTTGTGATGTATGGTTTAAAAGGATCACTCAGGGTGCCTGGGTGGCTCAGTTGGTTAAGCAACTGCCTTCAGCTCAGGTCATGATCCCAGGGTCCTGGGATCGAGTCCCGCATCGGGCTCCCTGCTCTGCGGGGAGCCTGCTTCTCCCACTCCCCCTGCTTGTGTTCCCTCTCTCGCTGTGTCTCTCTCTGTCAAATAAATAAATAAAATCTTTAAAAAAAAAAAAAAAGGATCACTCAGGATTCTGTTTAGAATAGAGTGAAGGGGCAAGAGAGCCCTGTTAAGAGGTCATAGTTAAGAGATCACCACAGTAACCCGGGTAGGAAGTGACAGAGCCATGTGGTAACATCGGAGGTGATGAGAAGGATCAGATTCTGGATACATTTTAATGTAGAGCCAGAAGGATTGGATTGTGAAGCGAATGGGAACGAGGTACGTCAAGACTGATAAGATGTGAGACTTAGGCACCAATTAGAAGAAAATATTTGCAAAACATATCTGATAAAGGTCTTGTACCTGGACATATAGAGAATTATTCTAACTCATTAATAAGAGGACACATAACCCAATTTTTACAAGTAGGCAAAAGATTTCAATAGGCAGTGCACCAAAGAGATACTTGAATGGCAAATGAGAGCATAGGAAGATTCCCAGCATCATGGGTCATCAGGGAAATGCAAATGAAAACTACAGTGAGTTCCTACTTCACACCCACTAGGACGCCTATCATCAAAACGCCAGACAGTAACAAGTGTTGGAGAAGATGCTGAGAATTGGAACCCTCTTACACTGCTGGGGTGGGGGAGGTAAAATGATATCACCACTTTGAAAAACTCTAGCAGTTTCTTATAAAGTTAAATATGGTTGACCATTGAACAATGCAAGGGTTAGGGACACTGACCTCCCTCCAAGTCAAAAACTCACATATAACTTTTGAACAAGAGAAGGCATCATCAAACTGGGGTACTTTCACAAATAGAACATACTACTCAGCAACGAAAAGGGTTGAACACCATGCAAAGAATGATACATGCAACAACAGGGGCACCTTTTGAAGGCGTTATGTTAAGTAAGAGATCCAGACTCAAAAAGCTACATACTGAATGATTCCATGTAAAATGAAATTCTAGAAAAAAACAAAACTATCAGAACACAAAGCAGAACAATGTTTGCCAGAGCCTGTGGACAGAGGCGAGGGATACAAAGGGCCACAGGGGAGGTTTTTCGGGTGACAGACATATTCTATATCATGATCATAGTGATGGAGACATGACTGTGGACATTTGTCAAAACTCATTGAATTATACGCTCAAAATTGGTATATGTAAATTAAACCTCAAAAGAGCTGATTTTTTTTTAAGTAGTGCTAAATATGGTTAGCACATGTTAATCGTTTGGGATTCAAGAAATAAACGCACAGGTGTACATTGTCTAAGCACTCTTGAAACATAGACTTCCCTCTCTAGCCATCTGTCACCTCAGCTGTAAATTGGAGACCATATTTCCTGATGAAGTGACTTTTTAAATCTGAAAAGTCAGGTATAAGAACTGTTTTTGTAAATTGTGTTGAGTTTTAATTGCCTCAAGTTCAGTTTTTATTTATTGGAATCCAGTGGTGATTCATTTTGTAAAGTATCCTTTTGTGGTAAAGTAAGTGGGCATGAATTATTTTGTAGACTGGTATTTTTGAAGACTAGATTTGAATAAAACTGGATGGATCTATAATTATATAATCCTGAGGCGGAGGCGAATGCTTGCTCTCATATGGACAAGCAGAAATTCTAGGTTCATAGGTGGTTCACACTCAACTAACATTGATTACTGTATTCACTGCGATCATACACTGCATCTTCAGATACATTATCTAATCTTCCACAGCCCTTTGAAATAGGTGTCATTATCCCCAATATGCCTACAATGAGATAAAAATCTATGAGTTGCTAGATGACTTGCTCGTGGTCACCCAGCTTGTAATTGGTAAAATGGGAATTAAATCTTAAGTTTTCTGGTTTTATGCTTTTCTCTCAACCAAAGCTGCCTTCTTGCTCTAGTCCTTAAAATACATGTAAGTTGTCAGGATAATAATTGGCCTTAACTTATTGAATCCCCAGCCTCCACCATTATTCAGCATATTGGACAAATGTATGCATCTTATTAGGCTATATCTGCATAGGAACCCAGCCATGTCAGTAAGGTCTGGCCATGGACCCTGAGAAAGACCCCCCGTGCTGCTAATTTAGCTCTTCACCTAATTTCACTGAGGTGCTAAGTGCTTCATAGACTTTCAATAGGAGGCGAGATGAAACAAAGTGGCATTTTTCAATATAGAGGGTAAAATATGGAGTGAGAACATTTTGAAATCTAAAATTAATCCCAGGTGCAGCATATTAGTCTTCCACTATTAGAAGAAAGGGACATTTTTCCCCCTATACAAAGCTGACAAATTACAAAGAAATACATGCAGTATTTAAAAATTCGTCCACTTGAGTGATTTGCTGAAAGCCTGTGCATCAATGATTCTGCTAGATCCTGCAAATTTGGGGAAACATTACACAATCGTACACAATCCCTGTCCTTAAACGGACCCACAGTTTAGTAAGGGAAACAGATGTTCCCACAAATGAGTGCTGAACAGTGAGATAATGGGTAATGGATACTTTTATATAATAAAAAGGGAACCTGCACCCTAGCTACTTACTGAAAGTCCTACAATCTCTTTCTCTAATCTTAACGTATGGGGATGGTTAGATGCCCTGCTTAAGGCTGATCATCCCAGGAGGGGAGTTTATGTTTAAAATGCCTGCCTCTTTTCCTGAATACTCACCCCAGCCAGAGATGTTCTGTATTTCTCAAAGGATCTGGAATCCAAGGGACTATTTAGAAGGGGGATTAACTCCAAATGTTCATCCCTTGCCTCCACACCCCACCTGAGTTACCAAGGTCAGAGTGGAACTAGGTCTAGATCCAGTGAGGTACCCAGTAACACATGGACAGCTCCAGCATTCAAGCTCTTTCTAGCCCCTTCAAGCCCTAGTTTGTCAGCAGTCCTCTGGGGGTGGGGGTGGGGGGGCGGTGAGGAGGACACTTTGTCGCTTGGTGGTATATTTCTTCCTGCCTGAGATTGTGAAAAAACATCAAAATGTGTAAAGAAACATTGTTCGGGCATTAGAAACACTGCCTTGAGATACCATGTGGTGGTCTTCCAGTTCTTTATTTGATGAAAGCTAGAAGGCGTGTTCAATTAAATGCAGTTCAACAAAAATGTCCTGAGGGTCTTCTGTCCCTCAGTGGTGGTGATCGAAGCGTGTGATGTATCCCTGGGCCTCAGGGGCCTTTGCTGCAGATCAAGCAGTAGTCAGTGAAACTATTCTAAAAGGCCCTATTCAACGTTCACTTTAAAGGTCTTGGACCAAATCCTAGAAAGCAGTCCTGCCCTCAAGTAAAATTTTCCCACATTTAACGTTCAAAACACTTGGTTGCTAGAAAACTCTGTAAAGAAATTTTACTGAAAATCAAACTCTTAGGGCAAAGGTTATGACATTTTATTGCCTGAGTCCAGAATGAAGTAGTCTTTTATTCCGTATCCTCTATTTCTACTGGGTTAGAATACTTCACTTGGAAATGCATTTGCCTGTAGTTTTAAAATGAAAGAGGATGGCAAGAAAAAGAAAGTAGACAATTGCTCCAAATATTTTTTGATTGTTAGACATTATATTTGAAAAAATATAACTTCCTCCGTGGTGTTGGTAGAGCTTCGCAGGATTTTCAGAACCCAAGTGAAGTGTAGTAACTCCAAAAATGATTATGTTGCTATTTTCAAAGACATTATTTTTTTTTCCCCCAAAGAATTAGCCTGGAAGGGATTGAAGTCAGATACCTTTATCGTGTGGAAATTCTTTTTTTTTTTTTTTAAGATTTTATTTATTTATTTGACAGAGAGAGAGAGCACAAGCAGGGAGAGTGGCAGGCAGAGGGAGAAGCAGGCTTCCCGCTGAGCAGGGAGCCTGATGCGGGGCTCGAACCCAGGACCCTGAGATCATGACTTGAGCCAAAGGCAGACACTTAACTGACTGAGTCACCCAGGTGCCCCTATCCTGTGGAAATTCTAACTCATACAACTCACTATCAGTCTCCCTTTCCTGGGTAATTTTCCATTTTTATACTTACCTACACTATCCCATTTTTCTTTCTTTCTTTTTCTTTTTGGAGGTGGAGGGGAGAGGAGGAGAGAGAGAGAGAGAGAATCTTAAGCAGGTTCCACACGCAGTGCAGAGCTCGATATGGGGCTCCATCTCAGAACCCTGAGATCATGACCTGAGCCGAAATCAAGAGTTAGATGCTGTTACTGACTGAGCCCCCCAGGCGCCCTACACTACTCCATTTTTCTGAAGTGTTTTCATGTGACTTTTATATTTAGGAAAGTAAGACATAAGCTGCTTTATATCCTCAATGGATATAATTATAGCGTATCCATATGCCTATATTCCATAGAATTCCATTTGAGGAAAGATAAACCAGCAGCAAGCCCAGGAGGAGTACCAAGATCTCCTGACATGTCCATTTCTCTATTCCTTTGACCCCCTGCCTTTCAGAACCAGAGCCTGTGGTGCTCAAATGGGAGCAAGCAGCTAGCAGCCCTCAAGCCAGCTTTCAAGAGAGCTAAGGAGAACCTCTTACGTGTGGGCCTTGTGGTCACAATTGCTCCCATGAAATGAGGCCTTGTAGCAATCCTACTTTTATTTCCCTGATAAATAAAAATGTTCCAGTCCACTGGCCTCTTAGCAGAAATGCCAAGGATATTAAAAAAAAAATTAGAGACAGACTTTTGTGTGCCTTCTGTGTGGTCTGTATTCTGACCATTTACCAAGGAAGATATTATTCTCCTTGTTCCACATGGTAAGACACATTCATTCATTCATTCATTCATATGAGTCATTTGTTCCAAGTTTCAGCGTAGTCCATCTTCATCTAGCAATGAGTGTGTGTGTGTGTGCACACACGTGCATGCATGCATGTACATATGTGTGTTATGTAAGTATTCAAATTTGCACACTTTTGTAATTCTTAATCTTCATATTCAGTATCTTTAGATCTCATAAGATGGGTGGCCCAGGCCTCTCTTAACTTCAGAGAGGGCTGGGCAGTCACAATGTAATCAGAAGTGTAATGAGGCGTATATACAAAGCATGGGAGCAGAGGGAAGGGAGGGGAGGCTCCCTCAGCTGGATCATGAATGTGGACTGGGGCTCTCCCTACAAACAGGAGGAGAGGGGGAGTGGGAAGCTGAGAAAGCAGCATCTACAACTGCATAGAGATAGGAGGAGGCCTGATCTGGCATGGGTGGAGGACCACGTGCATGGGCCATGATAGGAAGATGAGCAGCAGAGATGAGCCTGGTCTACCTCTGGAGTTGACCCTGACCCTCTGGTCTGGAGGATGGGAAACAATGGGAGGATTTTAAACAGGGAAGTGATACACTCAGCTGTGATGTCATTCTGAGGGTGGTGTGGAGCATTAGAGGTGAAGAGACTAGGAATAGGGAGGTTAGTTAGGAGTCTACTGCCATAGTCCAGTCGAGGCAGAAAGAGGCTCTGAACTAGGGCAAAGACAGAGGGGAAGCAGCAGAAGGAACAGGCTTAGTTTGAGACTTTGTGGAAGTATTTTGAAGGCAGTTGGACAAATAATTGAATCTTTATGAGCCTCAGTTTCTAACCTGTGAGCTCATTATAATAACACTTACTTTGAAAAATTATATCAGGTAAGATGAGATCACCACCTCACCACCAATGAGCCCTTCCTCTTTCTGCTTTCCATGCCAGTCATACTGGCCTCCTGGTGTTTCCTGAAATATACCTTGTATACTCACACTCAGAGCCACCCCACCCACTGCTCCCCCGGCTCAGATGCTTCTTAAATGTCACCTCATCAGAGATATTATTCTGACTGCCCTATCTAAAATAGTGTCCACCACACCCATCATTCCCCTTATCCTGCTTTATTTTTTGATAGAACTTATCACTGCAGATATATTTATGTATTTATGTATGTACATAATCCCTGTCTTTGTTCACTAAAATGTAAGGCCCGTAAGAGTAGATACTTATTTGTTCCCTAGTGTCGGCAGAACCTAGAAGAGTTTCTAGCAAATAGTGGTTGTGATATTGTGATTTATAATAAGAAATACACATTTAGTTTTCATCCACTTCCTGGCACAGAGCTCCTGAAACCCTTGGAATTTCCTGTGATGTTAGTGATAAAGGTATCTTTTATTGTTAATGAGTGACTTTTGGAAAGCACCTAAGCATGGGGGTGGTTGCCAGTGGAGCCCACCATGTGATGAAAAGGTTGGAACTTTCAGTCCCACCCAACCTCTAACCCCCATACCCTGACTTTCTAGGAGGGGAGAGGGACAAGAGATTGAATTCAATCACCAATGGCCAATGGTTTAATCAATCGGGCCTATGTAATGAAGCCTCTCAAAACATCCAAAAGGCTAGGCTTCTGAGAACTTCGAGTTGGTGCACCAGAACGCATCCATGTGTTGCCGTGCTAAGCCCCAGACTCCACAGGGACATAAGTTCCTGTGTTCAGGGACTCACCCTATGTATCTCTTCATCTGGCTGTTGATTCATATCCTTTGTAATAAACCAGTAATCAAGTGAGTAAACTGGTTTCCTTAGTGCTATGAGCCACTCTGGAAAATTAATTGAACCCAAGGTGGGGTTTGTAGGAGCCTCTCCGATCTATAAACAGATGGTTAGAGCACAAGTAAACAACCTGAACTTGCAATTGGCGTCTGAAATGCAGGGTAGTCTTGTAGGATTGAACCCTCAACCTATGGAATCTGATGCTATATCCAGGTAGACAACGTCAGAATTAAGTTGAATTGTAGGACCCCAGCAGGTGTCAGAGAATTGCTGGGTGTGGGGAAACAACCCACACCTTGGGATTGGTATCAGCGGACTACAAATATTTTGAATGAATGTAAAATATCAGATACCTGAATCCTGTCACTTTTTGTATCTATCCATCTATCTTTCTATTCATCCACCCACCCATCTCTCTGATCAAAGCAGCTATAGTAGTGGTGATAATACTACTAAGACTAATAATCATGGGCGCCTGGGTGGCTCAGTTGGTTAAGCGACTGCCTTCGGCTCAGGTCATGACCCTGGAGTCCCTGGATCGAGTCCCGCATCGGGCTCCCTGCTCGGCAGGGAGTCTGCTTTGCCCTCTGACTCTATCCCCTCTCATGTGTTCTCTCTCATTCTCTCTCTCTCAAAATAAAGAAATAAAATCTTTAAAAAAAAAAAAAGAAGACTAATAATCATAACTCATTGAATATTTACTACTCAGACACTATGTAAGTGATTTACATGGACTTTCTCATTTAATTCTAAAAAAAATAAATGAGGGACACCTGGGTAGCTCAGTCAGTTAAGCATCAGACTCTTGGTTTTGGCTCAGGTTGTGATCTCAGGGTCATGAAATCAAGCCCTTCATCAGGCTCCCCACTATGTGTGGAGCCTGCTTGGGATTCTCTTTCTCCCTCTCCCTTTGCCCCCCCCACCAAAAAAAAACAAAAACAGAATGAAACAAATATGAAATAGGTAATCAGTAGTGACCAATTCCTCTAGGTGATTAAATTAATAGGTAACATTGAATATGGCTGATAAAAGGAAGAGAAGAGAAGTTTATGACTCTTGGCTTCTGGCTTGAATATCTGATGGATAATATATCCTCACTGAGACACAGGAGGAAGAAACCATTCAGCAGGAAAGACAACAGGCACTTTTATGCAGACTGACTTTGAAGGGCCCATGGAACACCCCTGTGGAGAGTTCCAGTAGACTGTTCGGAATATGAACTTTGGTACTACAAAGATACCTTAGCAAGAGGCAAAAATAAAACAGGGAGTCCTTAGTATATGGATGGAAGTTGAGACTATGGAAGAGATTGCCTACAGAATGTCAATATGCATTGAAAGTGGGGGATAAGATTTTGGATAATATCTATGTAATAAGAGGTGGGGTGAGGAAAAGGAGCCCACACTAGGAAGGGTCAGTAGTGTGGGGAAAGGACCAAGTAAGAGTGGGCTCTATAAACCATTGTTTAGTCTTCTGTGGCTACTTCTGGGATAATTAGAGGTCCCTAGAGGGCCTGATGTATTCTTAGGGTTTCCAGAAGACATGGCTCTGGGAGAGGGGATCCCAGAGATGGCATAGAAGATGACCAGCGCCGTGCGCCTGATGTGTTCCAAGCCCTCCCTACAGCTGACTGGCATGCCCCCTGACATGCTCTCACAATCACTGGCATACATACCTCACAGCCTTGCAGGACCCCGTCAGTACCACTCACTATTCATGTGGAGGAACAGTTGGTTATGCAAATTTTTTAGGAAGAGATATCTCAGCAAAGATATATAATAGTGTGACTGGTTCCTCAAAAGTGGAGAATTGTCACATACTCATTTTTGTCAACTTCAGAAATGATAAAGAGAATCATAGACTTGCAAATGGAAAAAATAAACCATTCAGATGAAAGAGAATCTAAGTGGTTTAAATATGCAGCCTACTGGGGTACAGAGGCAACCTCCTTTGTTTCTATCAAATGAACTTCATCAAAAGGAGGTAACCCTATCAAATTTCAGGCATTTACAGTGTAATATATCAGAATAAAGATGAAAACTTTCAGCTTACAGTTTAGAAAGGCTAGAACAAGGCCAAGAAGAAATGAAGTCATACATTTTTCTGAGTGACCCTCTTCAAAGATGGCCCTTAAAACAGAAGGCCAGACTGTTGAAGAGAGAATGTGGAGAGAATATCAACCAGGAAAACCAGGAAAACTACCCCTGGTTCTACCAAAACCAGCCATGTGACCTTTCTTAGGTTTTAGTAGTTTCCTTTGTGAAATGAAAGAGGAGAACTTCTTCTTTTTTTTTTTTTTCCATAAAAACAGTAATCCCCAGTTACCATGGAGGATTACATTCTAAGCCCCCCAGTGGATGTCTAAAATCACAGAGGGTACTGAACCCTATATATACCCTATTTTTTCCTATATGGATATACCTATAGTAAAGTCTAATATAAATTTGGCAGAGTAAGAGACTAACAACAATAATAAAATAAAACAATTATAATATATGCCATAATGAAAATTATGGGAAAGTGGTCTCATTCAAAAAATCTCATTGTGCTATATTCACCCTTCTTCTTGTGATGATGTGAGATGATAAAATGTCTGCATGAGGAGATGAGGTGAGGTGAGTGACATAGGGTGACGTAGCCTAATGCTGAGCTTCAGATAGATCAGATGTAGGATCATCTGCTTCCAGACCATGGTTGACTGCAGGTAACTGAAACTGCAGAAAACAAAACTGCAGATAAGGAGGGACTACTGTATCATAGGGTGACTGTATTAAAATATGAGCTCCTTGAGAACTAGGATTGTGTCTATTAATTGCTTCCTAAAGTATGCATCTTTTAAAAAGGTTTTATTGTGGGGCACCTGGGTGGTTTTGGTGGTGAACTCTTGGTTTTGGCTCAGATCGTGTTCTCAGGGTTGTGAGATTGATCCCCGCATCAGGCTCTGCACTCAGCAAGGAGTCTGCTTGAGATTCTCTCTTCCTCTCCCTCTGCCCCTCCCACTTGTGCTCACTCTGTCTCTCTAAAATAAATAAATAAATCTTTCTAAAGAAATGTGTAATTGAAGTATAACTACATACGGAAAAGTGTTCAAATCGTAAGTGGTCAGCTTAATGAATTTTTCACCCAATGAATATGAATGCACTCATGTAATCATTACCAGCTAACAACAAATACAATGTTACCAACTGTTTGCTTTATTAGTTTTCTGCTTACAGGGAATGCTCAGCAAATAACAAGTTAGTTTATGAAGATGACCCAATCATCTTTTCTCACAACAGTCTCTATACCTTGTTATTCTATTCATAGTGGGGAATTTATGCTGAATAATCCACTCAGTCTTTTAGGGTCTTAGGAGAATAGCAGATATTTGTTGAAAGAATAAATGAATGAGTATGGAAGCAAACAATTATGGCAAAGCACCTAGATAACGAAGAAGAAAGAAATCTAACTCTAATCTTGTTAGACTACATCTTGCTTGCTTTCCTATTTCCTGTCACTGTGTCACTGTGTGGTGAGAGAAGAAAGGCCTTTAAGATCTACTGCCACTCTCTTTGGTCCAAAGTGTGAAGGAAAATGTGAACGTCAACTTCCCCTGGGGCTTCTAGAAGAATCTCCCGCAGTTTGCACGGGATCAGAATTTATGAAGACGAGATTCTACTCCCAGTTAGGATGGGACCTACTAAATCACAAGGTCTTGGACGTGGACCAGGCCTCATCTGTAAAAAGGCAGACCTGGACGATTGCTAAACTTCATTCCAGCTCTAAGATTCCAAGGACACCCACTTCTTTACAATGACTGGCTGGCGCCCATAGAGCAGATGAAAATGAACCCGGACCCCACAGTAGTGAGCCATTAGCATAGGTCCATGGTTCTAGTTGGCTGATCAAACTAACCAGGCAGAGATGAATGCCTAACTAGAATGTGAATTGTTGCCTTGCAAAAGAGCAATTTAAAGATTAAGGGGGGGGGGAAATCCCGGGCAGCCCATCCCTCTGCCATCAGCAATGCGGCACTGCTGCAAGCCATCAGCTTTGTTCTTCCTCCCACTTTGCTGAAGCAAGAGTTTTCACCGCCAAAGCAACCCCAACTGTGCAGATCTCACCTACCTAACACTCTTCTGTGGACAGATGGTACAAGGATTGCAAGGACAGTCATGGGGAAGACTCCGCGGCTTTGACCCTTGTAGACGGATACCTGTGACAAGTCACCACACCTTTACACCATCTCCGCTGCGGTGGGTGGGTATTCCTAGATGTCCAGGAAGAGAAATTCACTGTCGATGCCTAGTGATTCAGTACAAGCAGTACGACATCAAGAGCATGGGAAAATTGGAAATACTCTGTTTCAGCCTTTTAAAAAACCCATGTTAGCATGTATTAGGTTAGGCCATGGTCGTCAGTTCTCTTGCGCATGCGCGCACCCCTGCCGGTTTCCCTTACCCTTCTAATTGTTGACGTGATGTGGGCAAAGAAGCACTCAGTTTCTTTCTCACACAGTCGCAGGTTCCTTTTTTCTTACTGACTGATGTTACCCTGCTCGGCCATTCAGGAAACGAGAGTCTGATAACTGAAGGATTTTAATTGTGGCCTTAGGATCAACTACACATAAATAAAGAAACCGAGATACAATTGTCTACTAAATTATGTTATGGTGTCTGAGGCATATGATTCAGAAGCAGGTTCCAAGCCTAGACACATGTCTGATGCTAAAATATGATTTCCGGGTTATAACTACTTTGTAATCTGATAGTTTGAGGTTCGACTTTCAGACCAAAGATTTCAAATTCTAATTTCAAACACTGATCAGTGACAGGGGACCCTGAAAGAGTCTCCTTTCTTAAGGCCAGACACAGGAAGCAGGGTTTTTCCTTTTTAAATACAGTCTTCCTGCATAGATCTTATTTATATAAAATGTCTATCTGGAGTCTTTGTAAACAGTATTCACCCAAGTTATTTGTTTTTTAATTCTGGAAATAAACATGCACAAAACTTAGCAACTAGAATCCAAACTCACTGGGTTTGCAAGTAATGTTATCTAGATACACTGATTGGGAGAAACAATTGATTTTTTTTTAAATCCAATGAATGGATTTGATGAGAATATTTAAAAGACTAAGGAGCTGTGTATACCAAAGAGCATATTTTTTTTCACCCAATTTCTCTTTCACAAATTGGTTAGCACATTCTTCTCTACCCCCACTCAAGATTCTGGAAGAGTCTGAGGTATTGTCCTTCTGTTAATTGGCCAGAATAACAGGGCAACTTCTCTAGAGCTGCAGAAGTTAATGGGAAAAATTCAGTTGCAAAAATACCAAGTTACATAAGGTTATGTAAAAAGTCAGCTACAGAGCCAAGGCTTCAGAGTTTCTGGCTTTTTGGTTTCTGCTCCTCTTTGAGCCTTGGCGTGACATGGTGTGTGAACTACCAGCGTTTGAAGGGTCTTTGGACCAATACCCCTGCCGTGTTGTTTCTCACATCTCCTCAATACTGGCCTAGGTGTTCACAGGAATTTATATTTGGAAAGAAACTCTAAAGAGGCAAATATTGAAGTTCTCTCAGTTTAACAATATGAGAAATGATATAAAATAAATGGTGTGGTTTTCATAAGGGAGAACTAGGTTGCACTGGTCAATTAGGTGTGCTGTGGAATTCTGCCTAGTGATGGACAAAAAGCAACAACTAAATTTCTTTTGATTGATTTTCAAACCTTCACCAGCTAGCAGTCTCTACACATTTACTACTCTGTCCATTAAAAAAAAAAAAAATCTGTGAGTTCATTTCCAATCCATCTTTTGCTCACTTCTTAAATCTCCCAATTCTGGTAGATGAGAGTCCACAGATATCTACAACTATATACCAAAGGAAAAAATCTATAAAGGCAGCATTGCTGTTTCATTCAGAATACTTCCCACAATATTGTTGGCTCTTTTCAAACAGAATTAGAGAATTTCACTGCTGTGGGAACATGTTTAAAATAACCATCATGTGTCATAGTCATCTGTCTCTATTGTCTTGAGATATTAGATTTTTAAAGGCTCATACTTATTTCTCTTTCTCTCTCTCTCTTTCAAATATATGGTTCAAATATGGTATCTCTATGATAGCATAATAGAGTTCATTTCTGGTTAGTTAGAAATCAGTGTGTTTTAGGAATGCTTTACTGGATTTCTATGTAATAAATGGCTGTTTCCCATGACCATTTCTTACCTGCTAAGTTTTGTGGAGGATATGAAGTCTTTTGTCAGTGATGGCAGCTCATCTGTCCGATCCCACTCATACAACGTGGCTGGGGATAGTTCTGCACAGCTCCAACAGTGCAACCCCTACCCAATGCCCTTTATCCCAGAGCACTTCCCAACCACACGGTCACAAAGGAATCCCTTTTCTTGAAATAAAATAAGACAAAGGTACTCTTTAATATCACAAAAAGACTAGGACCAACTACTGTGGAAAGCACTGACAAATCATATTATCAACTGAAGTTGTGGGAGACAAATTAGAGTGCTTTCCCCAGCCCCCAGCAATTGCTCCAATGGCCCTGACTGTGCTATTCCATTCACCCCGCTACTCCCATGGAGGGTCCAAATTGCCCTCTTGATCACAGCTATTGACCTAAGGGTAGATATCTGACACAAACCAGGCTAATCACTGCAGCTCAGGTATCCTTGGCCATAATGATTGGTCCAAGGGGCAGACATGTGATCTGAGCCAGACGAGTTAAGTCTTCTATGGAATTTTTCACACTCAAGTTTAGGAAAAATCCTTTTCTCTTGGATGATGACGTTGTTAGGATGTGAAGCTAGAGATGGAGTGGAAGAAGAGACAGGAGAAAAGGAGAGTCCTGAGTCCCTGGTTCTAGTCTCACCATTCCTCAAACTGCCCTGTGTCCAGCCTTCATGAACTTGATGGTCCAGCTCTTCCTTTCAATTAATCACCTTTCTGTTTAAATTAGTTCAAATGGGGTACCTGTCACTTGCACTTGAGAAAATCCTGAGTAGGACACATATCAAAAAGAGTACTTTATAATATCACTTTTCATGGTAGGGAAGGATTCCACCATCTGCATATATTCACAGATTTTTCAAATAATCCTCTATTATTGGACATTTAGATACTCAAAGTCTTCCTGCATCATAAATAATGCTGTGATAAACCTCCTTATTCCTGGGCGCCTGGGTGGCTCAGTCGTTAAGCATCTGCCTTCGGCTCAGGTCATGATCCCAGAGTCCTGGGATCAAGTCCCACATCGGGCTCCCTGCTCAGCGGGAAGCCTGCTTCTCCCTATCCCACTCCCCCTGCTTGTGTTCCTGCTCTCACTGTCTCTGTCAAATAAATAAATAAATAAAATCTTTAAAAAAAAAAACAAACCTCCTTATTCATAAAATGTTGAACATATCTGTTTCATTAGGCTTGCTCCTAAAACTGGGTATAATTTGAAAGCTTTTGATATGTTGTCACCAGATCTTCCTAAAAGCTTTTTTTTTTTAAGTTCAAGTATAGTTAACATACAGGGTTATATTAGTTTCAGATGTACAATACAGTGATTCAACAATTCTATATATTACTCGGTGCTCATCACCGTAAAAGTACTCTTAATCCCCTTCAACTATCTCGCCCATCCCCCCCCAGCCACCTCCCCTCTGGCAACCATCAGTTTGTTCTCTATACATTTCTCTGAAAGCTTTTGATACATTAGCACCAGATTTCCCTGACAAACATTTGTATTTAATGTGCATTTCCAACAGCAGTCTATGCAAGTGTCTGTTTTTTTCACGCTGTCACCACCTTGGGATATGATCGTTCTGTTTCTTTAATATGTTTCTCAATTTTCTAAGCAAAAAGTGCTAACTCATTGTTTTTTCACTTTGCACTTCTTGGGAAAAGCAGGTCATTCTTATAAAGAAGCCCTGGGTTTCCACCACATTTTAGAGCATCATGCTGGTGGCGCTCTTATCACTGCACTGAGCCTCGGTTGCTGCCTGACTCACTCTATCAAAATGTTAACAGAGTTTCCTGCCATCGGAGGGTTTTGTCAAAATATCACGTTGCCTAATTTTGATCCAAAATACCAACAACCCTCTTCATGCTGAGAGGAGGAGAAGAGAAGTCATCAAGTAAACATCCTAAGAGATGATAGCAGGTGGCAGGAGCACTCTTGCTTTATTTTGTTGGGTTTTGTTCCATTTAGACTTAGTGATTGAGGGGGATGGGAAAGCCCTTTTACTGGCAGAGAAACTGACCCTAAGGAGGAGACTTTCTTTTGACTCATATTGCTCTCAATTTTTTTTTAGTGCGCTCACAATAGTTTGTTCTTTTGCTATGGAGCTGGAATGAC
The DNA here is from genome assembly GCF_011800145.1 of Mirounga leonina. Taxonomy (NCBI): domain Eukaryota; kingdom Metazoa; phylum Chordata; class Mammalia; order Carnivora; family Phocidae; genus Mirounga; species Mirounga leonina. The sequence continues at coordinate 1,702,771 of NW_023270627.1, forward strand.
CTTGGATTTCACAGAGGCACTTTTCAGAACTCTTCCACGTCATCCTTTTCCAAAGCATTTGCAGTGTTTGACTGCCCAGTGCTCTCACAACGGACTGAATGACACACTTTCTCTTTCCTTTGCAGTGATTCCAAATAGGGTGCATTTGCACTCCCTTCCATTAGCAGCAGGCTAAAACTAGCATTACATTGTCAGAAGTTGAACTTGGTGAACTCTGGGCTTCTCAAGAAGAGTCTCCAAGCGAAGACAGGGCATGTTTCACAATTAAAAACTTTGGGAAGCATCCTTTAGAGCACACACTGTTGACTTCTGTGCTGCTGTTGTCCAGGACCAAAAGCTCCTTTTGTGCATATGTGGCATGAGTGTGATGTGGCCAAAGAGTTAGCCAATGCTTGAGATTTTCACCATGTCTGTGCAGTATAAGAAAGAAAGGAGGGAGCTATTTTCATTTTATTTTTTGATTAAGTATGTGTTGACCTAGCTTTCAGTGGTTGGAAAATTATGTGAAAAACATTTTTAATATAGTTAGGTCTGTCCTAATATATCAAAAGATTTCATTAAGGCATATTGATTTACATTTTTAATTAGTCTATATTTTTGTATACATGAAAAAATATATGCATATATGTATATATTTTTATACATATCTATGAAAAGCACAGACTGATCTAAAAGTGAAAATCAATATGCCTTGATGCAATCTTATTTTAACCTATTACATCAATAATAATGATATTTAAATATCTATATGGTAGGTGTGCAGCCCCAACTCTATCCCTCCTAAGTTTTAAGGTTTTTTCTTTCCCTTGTTGCCCAGTGCTGTACCTTTTCCCTAAGCTCACATCAGCACCACCAACCCCCATGTACAGAAAAAGACTTTATTTATTTGAATAAGAAAATTTAGAGATTTCCAGAAGAAAGAAAAAAACCTGTATGGAGATAGAAACAGAATGGCTTATAGGCTATAGGTTTTTAAATTTAACCTTGGTAAAAGTCACAACTTCCCTGGATCTCAGTTTTCACATTTATAACAGGAAAGGGATCGACTATTCTCTACAGTGGTATTCAGTTTTACAATTAGAAGATATAACACAGGCAGACCTGTCTGGGGAGCCAGGTCCCAAGTTTCTCTTTTATAAAGCACTAGGAATTTCCCCTTCTCTTTCTGGATTTTAACCTGATTCCCCTCTAGCTCATCACCCTCTAATGGGACCAGATGGTAGTGTTAATAACTATCATTTCCTGATGCCTGTTTTGAGCCAGAATGCATCTGAGGTTCAGAAGGGTGGATTAAGTTGCTCTGTGAGCACATGGTCCAGGAATGGTAGAACCTGGACTTGAACCCACATTGTCAAGCTCCAAAGCCATGATCTTTACCACCATGCTGCATTGTCTCCCAGTAGGCTGGTGATTTTCAAGTGATAGCTTCCATAAAACCTCGAAAGTGGAGCTGCTCTGGGTTAAGTAGAGTGGGAATGTGGGTGTTGGCCTCTCTGCCTCATCTACAAGTGTAGGTTGGCCCCACTGTGCTTTCACAGAACTCTGAACTGCATGACATGGGAAAGAAACCATGACACTCCCATGACTACTCATGGCCATGATAGGGCAACACCCACCTTGACTCCTCTCCGGAGTTTCTGGGTGAAGATCAAGCAATCAGTGTCCACAGAGGCAGAGGCCCAAGAGCATGACTCACAGTGTAAGCAGCGATTCCAATAGCCAAAGAGCCAGCAGAGCAGCCCTATTTTAATATTTCCTTGGGGGGCCACAAAAACGTTGTCAGGAGACAAGCAGTTTCTGCACTGGAGTCAAGACACCATCACATTTTTAATAGACATGATAGTAGCGGGCGCCTGGGTGGCTCAGTTGGTTAAGCGACTGCCTTCGGCTCAGGTCATGATCCTGGAGTCCTGGGATCAAGTCCCGCATCGGGCTCCCTGCTCAGCAGGGAGTCTGCTTTGTCCTCTGACCCTCCCCCCTCTCGTGTGCTCTCTGTCTCTCTCATTCTCTCTGTCTCAAATAAATAAATTAATTAATTAAAAAAAATCTTAAAAAAAAATAGACATGATAGTAGGAACCTTCGGGCTCTCATTTTTGATCACCGCTGTCATTAGCATTGCCATCATTTCCCTGAAGTTCAACATAATGGTCAAGTGTGAGGACTTTGCTATGAGCAGGACTGGGTTTCCATTCTGACCCCGCCAACTATTGAGTGGGTTTGGACTAGCTATTTAATTACGATTCCATTTTCTCGTCTAGAAAATGAGATAAAGTAAGCAAAACCCAGCACAATATCTATCATAATAAAGGTTAGCTATTAATACTGTAAGTTAATGAAACATATTCTTCTAGTTACAAAAAAACGAGAAGAATCAGTATTTCCAAAAACTTTATTAATATATATGGTAATCTGATTATTAAAAGATGGACTCCTCTCATTAAAAACCTTTTTTTTTAGGGGCTCCTGGGTGACTCAGTTGCTTAAGCATCTGACTCTTGGTTTTGGCTCAGGTCATGATCTAATGGGTCATGAGATGATGGAGCCCCGCGTGGGAGTCTGCTTGAAGATTCTCTCCCTCTGCCCCTCCCCTCCCTCAAATAAATAAATAAACCTTTAAAAACTTTTGGTTTTTGTTGTTTTTTTTTTCATTTTTGGTTTCGACACTCTCCTTCTGAATTGCATCTGAATTTTTTTGTTTTTATGATTGCCACAATAAGTGGCACATATGGTTATCATAAGCACACATGGTTACAAATTTTTTGTCCTTGGGATGAGAACTTTTAAGATCTACTCTCTTAACCTGATGTAATGTGCAACACAGTGACTATAGTTAATAATAATACCATATTTATATTTGAAAGTTGTGGTTGAATTTTGTGTGAGGTTTCTTTCTCAAATATACATATATTATGCCACATGGGATGTGCTATTTCCATGTTCTTGGGAGTCAGATGTGCCATTACAAAAACAGATGCTGTAATGATCAGAGTTTAGGTGGATTTCATTGTCTATTGATAGCTAAATCCCAGGGTTGGGTTTGTTTTTTTTTTTTTTAAGATTTTATTTATTTGAGAGAGAGCAAGAGAGGGGTAGGGGCAGAGGGAGAAGCAGACTCTCTGTTTAGCAGAGAGCCTGATGCGGGGGCTCCATCCCAGGACCCTACGATCATGACCTAAGCCGAAGGCAGACACTTAACCAACTGAGCCACCCAGGTACCAATAAATCCCAGGGTTTTAAGAGAATTCGGAAACTCCTTTTCCCATTCCTCTCAGCCAAATGAAAACTGGAGTTATAGAAGTCAAACTTTTGTGTGGCAGGTTTGAGAATCATTAATGCATGCTTAATATGTAGCCATGTCTTCCAGTGGTAGCAAAATTTGCTTTTAGGTCTTTAGTGCTCCAGAAATAACTAATGCTTTAATAAAACCTGAAATGTCAGTACTCTAGTGAAGAATTTGCTTTCAATGCCACTTGCCTCCTGAAATACCTCAGTCTTTTTCCACTTGTGGACCGGTATATTTATAGTACCCACAATATGTCATTCCATTTCAATTGTTGAATTAGGGGCGCTTGAAGGGCATATGAGCACAGAACCAATGCTCCATCACTAATTGGCCCCAGCAGCAGAAAAATGGGAAGAGAAGGGGATTTATTTTGACTGCAGGGGTAAAAATAATAGCGCATAGCCAATCTGAGCAGATGAGAGTCAAGGGTGAATGTGCAGAAGAGACAGATGGTGGTGAGTAAAGAGAAGGAGGTTAGAAGTTTTACATAAGAAGTGACTTAATCAGAACACCAGTGACTTGAAGCAGATTTAAAAGGCACATTTGAAGGAAGTTTGACTTGGTCTCTATGGTGGCAATGGGATTGAGAAGACTTGGAGCAAATTCCTAGAACTTTTGGCTACAGTAGAGTATAAATTATTTAACATTCATTAAATATGTGTATTGACTTTTTTTAAAACTGAGCTCTTTTTTTTTTTAACATTTTTGAATAGTTAAACCTGATGTGAAAGTCAATCTTTGAAAATGGCCAATCAGTAAGCATCATTATAGGCACACGTGGGCACAGCATGCGTAGCCCAGAGTTCTTTCCTGGGCATTCATTCATTCAGTTACCAGTGTTCCAACCTCAGCACCCTCCCCTGAGCCCACCTACTTGGCACCTGTTGATGGACAGATGGGTAGTTTCCAGTTTGTGGCTATTACAGATACAGCTGCTATGAATATTTGTAATAGGTCTTTGTATGGACATAGGCTTTCTTTTCTCTTGGGTAAATAAATACCTAGTGGTGAATGGCTAGACTTTATAGTAGGCACATGTTTAATTTTCTTAAAAAACTACTCAACTGTTTTCCAAAGTGGCTGTACCATATTACATCTCCTCCAGGAAAGTAAGAGAGTTCCAGTTTCCCTACATCCTCACCAATACTTGGTATGGTTTTTAATTTTTGCCATTCAAAGGAATCAAGGTGTCTCATGGTGTTTTAATTTGTATTTCCTTAATGAATACTGATGCTATATGTTTCTCCATTTTTTTTTTTTACTTTTAACCTATTTGTTTTTTAATATGCAGAGCTGGTGTCTTGAAGGCAGCATATAGCCAATGTGATCCTGTTTGCCTTTTACCTGTGATGTGGAGACCATATATATTCAATGTGATTATCAGTATGGTTCAATTCTGTCATCCTGTGATTTGTTTTCTATTTGTCCATGTGTTCTCTCCCATCATTTCCTATTTTCTGCATTCTTTTCAATTCATTATTTGTGTGTGTGTGATTCCAATATATCTCCTCTGTTATGTGCTATTTCCATGTTCCTGGGAGTCAGATGTGCCATTACAAAAACAGATGCTATAATGATCAGAGTTTAGGTGGATTTTATTATCTATTGATAGCTAAATCCCAGGGTTGTTTTTCTTTTTTTTTTAAGATTTTATTTATTTGAGAGAGAGCAAGAGAGGGGTAGGGACAGAGGGAGAAGCAGACTCTCTGCTTAGCAGAGAGCCCGATGCGGGGGCTCGATCCCAGGACTCTGGGATCATGACTTGATCCGAAGGCAGACGCTTAACCGACTGAGCCACCCGGTACCAAAACTAGCCAAAACTCTGGTTTGTTTGTTTTTTTTTTTAATTTAGTGGTTTTTCCAGCATTTATAGAAACATTTTTAACTTACCACAGTCTACCTTGATGTTGTAATATACCCTTTCACCTATAGTATAAGAACCTCATAATAGTACATTTCCATTTTTACCCTTCTGGACTTTATACTATTATTGTCATGCATTTTACTAATACATACGGTATAAATACCACAATATATTACTATTTTTTGTCATTTTTGTTTAAAGATAATTATCTTTTAAAGGGATGTAAATAATAAGAAACTAAGTCTCTATGTACACTCATGTAATTATAGTTACTTTTTCTGATGCAGTTCATTCCTATGCACGACCATATTTGAACAAATAAGATGGATTCCAAGGATTCTAAGTAATTTATGTATATGCTCCTTTCCCAAGGAGAAGGAGATTAATTCCCCATCCCTTGAGTGTAGGCTGGGCTTTGTGACTTAGCAGAATATGGAAAGCAGAGGAAAAATGAGTCACTGTACAGTGGAGAAACCTGGCAAACACTACCCTGACCAGGTGGTCAAGGTTAATATCATGAGTGCCAAGTCATGTTGATAGCATGTACCCTTGGTGTGATGTAATGAAAATGGCACTTCACCTCTGTGATCATCTTGTCAAGAACCCATAGCCCAGTCCAACTATGAGAAAAATATCACACAAACCTCATTTGGGGAACATTCTACAAAACACCTAACTGGCACTCCTCACAACTGTCAAGGTCATCAAGAAAGGAAAGTCTGAGAAATAGTTACAGACCAGAATAGGCCAGAGACATGATGACTATATATAATGTGGTATCCTGGATGGGATCCTGGGATAGATAAAGGACATAACTAATATCCAAATAAACTTCAGAGTTTAGTTAATGTAATGTAGTAATACTGGTTCCTTAGTTGTGACAGGTCGACCACTGCCATCAAATATGTTAACAATAGAAGAAACTCGGTAGAGGGTATGCGAGAAATCTTTCTACTAACTTTGCAACTTTTCTGTAAATCTGCAATTATTCCAAAATTGACACTTTACTTTTTAAAAAGATTTCAATACCAATATTTCAATTCCAAATGTAAAAAATCTTTTCTGTTTATTTATGTAGTTACAACATCTGGTCACATTCATTCCTTTGTCCAAATCCCTATTTCCTTTTCAGATCGTCTTTCTCCTTCTTGCAGTTTTTCCTCTAACTTTTTCTGTAGTGTAGTTCTGCTGATGATGAATTATTTCAGCTTTTGTATGTCTGACACTGTCTTTATGTCACCCCCTTTTTTGGAGAAAGAGAGAGAGAACATATGGCAGGGAGGGGCAAAGGGAGAGGGAGAGAGAGAATCTTAAGCAGGCTCCATGCCCAGTGCAGAGCCCTTTGAGGGACTCAATCTCATGACCCTGAGGTCATGGCGTGAGCTGAAATCAAGAGTCAGACGCTTAACTGACTGAGCTACCCAGGTGCCCCTCATCCCTGGTTTTTGAATGATAATTTTGCTGGGTACAGAAGTTTAAGTTGGCAGTCCTTTTTCAGTACTTTAAATGTGTTGCACCATTATCTTCTCACTTGAATTGTTTCTAACCAGAGCTACATTGTTGTTATTATTTTCATACTTTGGTGTCATTTTCTTCATGTTACTTGTACTTGGCTTTCGTTAAGCTTCTTGGATCTGTGGATGTATACATTTCATTAAACCTGGAAATTTTCAGACATTATTTCTTCTAATAATTTTCTTCCCCACTCTCCATTTTCAGGAACTCTACCGACATGTCTGTTAGGCCATATTTTAAAGTTGCTCCACAGCTCACTGCTGATCTTTTTACTTAAAAATTGTCTTTTGCCTCTGTGTTCCATTTTAGGTACTCTCTATTGCTGTCATTGAGCTACTAATCATTTCTCCTGCAGTATCTCATCTGCCATTTTTCTTTGTCACTTGTATGACTTCTCTATTGCTTCATGACAAATCACCACAAATTTAGCAGACTAAAACAACATACATTTGTGATCTCACATTGTCATGGGTCAGGAGTCTGGTGCCAGGATGCTGGCTTCTCTGCTCAGGGTCTCCCAAGGTTGTCAACTGGATGCATCCTTATAAAGCCAGCTCAGGAAATATACCTTTGCAACCTCCTCCAGGTTGTTGGCAGAATTCATTTCCTCCAGGTTGTGGGCAGAGGTCCCCACTTTCTTTCTGGCTATCAGCTGAGGGCAGTTATTACCTCCTGGAGGCTGCCCCCCATTCCCTGCTACTTGGCTCTCTCCACAGCATAGCAGTTCACAATACGTGTGTCTGCTTCCCAAAGCCAGCAGGCTTCCTGTTCCTTTGATGGACTCCCCTGAGTTCTCAGGCCTACCTGGGTCATCTCCCTTTTGGTTGGCTAAAATTAACAGATTTGGGATTTTAATTACATCTGAAAAATTCCTTTTGCTATATACAGTAACCTAAGAGTGGGAGTGATATTCCATCATATTCACGGTCCCTTTCACACTTAAGGATGTGTATGCCAGAGGACAGGAGTCCTGGGACCATCTTAGAATTCTGCCCCCCACACCTGTGCATTTTTCATCTCAGACATTTTACTTTTCATCTTTAGAAGCTCCATTTGTGTATTTTAAAAATTTTATATCTTCCATGTCTCTACTTAACTATTGAGCATATAGAATACAACTCTAAGAACTGTTTTAATGTCCTTCTCTTCTAACATCTGTGTCAGTTCTTGATCAGTTTTGACTGATTCTTATTTTCTTCAATTTCCTGACTCTTTCTGTGCCTGAGAATCTTTAATTAGATGTCAAACATTGTGAATTGTACCTTACTGTGTGATGGATTTTTTAAATAAATAAAATAATATAAATAAATAAAAAACACATGAAACTTGCCATCTTAATCATTTTTAAGTGTACAGTTCAGGAGGGTTAAGTATTCCACATTGTTGTGCAAGAAACCTCTAGGACTTATTATCCTGCAAAACTGAAACTCTATGAAACTGAACAACTCTCCTATTTCCCCCTCTCCCCAGTCCCTGGAAACTGCCATTCTACTTTCTGTTTCTATGACTGGAACTACTTTAGACACCTCAAATTAGTGGAAGCATACCAGTGTTTGTCTTTTTGTGACAACCGTATTTCACTTAGCATAATGTCCTCGAGGTTCATCCATGTTGTAGCATGTGACAAAGTTTCCTTCTTTTTAAGGCTGAATAATATTTCATTATATGCATGTACCACATTCTGTTTATCTATCCATCTGTCAAACATTTGGGTTATTTCTACCCCTTGGCTGTTGTGAATAATGCTGCATTGAACTTCAGTGTGCAAATATCTCTTCAACATTCTGCTTTCAGTTCCTTTGGATATATACCCAGAAGTAGAATTGCTGGATCACATCAGAATTGCGTGATTCTATTTTTAATTTTTTGAGGAACCACCACACTGTTTTCTAAGGAGGGTGCACCGTTTTACATTGTACGTGTACAAGGGTTCCTGTTTCTCTACATCCTCATCAACACTTGTTATTGTCTAGTTTTTTGATAGTAGGCATCCTAATGGGTGTGAGGTGATATCTCATTGTAGTTTTGATTTGCATTTCTCTTATGATTAGTGATGGTGAGCATCTTTTTGTTTGCTTGTGGATGGGTAATTTTTTTTATTCCCTTATATATTCTTGAGCCTTGTTTTGAGATGCAGTTGTTACTTGGAAGCAGTTGGATCATTTCAGATCTTGCTTTTTCGATTTGTTAGGTGGGTCCAGGGCAAACCTCACGCTAGGGCTGGTGATTCTTCACCACGGAGGCAAGACCCTCCAGAGTACCCTACCCAACTCCCCGTCAGTCGTGGGATTAACCCTTCTGCTGGGGCAGGCACTCTTCTTGGCTCTGCTTACGTTGGGCACTGTTCTCTCTAATCCGTTTAGATGGTTCTTTCCTTGGCACAGGCAGTTTCTTCAACTGCATCTGCAGATCTGCTGCATGCTCTGCTGGTTCTCCTTCTGCAGCCCTTCTCTCCAATATCCTATCCTGAGAACTAGCTGTCGGATTCTCCCAGGACACTCAGCTCCATCCCCTCCACTCCATCTCCCAGTCTCCACCAGGGTTCTCCTTCCCTATGCTGTGGCCTGAAAACTCTACCAAGACAGTTAGCCAGCCAGTCATAGGGCCAACTTTGTTTGTTCCTGTCTTAGGGATCGCTCTTCTTTGTTGCCTGACATCCAGTATCTTGACACTGTTGTTGCTTATGTTTTGCTTTTTTTAAAATCTGGTCTTTGTTATTCCATCTTGGCAAGAAGCAGAAGTCACGGGGACTTATCAAAATATAATGAAATTTTAAAACTACAACAACAAGAAAAATCATCCCCTTAAAATTTTTAAAGTAAAAACCGAGGTACCATAATAGGAAATAGTCTCATGAACTCCATGATGTTAAGGACATCGTGAACTTTACAGCAAATGAATTTGATGTGATCAGGGGAAGATTATATAAACGCCTAATAAATATTTGAAGTCTCTGAAACGCCAATGTCATTTTCTATGCAGCTTTCACCTTTGGCATTACCCGTCGGTAACTACAAAAGTAGATCCAGGTATGGGTATGCCAAAGTATGCTGAATTGGGGTTACACTTTTCCCACCTGCCCGATCGAGAATTTACTCTTCAGTTATTTCTGAGAGTTCCCAAGAGGGTCCTCACGTGTGTGTTTAAGTCAGTCCATCAGCTGGCGTTACTCCAGGGCATCTGACACCTCCTCCGCCAGCCCCCGCTGCAGGTCCTGCTTTTCATGTTTCTGCCTGAGAAGCGCCTTCTGAGGTCATTAGCGAGGCCATTGCTAACAGTGCCTATCGTGAGTGCCGTGTCCATGCCGGGGGAGCTCCGGAAACTGCCAGTGCTGCAGGTACCGGGGGGCAGGGCCAGGTTGCCCACAGAGGCAGGCACCCCAAACAGTTGTGAATGAGCCCAGCTGCAGATCTTTGACCCCTCCCAGAATCTTAGTCTCTAATGGAAGCAGTTCAGTCCTCCAACATCAGGGCTCAAATGCGGTTAAAGGAACCAGGCGGAGAACAGTGGTCGTATTAGCTTCCAGCCTCCTCTTCTCTCTTCCCTGCCACCTCTGACTCAAACAACTTCTCCTGCTGCCCCTACAAAGCAAAGGCCCTCGTGTCATCAACCAGTGACAACAGATACTTGATGGGGGTAAAGAGAGAAGAGTAGGTATTTATGCATGAGCAATCAGATGGCCCAAGTGCCCTGTTCCTTAGCTGCTGGCCCTGTCAGGTCGCCTCATGTAGACATTCTGATTTTGGGGGCACTGAGCTTGTCAGGTCTACACCCTTAGTTGGATGCATCATTAAGAAGTTATTCTTTGATCATCTGGCAGGAACTGAGAGCAAAGCCACCTTCCCTGGGTGATCTGGCATTGCTCATTGGCAAGTACAGAATAAGGTGCTCTCCCGTACCTTCGTCTGTATGGAACCCCACCTTTCCCATGTTAAAGAAGGCATGCCCGCTCTAAGTCAGACACAGCTGTGGTCCACTTCCTTCTCCCACTCCCCTGCCAGGCTTCCGCCAACAAATTGGTATGGCAGAGTCTCATTTCCTTTGCTGTCCTGGACCTTCCTTTCCACTGTGATTATAAAAACATTTATTAGAGAATAATTTATTCCTCAGGCACATTAATGGAGTCCAGATTCTGTTTGTATAATATGGACAGACAGATGTGCAGTGTATTGTGCTACTTTTAGATGAGCAACGCTGTTTACACAGAATTTTCCCGAGACCACCCAGCTCAGTTCACATGTAGTCTCCAGCTACTTCCAAGCCCTGGCCTCCAGAGGCAAAGAAAAAATTTAATAACTCAGCGCCCCACCCAGTTTTGAAGACATGACTTAATACTGAAGGAATTTGCAAGCCTGCACTGCCAATCAACATGCCTACATCACATAAACCATCTTTTCTTATTCTGAAAAATAAAAGGTGGCTCTAGAAGCATTCTGCTCTCGGACTTTCTCACGTGATACTCGTGTCTCATCAAATACCTGGAGAAGTTGGAGCAAAACCGTAAACCTAAAATATAGTAATAGTAGGTGAAATGCTTGACATTTGGTATTCTACTTTCTTTGTAGTCCGTATAAATTGCCTTTTCCCTCCAGCTTTGTCTTAGGCCGAGGATATTGTTAATGCAATTTTGCACATAAAACGTTTGTTCCATTTTTTTCGTAGCGTTTGCATGCATCGGCAATCTGCTTGCTCTTGACATGAGTTCTGAGAAGCAAGTAAGGCAGGCAGTATTATCCCCATTTTTCAGATGAAGTAAATGAGAAATTGAGTGAGTTTGCCAAGGTGTCCTGGTGAATAATGGGTTAAGGCAATCATTGTGTGGTCATAATCATTTCTTCTTGTACAATCCTGTTACGTGGAAACCATTACCTAATTTTAAATTTGGTTGTTTGAATAGTGGTATGTCTATGTAACTCAGTTACATATGTACATTGCATGTACATTAAATGTATTATGTACATTACCTTATACTCTACCACGATTTAAGGACACATTTATTCCTTTTATCTGTAAGCCCTAATTGAACTTGAGTCAATGGTTTGCATAGAAAATGTGAACCAGGAAATAATACTCCAGGTTTCTTCTGTAAATACTGATAAATTTTAGTTACATGTAGAGCTTGATAGAGTGGAAAAATCACACGAATAAAAGTTACTTTGGGGTAGGCCTGGCTTTGTCATTAATTCACTCCCACACCCTCCCCTTTCCCTTTTATGGATAACAGAAAAGGAAAATTCAATTCATTAAATAAGTATTTGCCTACTGTGGGCAAAGCACTCTACATATGACATTTAACTTAAATCTCACATCAATCCAAACAAGTAGGTGTTATTGTCCCCACCTTACAGAAAAGGGGAACACATCATGTTCCTTTCTGCATGCAAGGCACCTGCTCAGTGCTAAAGAACATACAAAATGGAAGATCTAAAGTCTCTATCCTCAAGTTGCTTTTAGAATAGCAGAAGTGAACAGATGCATAGACAATGAGCAAGAAGGAGGAGTATAACAAGGGCGGTAGGAATCAGTGCTTAATGCGAAGGAAGCATCTTGGCAGGAGAAATCAATTCTGGCTGATGGTGGTGGTGGGATGAGGATCAGGTGATGGCTTATAATGAGAGTAGATTTTTAATTTGTATGTCTAGGGAAGTTATGATTTTGACAAGCAGAGACATGGCAGAAAGACATTCTGGATGGAGGGCGCATCCACAAGACACACGATGATAAAATGCAAGGTGTGTGCTGGACTTGGCCAGCAGGTGGAACATAGACCCCGAGGACTCAGAGTGTGGCCTGTGGACTTGCCCCCTCCCTGTCACCTGGGAGCTCGCTAGAAATGCCAACTCTCAGGTCCCACTCCAGGCGGGATCATGGTCTGCGCGGGGGATTCATGTGCGCATTACAAGCACCTCTGGGGGAGAGGAAGTCTAGTGCGGAGTCACATGAAAAGGTAGATTCTAATCAGACCCGAGAGAAAAGCTGTAGAATGTATTGGTTAAGTGGAGGTTTTGGAGCAAGACAGAGGGTTATCCTGTGTTCAGCTCCATCACTTTCCAGCTGTGCAACCTTGGGCAGTGTTACTTAGCATTACTTGAATTGGGGTGATAACAGTGCCTGTTACCCCATAGGATTTTTTTAAAATGGACTTTTAGAGCAGTTTTAGGTTCACATCAAAATTGAGGGGAAAGTACAGAGAGTTCTCATGTACCCCCTGACCCCACACAACCACAGCCTCCCCCGCTATCAACATCCTACACCAGAGAGTTACAACTGATGAGCCTACATTGACACCCATATGTGTTTGGACAAACGTGTAATGACATGTATCTATCATTATGGTATCCTAGAGTATTTATACTACCCTCAAAATCACCTGTGGTCCACCTATTCATTCCCCACCCCCCTCACCAACCTCTGGTAACCACTGATCTTTTACTATCTCCATAGTTTTTTCCCAGAATGTCTTAGTGTTGGAATCATAGAGTATATACCCTCATCAGATTGGCATCTTCACTTAGTAATATGCATTTAACCATCTTCCATGTCTTTTCATGGCTTGATAGCTCATTTCTTTTTAGCACCAAGTGATATTTCATTGTCTGAATGTACGACAGTTTATTTATCCTCTCACATACTGAAGGACATCTCCGTTGCTTCCAAATCTTGGTAATTATGAATACAACTACTAGAAACATTCAAGTGCAAGTTTTTGTGTGGACATAAATGTTCAACTCCTTGGGTAAATACCAAGGAGTATGGCTGCTGGATGGTACCTCGTGGGATTTTGCTAGGATTCATGTACATGATGTGTTTCGAGTAGTGCCTGGCACTTAGTAAATGTTCAGTAAATGGTTCTCAAAGTCAGCCTTGCCTCTAATATTTACAGGGCCCCAGGCAAAATTATAAATGTAGTCACATACCGTATTTCTAAATATTTAAGGTTTTGAAGCTTTATAGCTTTGTCCATGGCCAGGCTCATGTGTCTGCCCAGATCACCTGAGCTGGAGGCTAAAGGAGCTGTACTCATCCCTTCAGCCTGCAAGCCTGAGCAGAGCTGTGTGTCTGCTGGGCAGGGCAGGGCAGAAGCTGGGCTCAGGACCAGCTCCTGGGTGGTGACTGAGCCTGCCTAAAACCTGCATGAGACTGACCCACTTAAGCTCTTCAGGGACTTGGGGGAGGCTAGGCTCTTCTCCCTTGTGCCTCTTTCTCCTGATTCAGGTGCCTCCAAGATGATACCTTCTGAGCAGAGAGGTAGGAGGGAACACAGTTATTTGGGGAGTTTGGCCTCTGAGACACCTGCTTTGGGTGATTTAGGATGGCCAACTTGAAAAAATATCAGCCCCTCTTTTTCTGGTTTCCCAAGATAAGGCTGTGCTTTTCTCCACCACCATCCTCTCTGAACCCCCCCACAAACTTGACCCTATAAGGGGGTAGAGGGCAAAGCCCAGTTCAGCACACATGTCCCTGTTGCATAATTCTCATTAGCTCAAATGGTTACAGAATTTTCCAGAAATTTCCTTACAAGACCAAAAAGAAAAAAGCAAATGTCTTTGTGTTTTGGTGTTTGTGATATGCAGGGGCCTCTTGCCTGGCTCTGAGGGTGGCAAAAAAAAAAATCAGACACCATTTTGCAGGCATGGCATCTTCAGAAATGTTTTGAGCTGAGAAGTGACACGAGATCGCAGAACTTTTTGGACCCAGAGTACAATTGGGTGGGAAAGAAGATAGATCCAAGTTTAATGCCAAAATCGGTGTGGGTTCTAGAGGTTTCTCTGGCATGCTATCTGCTATCTGTTCTCTCCCTTGGTCCTTCCTGTTCACCATTCCTTCCCCTGGCAATCTAAAACTAGTTCATGAAAGCTGGTTTAAGATTTCATTACTATTGACCAACTATTTTCAATTGGTTTTTTAAATAATATATTATTTTATTATAATATATTTTATAATATATTATTTTATTATATTTTATAATATATTATTTTATTATAATATATTTTATAATATAATTATAAGTCTTCCCTGGGTTATTTAGGAGGAAAAAAATTGTATGGAGAAAATGGTCTTCCAAGGAAGAGTCAACCACTGGGATATGGCCATCCACATTTTAAAGCACAGATTTTACTGAAGTCTTTTGGGGTCACTCAGATGTTTCAAGAGGCTCCACTTGTTTGTCTTTCTGATCCATAATTTAAAAACATAAACCAAAACAACAGTCCATACCAAGATTCAAAACAGAAGGATATCCTGCTTCAAGGTTTCAGAGTTCATGTAAAGCGAAGTCACTGGATCTGTTTGCAAACTGTGTTTCCTCCTTCCTGGGGTCCTTTATAACTAAATTAAAATAAATGTCCACTTTCTTCTCCCTGGTCTCTTTTTCTGTTCTTTCTTTTCTTTTCTCTCTTTTCCTTTCTTTTTTTTCTTTTCTTTCTTTCTTTCTCTCTCTCTTTTTTGTTTTTTTGGTGATCCTTCATTATTCCTCCCAGCCTATAGATTCTTCACATCATTGTGGCCCCTTCTTCCAACCCAGCTCCCCTTTATTTCTCATAAAGAAAAGAGCCTTTCTCTGTTGGGTGGAGAGTACGCTTACCTAACCAGTACCCCTCTTGGAGACTGGGTGGAGTAGAATACCAATCACAATGGAGTAATAAATCATTGTCATTAAGCAGAAAGCCATTTTGTCTTCAAATAAAGTCACATCATGTTTGCAAAGTTAGACACACCAAATTCAGGAAATGCAAAATACATGTGTACTTTCAAATGAGTGAAATTGTACATGCTAACCTATATGGTTTTTTTCCTGGTTAAAACACTAGTTTGGCTTTAAAAATGTATCTTTTACTAATCATGAAATGAATTCCTGTTATTAAGATATCTTAATAAATCATATTTTCATATTTCTAGTGTTCAGAACTCACACAGATATGGGCATTTAGTTTTTTAAAAATATTGAGGAGACTGGGAACTGAGATAGTAAGAGTATGAGAATAAAGAAATATCATTTGGATGTGAATCAGACATAACAGAGGAAGGTCTACATTTTTCCAGTCATCCCATCTTTCAAGTTACTCAAATCAGCTTTATTTAAGTCCTTCTCAGTTGAGCTTTACAGATATTTTCTCATGTGTTTGTTTATAGTTTTCATTTTTCTCTGACTCCCATTGAATAATAAGGTCCTTCAGGCTTCTGGACAGCTGGAGAAAGAACCTAAAGGAATAGAAACCAAGTGCTGCCCGAGAACACTTGCTGTCTAAGTGAGTAGGAGAAGAAGTATTAAAAATATAGCTAACACATGTACTCAGATACTTTAGTATGGCTCCATAAACACCGGATGCCCACGATGTGCCAGCAACAGAGGGTACAGTTAGGATGACAGTAAGGCTGTTATGCTGAAGGAATTTCCATTCTCTTGGCGATTGCTACATTCACAAAAAAACTCCGGCTGGATATGGTCTATTGACATGCAGATCTGTATAGAATGTTATTGGGACACATATAAAGTCCCCGGGACTCTAGGAAAGCTTCCTAGAAGAGATGATGCCTGAACTGAGTCTTGATCAAAGAGTACAAATTACCCATGTGAAGAAAGATGGAGAAATGTGGTGTGAACAGCCATGAGCTAAGACATGGAGGATAATGCAGTAGATTCTGTGCCGGGAACTCTTGGAGTCTCAGTGCAGAGCAGTGGTGTTCATCAACAGTGATGAGATGTGTCACAAGTAATTTGTCACTAGTACTATTTATCAAAATTTGCAAATACTGATTTGTCCTGTAAATTAGTATGGTATCTTAGTTGAGGTTCTTTTGTTTACAAGTAGTACAAAAATCAATTTTAGATTACTTTAAGCTAAAATGGTGGATTCATAGAAAGGAATTAGGGTAGCCCATGATCCCCAAGGTAAAAATGCTGCTGGGCCTGGAAAGAGATCAGAAACCCAGCCTTCCATTCTCATGTTCTACCACAGACCTTCTGCCACCATCTTGTAAGGGAGTTTCAAGGTTAACTCCTTGCTCTACTGACTGTAAATGTCTCCCACAAGGATCTAATGAGAGCTAAGTACAAAAGTGGGTCAGAGCACCATCTCCCAAGTGGCTTCTGCCTATTGAGGAAAAGGATGAAAACAGCAAAGTGGAATGACAGAATCTATGCTCACCAAATGATCCACTGGAAAGCGTCAGACACCACAGCATGGGAACTGGGAGGTCATTGAGAAACCCCAAAAGAAAACACATATGAGGTCGTTACAAAGCTCCAGCCAGGATACAAAGTGGCAGTGCAAGGACATGAGTTCTCCTTACCCACATGCCTCATGGGTAGCAGTTAGCCTCGGGAAACCCTAACCATGGAGCGCATGGCAGCGGCAGAGCAGTAATACGCTGAGTGAGCTGAACAAAGAATACATCACAAAGTCAAATGCTAGGACACCAGGAAGATTTGCAAGTTTCTTAGGAGAATATAGGGCCTACTTTACATACTGCTAATTTTTACATGCCAGGCACTTTCTAAGTGCTGAATGCACATGAATTCCTTTAGTCCTCCAATAATCTTAAGGGGTAGGAATGATTAATATACCCTTTTTATAAATAGGGAAACTGAGGCACTGAGATGTTAAGTAACTTCCTCAAGGTCATATAACTCATAGAAGGTGGGGCTGTGAGTGGAACCCAGGTAGTCTGGGCCTTGAGGGGACCTGGAGAGCCCAGCCACCTGGTCGCTTAATCTCCACATTCTTCTTTCCACAGCATACCCTTCGTCCCCCCCACCGCCCCATAGGTTGTAAGAATGAGTTCCTAAACAAACGATCTCAGAAGCAGATGGGTATTTAAATGAACAGGAAACCAAAAAGTCAGTCAATTTCAAAGGAGAAAACACTAACACGATGGTTTTCAAACTTTTTTTTGCTTGCACCATCTCACTTTGAATCCAATTGATGTAAGAGAGACAAGTGGAATTGTTCTGCTTGAAGCAAGGGGCCCAGAAGCCACGCAGGCTCTGACCACACCGTGCCCTCCTCTCTGACCTCAGGCAGCTTAAAGGACTAAGGGATCCAATTAAGAGTCCTGTCTTACATCAACCACTGGTTGAAAAGAAAACCAGGGATACTGGAACCCATTCACCTGTCCTTGTTCTCTGACTTGGCATCAGATTATTAGAGTTAAAAAAAATAATAGTAATTAGTGGTTTGCACCATTTTAATCAGAAACTCTCCAGTTTGGTCATTAAACCTCCTTATAATGAAGTATTTCTGGTTTTTGTTTTGCATCTCCATTTAATATAGGATCAATGACCTTACTAAGCACAGAATAGCTGAGAGGAAAGATAAGACGAATAGGGAGGAAAAGCAAAGTTAAGGGATCTGTGGTGGCTGAGAATACTGAGAAAGCTTTTGTGTGTACAGATTTTGAAGCAACTGTCTGACTTTGAAAACGAATGGCTTAGAGAGTGGTTCTTCTGTTTATTTATTTTCCTTACTTTTCCCCTTCCTGTTCCTCAAAAGGACAGGAGCTCAGGATATTTATTCTTGCTCAGTACTGGTTTTTTCTAAACATTATCTAAGCAGTCCAAAGTCTCCATAGGAGGAATTGTCACACCTGTGGGGCTGCTTGGGCATGCCCCTTGGTACCTGGAGATCAGGTCACCTAAACTAGTAAATTTCCAAAATATTTCTTCCAAGGAAGCCTGGACTAAATACCAGAGATTTCCTTGGCTCTTTAAGTCTACATAACTGCTGCCAGCATTTCTACCAAGTTGTCGACTTCTCTTGGCCATTTGAGCTTATGTATTTCACTTCATTAGTATAAGCAGGACCCACTCCTTCTCTAGATTCCTCTCCAAGACGTATTATGTGCTTCTCTCTTGTAGGAATACTGGGCATAAAGGGCAATGGTAGGTTACACCAGAATAACATGGAGCCAGCAATTCTAGGATTGAACTAGAACCCTTCACTTATTAGCAACTCCTCTTTGGGCAAGTTATGTAAATGCTCATTGCTCAGGTTCCTGGTTTGTAAGTTGGGAGTTAAATAATACCTATACTGATCTCTACTGAACCTTAGCAAAACCCATCAATCCATTCCTACACAAACTCTTCTAGAGCATAGAAAAAAATGTAAGTAACCACTTGATGCATTGTATAGGATAATATAACTTTGCTTTAAAACTATAAACCCATCTGACTTATGAAGAAGATGAATAATCCCAAATAAAATATTATCAAAGAAAAACCAATGATGTTTTAAAAAATACATCAATCCTAGGAATATAAGGATGCTTTTGAACCATTAGAAAAATATCATGGTTAAACACAGTGGATTGAATGCATACAATTAGCTCTATTCCCTCCTGAAACCCCACCAAAATGCCAGGAAAGAAAGAAACGGAAGTATATATGTGCAAGGACAAAGAGATGGGGAGAAAACCTCAGTGGGCAAGAGATGTCAGTGGTTTTTGGGAGGCAAAACTGTTTAAGGAAGGGCACTGACTCAGCAGAATAGAGAAAGTGAAATTCTAAATGCCTATGGAGGGAACTGTTGATGAGAAGTACAGGATTTGTGCCACAGAACTCCTGAAAGGCTCACAAGTTAGTCACTAGGTTCTTAGAAGATGGAGTGATGGAGGAATGTGCTAAAAGCAGCAAGGGGATGGGGAGGGTATGAATGAAGAAGATGATCCTATAAGTTCCCTTCTCCGACCCAGCAAGACATGAAAGTCTTCTTTTCTGGAGTCATTAAACCAGGGGAGCTCCAGACTCCAGTGTACCAAAGAGGTCTGAGGAGTGACCATTTCCTAGGAAGGAAGGAAGGAAGGAAGGAAGGAAAGAAGGAAGGAAGGAAGGAAGGAAGGAAGGAAGGAAGGAAGGAAGGAAGGAAGGAAGGAAGAAGGAAGGAAGGAAGGAAGGAAGGAGGGAAGGGAGAGAGGGAGGAAGAGGGGGAGGGAGGGAAATGAATCATATCCAGCATTTACTGAGTACTTACCATGTGTCAGGCTCTGTTTTAAATGATCAGTATATATTAATTCATTTGATCTTCGTAACAGCCCAGCAAATAGGCAAATAAATGTACCAAAATAGCCGAGACAATTTTTAAAAAAGAACACAAAAATGGGACTTACACTACCAGATACTAAAACACACTAGAAAGCTATAATAATTTAACAGTATGGTTTGGATGCTAAAATGGACATTTAGGCTAATGAAACAGAAGAGTATAGAAACTGACCCTCACATACGAGAATGAAAGATATGATAAAAATGACATTTCCAGCCAGTAGGGCAAGAAACCCAAACAATTCAGTAAGTGATATTGGGACAATTGACTATAACAGACACTTGGAAGATATAAGTTCTAGATGAGTTAACGACAAATCTAATAATAAAAACATGTTATAAACTTGGACTCTTAAGTAAGGTCTTCTGAACTAAGACTTGCTTGGCAACACGCTGAAGGTGAAACTTACAGCACATTATTTAGCCTTCTGATATATTGTATTTTTTGTTTTTAATCAATGGAATGAAGATGACAATAGAATTATTATGAAGTTCACTCTGATTGGCAGTGGGTAAATCTCGTTTGTTATGTTAAACTTTGTGGTTTAGTAGTTGCATCCAATTCTGCATACCTCCGTCCTCTGGAGGTATTGAAATTTTATTTTTCTGCTGCTATTAACAACACATTTGAGTCTAATATGCAGACAGGGCCCCTGTGTTAACTCCTATATCTCAGCACCTCTACAAGTGATAAGAAAATCTTCCTCTTTGACATTTTTGACAAGTTCCTAACCTACTGCAGGACTGCTTGTGAATGTATGGTTATAAATGCCCGTTCAAAAACAGCAAGAGATCTGTGAATTCTGGATGTTCTTTGACTTTCTCCTTTTGAGATCAGTTCCCACAAGAAGAAAATTATTGGACTTATCTACTTAGTGGGCATCCTCTCTACTCCGTTGCTGTAAAGAGTGAATGCTTTACCAAGTGGAAGTGAAAACATTTTAAGGTCATTATTTTCCCCCTCTCAAGCAGTAAGGTAAAAAGACAAAAGCTGCTTCCGTGGTTAAACTGTTATATTGGTTATTTAGCTGCTTTTTACCTTCCTAGATAACCAGTTCTATGACAAAGTAGCTCCATGCCGAGATAGAGACTTCAGTTTCAAGTGACAGAATCCTCATTCAAACCAACCCAAGAACATTCGTAAGGGAACAAATTGGCTTCAGTAGCTGGAAAGTCAGAGGCCGAATGTAGCTTCAGGCATAGCTGGTTTATCTAGGTAAGGCCTGGCCCCACCTGGCCCTTAGGGAATGAACCACACTCACTCCGCCCCATGCCCGAGGAAAGAGGAGGAGGCTTTTTGCCAGAATAAGAGAGGAAAGCCCTGAGCTAAAAAAAGCCACAGTGGTGACCTAAGATGTTTCCTGGTTCAGCACATCCTGCACGAAATCCTGCACCATCACCTTCTCCCTCAGGTTATTGCTGGAAAGGTCTGGCTTGGTCATGAAGCCACACTCTGTAGGGTATCTGCATCAGTCCCTTTGCTGTGTCTCCCCAGTGAGGCCAGAAAACAAGTTGCCTGCCCCCTGTTTCCTGTTCTGCCTCCATGTTACCTTGTTGCAATAGGCACTATGTAACAATCCATATTTGGTTTAGTGTGTGGGGGGGGGGGGTTTAATTAGGACAGGATGATGTATGATATATAACATCATGGAAGTGAATACTCATGACTTCTAGTAGAATTGGTGTGAGAAGTCTCTTAAACATATTCCTGGGCCTGCAGAAATTTCCTGAGGCTTCTTCATTCACCCCTGAAGGTCTAAGTGCAATAGTTCTTGATCTGTGTGAACTGTTAGAATTGCCCTCAACATCAGATGAGGGGCTGGACCTGTGTTGGTAGGAATAGAGGAGGCGCCTAATTTCTTTGGGAACCACCATCTGATTGCTCCCCACTGGGGCAGAGGACTGGGGCTTGGTGGCCTAGCAGACAAATGTGTGGCCCACTTCTGGGGGCCCCTCCCGTAACCCCATCCACCCAGGGAGGTCCGGGAGTATGACTGCCTTCCCCAATTCCATCTGCCTCAGGATAGGCTCAGGCACCTCCCATCATTTCTGTGTTCCAAAATTAGGTCTGTTGGTTCTCTCTCCACTCCTTTTATCATCCCCTCTCCGCAGAGTCTCTCCCCTCCTGGAGCCGTCAGAATGCTTTGTCTCCAGCACAGTAGCGGGCCAGTGGCTCCCGGTAACCAGGGGCAACCAGGAATCTGTACCAGCTATTTGTGCTGCGTTTGTCAGGCGCAATCTAGCCGCGAGCTGGGTAGACGGGGAAAATGTGCTGCAAAGGTTTTCTTGTACAGTGAAATATTATCTTCGCTTTTTTTAGAACGACCAGTCCATGGGCGAGATGCAGATAATCGGAGGCGATGATCTTTCAACACTGGCTGGAAAGGTTTGTTAATGTAACTCCGCTCGGGCTGCGCTGATGTCATGGGGAAATCAGTGACCTTCAGTTCAGGTCAGCTCTCGAAATGCATTTCAGACACTCTCCCGGGCTGGCTAATTCATGCAAATGGATGTGTGAATCCTTTTAATGATTTCTTCCCTATAAAACACTCCTTTCATAAAGCTTCCAGGACCTGAGGCCGACCAGATCTTTCGTCTCCAACCTTCCTTCCAATCTCTCTCCTTTCAGACAACCCCGTATTTCAAAATCCCTTGGCACTCTTGCTTTCTTCCTTTTCTCCTCTTGCACTTCCTCCAGAAAAGGAAGCTTTTTTCCTTTATTTGTCTCTTTTTTATCTCTCATCTATGCCTCAGCACCTAGGCATTGCAGTAAGACATTTAAACAGGTTTGTTGAAATATCTAAAATTTAAGGAAGGGATTAAAATCTCGAGAGCACTTTTTTCAGCCTTATGCCTTTTTCACTCCCATGCAAAAGAATGTAATCCATTAGATCATGGGGCGAACACCTCCACTTTCAACTTGGCGTTCCAAACCTGCCAATGCTCAATAATTAAGTGAAAATTTGTTTGGATTCTGACATAAATACATCCATTGGAATGAAGAGTTTTGCCTAATGCACCTGACCTTTGTGGAAATGGGGCCTGAGATTCAAGTTTTGCTGTGAATACAAGCAACAGCCCAGGTCCTCTTGGACTCATTATCCTTGAACAACTTCAGCCTTCTGAGTCAAATGGATCAGCCTCCTCCACAAGTTTAATCTCTCATATTTGTGGTTGTTATTGTTATGCAATGTCCGGATGGGGAAAAGGAATAGCAGGCACATTTAACAGAAATACGTATAATAACATTAGGAACACGACAGAGCCACACGGGCTCTAACTAGACAAACCAGCTTCCTTCCCTCTACTCTTTAGAAAGCCTGGTAACCATCTACATGTGACATTGTGATCTAGATGTCAATTATGTTCCACAGAAATTGGAATTAACTGGCTGATGTTAATGCATCATTAGGCCACCATTTGATGTTACTACGTCAGTGCGTGAAATAACATCTTTGGGGTGCCTGGGGGGCTTAGTCCATTGAGCGTCAGACTTTTGATCTCTGCTCAGGTCTTAATCTCGAGGTTGTGAGTTCGAGCCCCGCGTTGGGCGCCACACTGGGTGCCACACTGGGCGTGGAGCCTACTTTAAAAAAATAATGAAAATAAAAGTAACATCCTAGAAATCTAAAATACTCAAAGCCATTTCCAGAAACTCACAACCTTTAACAACCCTGGAATGGCCTTTAAACAACAAGTCATTTGGGGACTTTGTTGGAGGACATTGCCTTAGAGGTGTGTGACACAAGAGAAATACCATACCTTGTGTGGTATTACACAAGCCTCTTGCCATGGGCTATTGGGGGGGGGGTCTGTCAGAGTGGGAATTCTAAGAATTCTAAATGAATGCCAAAAAAAAGTTGCACATAAAATTGGTCTTTCTCTTCTGCTTTCTAAAATCATCTTCTATTTCATTTTAAAGTGATCTCCCTCTTACGTGAGCATAGGATATTCCCTTCCCTTAAGAGATAGAGAGGAGGGTGGGGAAAGGCTAGTTTTGTACTAAGGGATGGAGTGATAGGAGGGGTGATAATACTCTGCCTCAGTATCCCCTCCCAGAATTACTACAA
Organism: Mirounga leonina; assembly: GCF_011800145.1. Taxonomy (NCBI): domain Eukaryota; kingdom Metazoa; phylum Chordata; class Mammalia; order Carnivora; family Phocidae; genus Mirounga; species Mirounga leonina. Next base: position 1,726,543 of record NW_023270627.1, read on the forward strand.
AGACACCCTCCCGCCACGAGAAAATAGAGATCGTGGAAGTTCAGGTGGGAGAGGTAGAAAATCAGCCGGCAGTAAGTACAAGCAGGAGTCAGCTTCAATTTTTTGCTTACATGACAAATGATTCTTCCAGGTGCTATTCCATAGTATCTTTACACTAACATTTATGTGTGTGCTTCGATGGATTTCTATATATGCTTAAATGTGTGCTGAGTAGAACCCCTTGAGCTTAGAATGCAGGGGGTAAATATTTCTAAGATGAATCAATATTGATTAGCCAGGTTCTCAACTGTCACAACAGCTTAGGTTTAGAGATTATGCATCTTTATGCAGTTCAGGGTACCTGGGCTCCCATCAGAGAGGAGTGCTTAATGAACCAGGGTAGACCACACTCAGTGCTCTCAAATGTGTCTTAAATCTGCCCACTGCTCTCCATCTTCATGGTAATCACCTGAATCTAGACTTTTACAGTAGCAAAATGTGGTCTATGGCAGGGGTTAGTGAACTTTTTAGGGAAGGGCTGGGCAGTAAATATCTTTAGATTTTGAGGGCTATACAGTCTCTGTTGCAACTACTTAATTCTGCTATCATAGCATGAAACCAGCAAACAGCCAAAGATAAAAGGGAAACAAATGGACATGGCTGTGTTTCAATAAAACTTTATTTATAAAAATGGCCGATGGGCCATAGTTTGATGACCTTTGATCTAGGAACCAGCAAGGTCAGCACCATCTGCAAACTAATCAGAAATGCAGTATCTCAGATCCCACTGCAGATCTTCTGAATTAAGTCTTCCTTTTAACAAGATCTCTAGATGGTTCCTATGCACACGAAAGTTTGAGAAGCACTGGTCTTCTAGGGCCAGACCACTACTATCCCTTCTCTGGGATGCTATTGTAACCTAACTAGTCTCCTTGAACTTCTGCCTTCATTTAACTCTTGCTACCCTCCAAACCATTCTCCAAAAAACAACAGCCAAAGGGATCTTCTTAAAATACAAATTGGATCGCCTCATTTGCCTACTGAAAACCTTTCAGCGGCCCCTCAATTAGGGTTGTCAGACTTAGCAAAAAAAAAAAAAAAACAGAGAAGAGGATGCCAAGTTGAATTTGAATTTCAAATAAACAATGAATGCATTTTTAGTATAAGCATGTCACATGCAATAATTGGAACATACTTAAGCTCAAAAATCATTTGTTATTCATCTGAAATTCAAATGTAACTGGGTGTTCCGTATTTTATCTGGGAACCCTACTTCCAGTGTTCTGAGATTATAATCCAACCTCCTTCTCACAGCTTGTAAAACTTACGTGATCTGGCCCTGCTTCCCTCCCACCATCATCATACACCACTCACCCCTCCTCACGGTGCTATCACCCACTGGTTAAGCTCCGAACAAGCTGTGGAATCCATTTTCCTCCTATCCTTAGGTCTCAGCCTCCTGTGTTAGGGAGGTCTTCCCTGACTCTCTGTCTAAAATGGGCATACATTCTTCTCCTGCATGCTCCCCACCTTCCCCATTCATCTCTGTACCAGTACCCTGTTTCAAGTCAAGCCCTTTCCACAGTTTGCAGTGTTTACTTTGAGGCTAACTTTTTTATTTGTCTATTTCCCCCACCAGAATGTCAGTGTAAGGTGGGCAGGGACCCTGCCTATCTTATTCACCATTCTATCTCCTGCATCGTGCACGGTGCCTAGCTGACAGGTTGGAAAAAATATTTGGTGACGGAGTGAATGCAGGTTCTTCTTTCTCTTAGAAAGAAATCAGGGGGCGCCTGGGTGGCTCAGTTGGTTAAGCGACTGCCTTCAGCTCAGGTCATGATCCCACGGTCCTGGGATCGAGTCCCGCATCGGGCTCCCTGCTCTGCGGGGAGCCTGCTTCTCCCTCTCCCACTCCCCCTGCTTGTGTTCCCTCTCTCGCTGTGTCTCTCTCTGTCAAATAAATAAATAAAATCTTTAAAAAAAAAAAAAGAAAGAAAGAAATCAGAAAGGTGTTTTCAATGAAGTGTGGGAAAGGGTGGACATGGCAGAGGGAAAGGTACATAGAAGTCCATCTAGCCAGACCAAAGGACACATCAGCCAGCAGGTTGGGTTCAAAGTGAATGAGGAAGGTGTCGAGTGAGGGCACATTGACTTTGAGAAGCAGAAGGGCTTTGGTGTCACAAGAGAGTCAAAGCGGGGACTGGGTTGGTGAATGCCGCACACCTGAAGGTGGACGAGTGAAAACAATGTCACTTAACTTTTGGAATTTCCTTTTCCTTAAACAGATGAAGGCATTCATATGGCTTGATCTGTTCACCCATCCTTCAGCCTTTCAGAGAAAGGCTTTGCATTAAGAGTTTGAGAGAACTTTAAAAATAAGTTTCAGAGGCCCTCCAGAATCTTTCCATCATGCAGAATGTACACCAGCTAGGGAAAAAAACAAACAAACAAACAAACAAAATTTGAAAAGGCACCCCACAATTAGTGGGAACTATTTTTAACGATCCCAGGAAAAGTCCCTTGCCCTTAAAGAAATGATTCCTTGGGACTGTGACTGTCTTCACAAGAGGAGGCTGAGGTTTTACTTGGGACCAGAAAACCTGGGAATAACCCAGAAAAGGGAGGAAGAGCATCATGAAATGAGGGATGAAGGAGGGAAATAGGAGAGCCAGAGAACAAGAGCAGACCCATGTGACTGAAAGAAATCAGCTCAAAATAGAGAAACAATACTTTAAAACACGGAAAATGTAAATTGGGTTTGGTTTGTAGAATATATTGAATGTCTCAATAAAGAGTTTAACTTGCTCAGAAAAGCAAAGAGGAGTTGCAAAAGTTTTTGAGCAGAAGTAACATCAAGAAGCTGTGTTTTGGGAAAATGAACTTGATAGGAGGGTCGAGGATGGGAAGGAGACTCCAGGCAGAGAAACCAGTCAGGAAGCCATATAGGTGGAGCATGCACGGGCACCGGAACCACAGGAGCTAAGTAGGAGTGTTGCAGAAGGCACCGCGCTGACTGAAGGAGGAGCAGCGGAGCTAAATGATGAAATGAAGGAAGGAGGGTTTTTTTAATTTTTTTTAATTTTTTAAAATTTTTTAAGATTTATTTCTTTATTTGAGAAATAGATTTTTTTTAATTTTTTAAGGTTTATTTCTTTATTTGAGAGAGAGAATGTGTGAGCGGGGTGAGGGTGGGGGAGAAAAGGGGCAGAGGGAGAGAATCTCAAGCAGACTCCTGGCTGAGCACATCCAATGTGGAGCCCAATGGGGGGTTCGATCTCACGACCCTGAGATCATGACCTGAGCTGAAATCAAGAATCGGATGCTTAACCGACTGAGCCACACAGGCCCCTGAAAAGACTTTTTTAAATCAAATTTGTTTATAAAAGAACTTTTAAAAACATGGGGACAGCTCACCTATATAATTGTCCACACATTATAAGCCCCATAACTGTAGTACATAACTTCTTAAACTCTCTAAAGATGTGTGGGTTAAAATATCCAGAAAAGAGACTATAGCCCCCATGGACCTGTCTCTTTCATGGCTTCTTTTTTTTACCTTTCTTTTCTTCTTTTCTTCTTTCTTTCTCTCTTTCTTGCCTGCCTTCTTTCTTTTTTTCTTTCTTTCCTGCCTTCTTTCTTTCTTTTTTTTTAAAGCAAAGAAAAGGAAGCTCATAAGGGAAGCTGGCTGAGTCATGGTTCTAAATAGGTCATGGCTGTTGAATAAAGGGAACCCTCAATGATTAAGTTAAATGGCCTCGTCGGCTCACAATATTTAAAAGCATTTTCCTCGGTGTGTTCAAGCTGTCTGCACAACGTGATCTCTGGCCGATTTTTTTTTCAAAGTTGATTTAATCCTGGCACTTCATAAAATGTGTGTATCCATTAAAGCAAGAAGATTTTATTCATGTTCAAGGGAAATCTCTGAAAGGGGTGGAATAAAACCAAATGCATGGAAACAGACCCAAATCTGGCAACGGGAAAACACAGATGTGCAGGTTAAATCCAAGATTTCAGGAGACATGCCACCTTCCCCCATCAAATAAGTTTCTAATCAAATGCCAGAATGAAGCGTCAGAACCTGCCAAATTTCCTCCTTGGCTGCCTTAACTATTTAAATCATTCCTTTTTATTGCATCTGACTAGGCTGAGAACAATAATGGAAATGCCCACCGACTGATGATTCTGGCAATTTTGTGAATTATCACATAAAGTGAAATGCTGAACTACATTCCTTTCTCTGTGGGGTTCATATTCACACTCCTACCCATGCTCAGCACCCACAATGAGCCCATCATCATTACTGCCAACCCTCTGCTTGGCGTGACCATAGCCGCAAAACTATACTGCTGCCGATTAGACTGTGGCATGCTACTCATTCTGCATTTTAAAAGACTGAAAAGGGGAATAACCTATTTAAGAAAATCATTCAAATTTGTATAACTCCTTCCTTCTTTCTTTTCTTCTTTTTCTTCTTTCCTTTCTTTTTCTTCAAGAAACTTGAGGTGATTAGCTTCCATCAGGATTGTACCATAGCAACGAAAAGACACACTCCAGAGACTCCCCATAGAATTTTTGCCTGTGGCCCCAGGTTGCAAATTTTACTTACTTTCCGGTAGGAAATGAGCTAGGTGTGATGAGATGACTAAGACAGTAACTGGCAGACATCTCAGATTCAGTGATGGGAGTTATCAGATTGGAAGCGTTTAGGAGGCACAGCGTGTCCTGAAAAAATTTCTAAGGTTGCCCACTCAAAAAAAAAAAAAAGGAGGGGAATGTATTTTGGAAGATTTCTTGGTGCAAAATTAAAAGCAGTAGACATTAACTATAGCTCAGTTAATGGGGAATTGTACATCGTTGAGGAAAACAAAATGGAGGGGATGTGTCAAAAGTATAACGAGGGGCGCCTGGGTAGCTCTGATGGTTAAGCGTCTGCCTTCGGCTCAGGTCATGATCCCAGGGTTCTGGGATCGAGCCCCACATCGGGCTCCTGACTCAGCGGGGAGTCTGCTTCTTCCTCTCCCTCTGCCTCTCCCACTGCTCATGCTCTCTCTCTCTCTGTATCTCTGCGTCTCAAATGAATAAATAAAATCTTAAAAAAAAAAAAAGTATAACGAACTAGAGAAAGAAATGAGGTCAAAATTGTTGATTTGTTCCAAAGGCATTTCTTGAGCACTTACTACATACCGGTCTCCATGTTATATGCTGATCGTATAAAGATGAATTTGTCTTTGTCCCTTAGCTTGTGAAGCTAATCCTGGTATATTAAAATGTAAAGAGATTAGTTCTCTTAGACAGTAGTGAAAATGCTTCCAAAGTTGGGGTAGTCACTTTCTCTGTACTCTTGGGGTATTTCTTTTGTATGGCAATTTCCAAAGGTACTAAAGGCATTGCTTTTTTGGAGGTAAGCTGCTAACAATCTGGACAGTAAACCCACATATTATTTAGGAAAAAATTTGAAAATAGTGTGATGTTCTGTAAAGGAAAAGAAAGACCTGTATTGACTTCTCTAACTCACTGAAGAACTCTAGATTTCTGCATAGCTCCCTTTCAGTAGCAGATGGGTTTTTTATATCAGTATTCTCTTGCCCATCATTTATGAACCCACTAAATAATTTTACTTTTTAAATACCGTACACAACTCAGAAAGTTCTTTGTGCTTTTACAGATGTTATCAACCCACTTAGCCTCCTTAATTCTCCAAAATCCTTTAAGAAATATAGTTAAACCATAATTAACCAATGTTTTCTTCATAACAATCCTTCCAAGAAAGAAAGATAAAAAGAGTAAGAGAGAGAAAGATAAAGAAAGAGAGAAAAAAAGAAAGAGAGAGAAAGAAAGAAGTGTAAAGAAAAGGAGGGTGATTGCAGTCTAAGACACTGAAAGATGACAGGGAAAACAATTAGGAATTTCAAGGAAATAAACAAACTAAAAGGGAACATAATTATAGTATAGTACTTGACTCTGTAGGTGGGAAAAAAACATGACCAGTACAAGAAGATACAGTCATAACAAAGTATCTACCCTGGGGGGTGGAAAAAGAAGTGAGATAGTGTAAAACAACAAAATTCTTATCATTATATAATATAATAAATAGATGATGTCTAAAATTATTAAATTGAGAAATATAAGCACAGTAAAAGGGACTATTTTAAATTAAAAGGGAATTAAAGACCCAATGCATGGGCTTCGATTAGACAGACCAGCTACAAAGGCCATTTTAAAGACAACTAGGGCAATCTAAATATGTCCTAGGTTTTATATATGATATTAAGAAATTATTGCCAGATAAAGAAGTTGTGATACACATACACACACACACACACACACAATGGAATATTATTCAACCATGAGAACCTAGGAAATCCTGCCATTTGCAACAACATGGATGCACCTTGAGAGCATTATACTAAGTGAAGTAAGTCAGACAGAGAAAGACAAATACTGTATAATCTTACTTGCATGTGGAATATAAAACAAAACAAAACAACACAAAAACCGGACTCATAGAAAAAGAGATCGCATTTGTGGTTACCTGAGGCAAGGGGTGGGGGACAGGGAAATCAGAAGGTGATCAGAAGGTTCAAACTTTCAGTTACAAGATAAAAAAGTACTAGGGATGAAATGTACAATACAATGACTATAGCTAACACTGTTGTGTGATATATATGAAGGTTGTTAAGAGAGCAAATCCTAAGAGTTCTCATTATAAGGAAAAAATAGTATTTTTTTGCTTTGTTCTTTTATTGTAGCTATACAAGATGATGGATGTTAACTAAATTTATTGAGGTAATCATTTTATAATATATATAAATCAAACCATTATGCAGTACACCTTAAACTTATACAGTGTATGTCAATTATACCTCAATAAAACTAGAAAAAATGAAAAACATAAAATAAAATGGATTATTGTCATTTTTGTTGTGATAATATTTTGGCTATGCATAATATAGAATGCCATGATAACTTTAATATAAAGTACATAAGCATTTTTAAATACTTTACAGTTAGACACACAGCTACATTTAGAAAATCTTTAGACTTTTCTATTTGATTTTGAATCTGTATATGCATTCCTTGATTTTAAAATGTGTTGAAGTAATTTTGATAATATATCTCTGGATTAGTACACATTCAAGTCCTGCTTCTCAACCACCACTGTATTGTATAGTTAAAATTAATCTTTTCAAAGATGACTCTTGTTTTGCAAGATTCTAAGCTTTTAAAAAACAAATTTAATTATATTCAATGCACTTTATTTAATTAGGCAAGAATGCAGACTAACAGAGTTTTAAAGAGTTTTTCATTATAAGATTGAAACAAAAAAAGATTATGAGCTAGGGAATTAAATTAACCAAGTATTCGGGTTGGTTAACAGGCATGGTTGGTAAGCTTCAGTCAGACTAAAAATGCACATCTAACTAACTGTTGTGGGATAATGGTTAAGAACATAGCAAATGTGTTCAGAATACCAAGGGGACCCCTCTGTCTCTGTGACTCTTAGGGTAGGGGATACTGTGGGCATGACCTACTTTAAAAATGGACAAGATAAGCTTACATTTCAATGATAAAACTAATATTTTTAAAATGTATTTAACGGGGAGGGGAGTGGCTCCTAGGTGGCTCAGTTGGTGAAGCATCTGACTTCAGCTCAGGTCATGATCTCAGGGTCCTGGGATCAAGCCCCACATTGGGTTCTGTGCTTAGCCGAGGGTCTGCTTGGCCCTCTCCCTCTGCCCCTCCTCTCGCTCGCACACTCTCTCTCTCAAAGAAAAAATAAAAATCTTAAAAAAATAAAATAAAATGTATTTAATGACTAAATGACTATTTAATGACTATACCAGAGAGAAAAATACTTCCAGAAAGATATTTCCGCCTAAGAAGCATGTGACACATAAAGTAAATATGGTTGGTTGGTTGGCTAACACTTTCATTACTTAAATCTCTTTTGCATTAGACATAAGTGAGCTTTCTAAGGTATAAGGTTGGATAGAATTTTTAAAAGTATCATATGAATCATAGGGAGAAATGAAGGGTCATCTAAAGAAAGACAACATTACATTAAAGCCACACCCTTCAGTTCATTTCAATGTCATATTAACACAGTCGTATTTTAATGTGGTGGGACAATGTTGACATGTAACTACTAATCCATTTAATTGGTTGGTTTTAATTCATTAATCAGTGTCATCAGTTACTAATCCTCCACTCAGTAAATAATTGCTGAGCATCTATATGCAGGTATATATATGCTAGGGACTCAGAATACAATAGTAAGCAAGACAAACGTGATCCCCATCCTCATGGAGTTTACATTCTAGTAGGAAGACAGCTATCAAACAGGAATTGAAATGAAACAGAATCAGTGTTTTTAGGGGAGAAGGAGAGGTAGGCCTCGAGAGCACATAGCAAGGAACACAACCATCTTCTAAAAATATCAACCAGGTGCTTCGCAGAGCTCTCTCTAGCCCACCCCTTCCTCAGGGTTGAAAATCCGAGAGTAAATGCAGAATCCCCAATGACTGGTGGCGGCTACGCAGGAATACAGGACTGTCACAGTTGAATACATGATCCTTCTGCAGAGTGCTGTCTCCGTTAACAACATAGTTTATGTGGCTCATTTTCCTGGTAAACTCTTAGTAAACTTTGTGTGCCAAAGAAAGCTGGATGGGGTGTTTGCCAGAATTAGGGATGTGGGTTGACCTTGTGGATAGCTCTTCAGACAGGTCTAGATCTGACATGACCCTGCCGCTAACCTGAATGTAGATACCAATACTGTAGCACCCAGTAATTGCAGAGAGACTGTTAGCATGAATCTGGAATACCTATATTACTTCCAAGCATTTGAGTTAGATGGGTGGGGGAGGACCAGCTAAGCAAATTGTGAAATTTCTAACTGTAAGCAAAAACGTGGGTCTATCTTGTGAATCAGATTTGCATCGTATTCTAAATAACTGTTGTGTTTTGTTGTTTTGTTTTGTTTTTTAATTTCAGAATGTCCTCATTGTTGAGGTAAGCTGACTTTTCTTTATCCATATTTGGAAGTTGAAAGAATCTAATGGTGAGTTTTGAAATAGCACTTATTATCAAATTGGTCAAGGATTTATTGAATTTCCACTGTGCGCGTGGCTCTCAAAATTTACTAAGAGCTAACTAGAATCAGTGGCCTGAAACAATTTAGAATAAAAGCTTTGCAATAATAGGGGCGCCTGGGTGGCTCAGTCATCAAGCGTCTGCCTTCGGCTCAGGTCATGATCCCAGGGTCCTGGGATCGAGCCCCACATCGGGCTCCCTGCTCGGCGGGAAGCCTGCTTCTCCCTCTCCCACTCCCCCTGCTTCTGTTCCTGCTCTCGCTATCTCTCTCTCTGTCAAATAAATAAATAAAATCCTTAAAAAATAAAAAAGGCTTTGCAATAATAGTTTCGTGGTACTTTATCCGTTTTTATGTCTAATTTCACACATGTCTAAATTGGTTCTTATACCTATTTGCGAATCAGGCATTTTTTACAAAAGAGGAAACTAGCCCCACAGAACCAAATATATATAATAGTAAAAGCAAGGTTTGAACTCTTTTCACCCTTGATTCAGTGTTCTTCCTAATGACCCCTAAGGACTTCAAACAATTCTACCTTCAGCAACAAAATCATAAATACCATCAATTTTCAAATGGCAATCCAAGAGAAGGTTATAATTTAATTTAATTTTTCTGCTAAAAAAAATGAGAGCGAACGGGCCCTGTGGTAGCAGTGGACTTAATACAACACATGGCCACTTTTCCTTCGAGAGCACGCCTGTCTTATCAGCTGGCAAGAATTCAAGGGAGCTGTTTCAAGTTTTTGTTACACAAATGCCTGTGTGTGCCATGTGTATCTGCAGTCCTCCCGGCTCAGACATAACCCAGGAAGTAGACCCTCTAGCCAAACGAATTGCCCAACCCTGGCTAAATTCAGACCTGTTGTTTTGATAATCAGCTCCTGACAGCTGACTTCTGTCCCAAGGACAATACATTTCTGCTGCCCATGCTCCTCTAATTGTATAGCAGCTCATCAGCAGAGACGAGCCGAGGCTCACTGCAACCTTGCACCCGCAGAATTCACAGGCTGTCACCAGCTGCCGTCCAGACACATCTCACTTCCCAGCCGTAGAATCCCCTATTGAGTGGGGAGGGCAAGGGGGAGGTTTTTATCCATTCAGTGTATTCAGATGTACATCCCATGTCCATGAAAATTCATGCGTTCCGTATTGTGTTGCATAACCTCAGGGCCAAATTTGGTCCTTGAATGTGCATGCATGAGTCCCAATGTACTCAGTGAGCAGCCCCACATGCTCTCCAAAGGCTGAACTTAGCTTTCAACACAGCTCAAGGATTCCAAGAGGAAATATTCACCAATATATTCCCCTAAACCCAGCTTCCGAGAGAAACACCTGTCTAAAAAATGTAACAAACCCTGCTTCCTATTTTGACTCCATCTGATGGCAATTCTAATTATGATGCATTATTAATAAGACATACAATCATCTGTCTGGATGCAATGTCTATTATGCTGCCCAAATGCGCTCAGTTGAATGTGCTTGTCCTCTTTGCAAAGGATGTTGTTGGAACCGGGAAGACCATGCGAGCACTGCTCAGTAGCATAGAGAAATACAAGCCCAACATGATTAAGGTAGCCAGGTGAGTAGGACATTCCCACATCATTGTTGTTGCTTCTGTGTGTCCAAATAAGCCGGAGAGGGATGCTAACACAGGATGTTGTCCCCAAAGAGAGCAGTCTATTCCAAACCAGTGACCCTGTGCCCCCGAGTGTTATGGCTTGACCACACTGAACAAATAGCCCATTTGATTGCTAGCCTGAGACAGAGGAAGGGGAAGAGGACATGCTTTGCCAGGTGTCTGAGCTTCTCGTTACTGTGCCTCCATTAGTAGCTTCCAGCTAGCGGAGCCTGGTGCCAGTGCCCCTCTCCCTTTTATCTAGAATCACTGATGTGGTGCCTCGGTAGCAGGAGCGTGAATTAGGGGCCCAGGATGGTGCCCCACATGCCGGGGCGGGGGAGGGATACATATTTTAATGATGTTCGGTTCTATTTGCAATTCACAGAAGTTTTATCTGGATCACTAAACACTTTTTTTTTTTTTAATGGTAGTTTGTTGGTGAAGAGAACACCTAGAAGTGACGGCTTTAGACCCGACTGTAAGTGGTTTTGGTTTTGGTTGGTTGGTTGGTTGGTTGGGTGGTTGGTGGTGTCATTTCACGTTGAAGAATCTCTGGTTTCCTATTTGCCGGCCTTCTGTGTGAAGCAGAAGCTGTAAAGGTTTCCTAGTCCCACAGAGGTCTCCCCAGCCTTGCCAATAGAACCCTTTTCAACAAGGATAGAACCCTTTACAACAAGGGTTTTTCATTTCCCAGTTTGCGTTGTTCATGGAAACTCTGTCATGTGCATTGGATATTTTTGTGTTTAGGTTTTCCATAGCACCTTAAAGCCAAAGAACTCAGCTAATGGTTTTCAGGGGGTGGAGGGAGACTTGACCCCACCAGACTGGCTGACACGCAAGTTCCCTGCCTTGGCCGCTGCCCCTGTCAGTCAGACCCGGGAAGGCACTGTAAAGGCTTAGAGGGATTCTCATACTGTCTCCAGGAACCATCACCAGACAACGCTCGATGCCGACCAAAGAAAAGTTCAGAAACACAGAGAATTGGCCGAGCAGGTATCTTCAGATACCATCTTTGTGCTTGACTTCCTATGTTCTGGAGGATTTGGCTCATCCAGGGCACTTTGCTACTCTCCTCCCCATAATATGAATAGTTCCAATGCCAGGAAGAATAAACAAGCAGCTTGATTATTCGTTATTCTAACACTAGAGGCGACTTTTTTTCACTCACATAGGCAGACTTCAGCTTGATTTTTATAACTTACATTTGCTCTAAAGCCTCTGGGATCATTTGGCTACAGTTCTCATCAGCAAGCTGAAAAAACATCAGAGCAAGGGAAGCACACTATGGACGGGTAATGTGCCAGTGACATTTCGCAAGTGACTCTTTATCTTAAAAACAAGTTTCAGGTATTAAATCTAGACAACATCAGTGCTGGGCAGATAGACCCAACAGCATGTCCCCGTCCAGTTACTGGCATGGGGAATATAATCTGGGTGCAGTAAGGTTAGGCAAAGTTAGTGAACAGAAATCTTCTAAGGAAATCATGGAAGATCCCATAGAGATAAGATTTTAACTGAAGTTGAAAGATTCACTTCAGACATAGCCAACTAATTACAGATTATTTGTGTCACTTACAGCAACAACGTGAATAAAATAATGGCAGGTAATACTAGTAAGAGGTTACGATGGGCCCTACACTCCTTTCTAAGAGCGACACAGAGATTAATACATTTCATCCTTACAACCTTCATCCAAAGTAGTTGCTCTTGTTATGCCCATTTTACAGATGAGGAAATTGAACACAAGGTTCAATGGTTTTCAAAGGTCACGTTGCTGTAAGTGTAGAGTCAGTATTGAACCCAGGCAGTCTGGTTCTGATCACTGCCTTACTCTTGTACTACATCTGTAAGTAACATCAGCAAGTAAATGCACTCATTTTCCAGCTAGACATAGGTCACTCTGATTCCTAACCATCCCCCTGATCTACTGATCCAGTGTCCTTCTTTCACTCCCTAACAGCTCTAAAGGTTTGACCTTCTGAACTGGCTTTGCCCAGTCTCTGGCGCCATGCCTACTGTAGGCATTGCTCTGGTCACTGTGAAGTCATTACTGTGGTGACAACCCAGGTTCTCTGGGATTTACTAATATCCTTTTAGCTGGTTCAGAATCTCTGTTTCTTCTCCCTAAACTCCTGAGGCTTGATACTTTTGGTTCCTTTCTCATAATTGATTCTTTCCCATATGTTCCATGACATCTTTTATATGTTCTGACATCTTTTCTTCTGCTCTTGCTTCTCCTCTTTGATTATTTTTCTCAAAGCAAGGTACAGTGTGGAGGGACCAAAGGGCATTTCTATCAGTGACATATAATGCAATCCTCTAGAAAGTAAGTCCCTCTCCTCCGGCACTTTCTGCAAGAAGGAAGCAGTTGCCTACTCCATGTGAAAGCATCTTTGGTCATAGGAATCAAAATGGTGGTGAGTAGTCACCAGAGGGATAACTTTCTCTCCATGCTATAAGTCCATTGGCTATACCAAAGAACAGTTTCATAAAAGTAAGCAAGTACACCTCTCATCTGCAATGCTGGAATAAACAAACAGATTCAAAAAAAAGTGGAAAGAGTTTGAAAAACCACTGGACCATAGGCACATTTATTCTGTTTCAAGACTTCTGAAGAAGGAGTGCTACTGTCTGTTCCTTAAAGATTTTTTTCCATAAAAATCATCTTCCTTTCAATAAACTTTTCCTTCATTTAACCTAAGTACCTCATACTGCATTTAAATCCTTTTACTACCATCCCTCCCACAATAGAGATTGAGAGCTAATTAATGTCATCTGTCTACTGGATTCAAAGACTAGTGTTAGAATAACCCTTAGCGTTCTGTTCCTCAAACTGAACAATCCCACTTCTCGTCATCTGGTCTCCCAGGTTTGGCTTCCCAGCCCTTTATCCAGCTGAGGACACTGAGTGCAGTGGGAGAATGGGTTCCTAGTGATAACAGCCTGTGCACCTAGTCATGTAGTACAGGATTAGAATACTTCTCTCTGAACTGCACTTTATGCTTCCCAAGTATTTCCTTTGGCATTATAACATTGGATACTGCTTGCTTTGGAACTGCGGGGCTACATGACTAACTCATGCATATCTCTTGCTCTCCCCCAGGCTGGCTGAGCCCTTTCTCAGCTCTGTATGGTAGGAGTACAGCCATTCTTCCTTGTATGTTTGCTTGTCTACCTTGTCTCCCTGCCTAATCACTGTGGTCCAGGTCCTATTGGGCTCATCCTATGCATTGCTTATCATTTTTCTCACTTGCTTCTGCTTAAATGAAAGGTCCTCACAGTTTAAGTGCCAACAATAGCATATGGTGGCTTTCTACTCATGTTATCTACATTTTATTCCTTTTTTTTTTTTTCTCTCTCTCTCTACTCAGATGTTGGATTTGAGATTCCAAACTTATTTGTGGTGGGTTATGCCTTAGATTACAATGAATACTTCAGAGATCTGAACGTAAGTCATGCATGCAAATCCCTAGCCTCCTTTCACAAGAACTTAACAGCTATATGAATTTAACAAATTATTGAAATAGTAGTCATGATGGCTGCCACTTACTGAATATCTTCTGTGTCAGGAATATTCTGGGCACTTTGCATTCATAATCCCAGTTACAGTTGCATGCAGTTCATAACTATTCCCTTTTTGGAGAAATGGTTTCAACATATATACATGGACTTCCAGTGTAGACCCCCCAGCTGTGTGACCCTGACCAATGTTGAATGATTTAGAGGTAGACATCTTACCCGAAGTGGACCAATCATGTGTGTGTGTGTCTCTCTCTCCTAAGAATTAGAAACTTAAACCAAAAGTCACAGAAATCAAGAGGTTTTGGTCTTAAGCCACTGAATGCCAGGGCCCCAGAGAGAGTATCCACAAGCACCATGGGCTAAAGTCAGGAGCTACCCCATTCCAGCCTTCCAGTTGCTTCATTGTGTAGCCCTTCCTTGGATTCTGTGAGCCACCTCATTAGCCTTGGTAGGCTATATTAGCCTATATTAACCTGACTCCACTTCTGTGCCTTGCAATCAAAATAGTCCCGACACATTTCTTGCTACCCAAAAAGGATCGATTAAGTCAATGTTGTGTTTACCATGGCTATTTCTCCATTCTCCCTAGAGGTGATAATGTTACCAGGTGGAGACTTCTATCTCCACCATGGCTGACCATACCCTCCTTCAGCCTTTCTGGTTGTTCCAGGCCTAGGGAGCCAGATTTGGAATAGGGCTCAAAACTAGAACAATGAAGAAACTTTTTCAAGCATTCAATTGGGTGTCTTTAGATTTTATATACATGCACACACATAAATGCACACACACATATTTGAATGAACAATAACCAATTATAAGATGACATTCTATTATTACTGCATTACATTTTCTGCACCCCTCCTATTTGGTTAAGAAACCGATTCATTTAAATCCTTTATTGTTTCAGCACATATGTGTGATCAATGAACATGGCAAAGAAAAGTATCGAGTCTAAAGGAGTAAATTCTCACCAACGAATCTCCAGATAACATCATACTTATGACTGAAGTCGGAAAGCCAGCATGTAAAGTTTGTCTCCCCAGGCATCTTCACTCAGCAGGAGATAAAAGAAAACAAAAATGTTTTAATGAGAGAGGTTTCTTTTCTGAGGTTATAACATAAAGAATACCAAAGGTTCTTAAGGAAAATTAAGCAGTGTTTTTATTTGACTTGCTCCAAATTAAATACTCCACCTTGTGACTCATGCGTTCTATCTACCTTCACACTCCAGAACTTCACCTTCTTTTATTCCGATACAGTTATTATGCTTGATGACTATACCCCCACCTAGTTACTCAAATATTTTTCACTTAACTTTTTTTTTTTTAATATTCCATTTTGGTAATATTTTGCAATCTGGAGAAACTGGAAGCCTTTTCAGTTAAGCTCTGAACGCAAATCCTGGGAATGCAACTAGATTCCCATACTCAAAAAGGAGGGAAAGGACAATTTAATATAAATTTCTGTTTGTGCATTTCTGGCAGGCCATTACTATTTGCTTTGACAAAGCCTTTTTGAACTGTAGCATATAATGAATCTTAATGATGTTATGAAATGAGCCTTTGCTCAGTGCTGTTGATCGGAGCTTCCGGTATGTGATAACGGTATGTCATGCATGCATGGATGTACTCAACTGTGTTTAATACTCTGAATTTTAATTAGAAAAAGTACAATGGCAGCAAGGCCCTCGTTTCTAAGCTGCATCGTTTTATTCGTGTGGGACATGAGCAAATGGCAGAATTCGTGGGGCGGGGGGTTCATTTCAAAACTAAGCAAGTATGAGTTTTTCCTCTTATTTACATCAAAGGACAAGACACTATTATATATTATCATCAACACGAACACAGAGGTTGAATTATTTTTTTGAGTGGTCTTAGAATCTGACAGCCGACAGCCCAAGGCACCACAGAAAACCAGCACACTTAAGAAAGTTGTTTTCTGAATAACATTTTTTCCATTTCCACTGTTTTATGAGATGTTTTCTAATTTATGGGGATTTTAATTGAAAATGAACTCGAGTGCCAATAGAACTGTTTTTTTCTCACTTCCTAAAAGGAAAAAATGCAAAATAAATAGCTAAGCAGCCTTTGTTTGGTTCTGAACCATTTGTGACATATTATTATCAGGTTCTAGCTTCCTTTAAACTAATAAAGAATAAAAAACCTTGTTACGTTTCATAACTGCTTACTGTTTTTCTTCTGCCTTCATATTTTTTATATACTTTCAGCCCTTAAAATGCGTGTGAGCCAGTAGCTTAAATATACTACTGCATATATCTTTCCTGGGGCTTTATTTTTGTTAACCTGGAAAAAATCCAATATATGCGCTAGTATAAGCAAACGATTAAGCCAGACTTGATCTACTGCTTTTCTTTTTTTCTCTCCTTGTAAGACAAAGAATTTTAGTTGTAAAAGATTTTCCTGACTATCTTTGTTCCAGGCAGAGAAGAAAATAAACCACACCCAGAAAGTGAGAAACCAGCCAAGGGAATTCCTTTTAGCTTTGTTCCATAGAAGAATCAGTATCCAAGTTAGAGATTGAAAATTCTAATTGGCCAGTTTCTTGAATCATCAAATTCGTGTTCTAAATACAATTTCCACTATGCCACCTTTATATGAGGGACCTAGAAAAACCCAGATACATTTGATTATAAGTATAAAATTATCCATAATCTTTATTAAAATATTTTCTTTAGAATGTTGAATTTTAACAAACATCAGTGTAATTTTTGAGGACTGTATGTTTATTTGAATTAGGAAGGAAGTTGATCTACTTCACAAGATTTTGAGGAGGACTTGTGCTAACTAATGCTGAAAAAGAAAAATCCATTAAATACATAAGAAGTTTAATCATTCCTGCAATTTTTTTCCTATCACACAATATTTTGACAGTGATATCCAAGAATGTCATCTTGGGAAAAATAGTATTTCCTCTTCTCTTGCGAAATTCGAATCTATTTAATACCACTGAGTTTTTTCAATCCAGACCAAAAATGTGAAAACTCATAACCAGATTAGCAACCGATGCATTTATTAATGTGGTGTTCCAAAGCTGATTGGTTGGGGAAGGGGGAGACAAGTGTGTGATATGTTTTATTTGGATTCAGTTACAATAATTAGTAATACTTTTACTACAGTAATACAGTAACATAATCAGTAATACTTTGGGATATTCCAAACAAATTAGAATCCTTCATTATAAATTGGTTCTTACTTACTAGATTGGAATGTATCCAATATTGAACCATGCACTCCCAATGTGAACTGCAAATAGTCAAATCTTGATGCACCTTGTTTAACCTTTGGATGTCTTTGGATATAACATGGTTTACCATGTTTCAGCCCTTCTGAGACTATTTTAAAAAAAAACAAAACACACCTTTCAGAGCACAAGCGGGTATTTTTTTCAGCCTCCCATGAGATGAACTTGTGTTTTCCCAGTGGAGAGAGAAGGTGACCTATCCCACTTCTAGAGAACTGGTGTCATGGAAATATTTCCTCACTTTTGTAATAGAGGTAGTATGTTCTAGGAAATCGAAACCCTAAATCACACTCCCCACCCAGATGTCTGGCTAATCTGGGCAAAAATAGCGTTTGGGAGTTGTCATTATTTGCTATCATAAAGTTCCTTTGGGATCCCTAGATGACACTTGAAGGCTGGTGGACAGGCTAGTTTCAGGAGGGGAGCAAAGGGGTTGTGGAAGGGAAGTTTGTGCATTGATGCTGGGGTGCATGTGGAGGAGGGACAGAAGGTGTATGTGGAGAAGGCTGCTTTGATTCTTGGCCAAACCATACCCCAGGATTGGTTCTGAACCCCGTGGAGAGAAGGAGACAAAGACCCTGACTGAAAGAGCTGTTTTCATGGTAGCCTTTGGGCCACACACTAGGATAGACAAGCCTTTCACATTTCACTGAGGGTCATGCATAGTCCATTCCAAAAAAAAAGATGTTTTTGCCATGTCTCAGTCCAAAGGACCCCCTTTTCTGACTTTTTCAGGGTGGGCTTTGCTCAGAGATAAGTAGGAGAGACCGAGAAGACAGAGTGGGATACTGAAGTCCTGCATTTTCTAAGTGGGAGAAATAAGCCTGAACTAATGTTACTATGACTTTGTTTGTATCCAGAGCCTAATGCGTGTTGACTAGTGAATAAGCTTCAAATGAGGATGGGGAGTGTAGACGACTCACTCAAGAAACCTGGCTGTGAAGACCAGAGACACATAACCATAGCTAGAGGGGGAAAGACTTGTACATTTTTATTTATTGTGGAAAACAAAAAACAAGTGAACAAAACAGTAGAAACAGCGTATTCATTATCAATTGCTCTGTAACAAACCATTCCCAAAACTGAGTAGCTTAAATGAACAATAATTCTTATTTCTCAGGGCTTATGAGAATTAGGAATATGGAGCAGGCACTGTGGGGATGGTTTGTTTCTGCTTCGTGATGTCTTTTGCTTCAGCTGGAAGATTCAAAGGCCAAGGGCTACAACCAAGTGACGATAAATGGTCCAGTGTGGCAGCCATTAGCCACATGTACTTGTTTAAATTTAAATTAACTAAAATGAAATAAAATTTAAAATCCACTTCCTCGTTCGCATTTGCCACACTACCGCTGCTCAACAGCCTCATAAGGGAGTAAGTTACCGTATTAGCACAAACTTAGAAAATTCCCCAATCACAGAAAGTTCTGTGGGTAGCTCTGATCTGAAGGTTTGCCTGGTGGTTGATATATTGGCTGCTCGCTGGAACCTTAGCTGAGCCTGTCAGTTGGAATTCTGTGTGGTATCTCCATGCGGTTCGAACTTCCTCACAACATGGTAGCTGGGTTCCAAAGGCAAGTGTGAACAGAGACAGAGACAGAGACAGAGACAGAAGCAGGCGAAAGCCATACTTATATGACAGGTTCACTTCCCCCACATTCTGTTAGTCAAAGCAGTTACAAAGACTTGTCTGACATTAAGGGGAGAGAACATAGATGGCCACCGCTTGATGGAAGAACATTGTAAGACAATTGAGTGGGGTAGGATATATATGTCTCTGGCCATTGTCAGAAAGCTGGAGATGAAAGGTTATTCCCCTGCACATTTTCCACTAATGAGATTAGTGAAGAAGCCAATTATGCAGTGGTCATAATGCATAATTGAAAACACACCTGCTTGCCTAGATTTTTAAGAATGACAGAATACTGGGGCACCTGGGTGGTTCAGTCGGTTAAACGTCTGACTCTTGATTTTGGCTCGGGCCATGATCTCAGGGTTGTGAGATCGAGCCCCCCCAAAGTGGAGCCTGCTTAAGATTCTCTCTCTTCCTCACCCCCTGCTGCTCCCCCACCTCAAAAAAAAAAAAAAGACTACTACTACCTAGCCACATGGGGAAATATGAAATGATAAAAAGAACACCAGAGTAGCCCACCCCCCCCTTGATTATAAAGGTAGAAATACATGTTTTCCCACTGATAGTGTTTGGACCAGATTAAGAAGACTTTGAAAGAGCAGTTTTATTTCTTTTATTATTAGGTGCTTAAATTTGAAATATAAAAACCATAGTAAAATAGTTTTTGCTTGCCAAGTATTCTGTAAATGTAAATCCATGCTGAAACTTTAGGAGTAGTTCCATTTTTATAGGAAGAAATTGCCATATAATTTGGCCAAGAAACTAATCCAGAATGGGACTTCCTATATATATTTATATAACATTATGCTGGAAATAGTACTCACCAAATCAATTAAAAACAACAAATCACTGAGTACTAACCAACAGGGCTTTACGATGAAAATTGCTCTGTCGGATTTATCTAATCTCCTAATATTGAATGACAGAGCTGGTTGACTGGAAAAAGGAAGTACTGTAATTTGTCTTATCTTTATTTGAACAATGCTTTTGGTTGTGCCGCGTGAAGAATATTCATCAATAGCCTGGGAAAATGACTTACACTACCTAGCTACTGGGTGACTGCGTGAATCTTTACAGTTGTATTTAAAAGAGATCTAACATGAGCATAACAAAACACATTGTGAAAGACTGGAGCCCAGACACTGAGTGTGTTGACATTTCACAAAAGATCTGCCTGCAACTACTGTGTATCGTGCGCTATACAAAAACTTGACGATAACCCAATTTAGTATTTAGCATGAAACCCAGAGGTAGGAACTGCCATCTCCATTTCAGAGATAAGGAAATGAGTACTAAAGAGATTAAATCACTTACCCAGGGTCACAGAACTGTGTTCAAAACAAGAAATTGAACCCGTGTTATTAGAGTGCTGAGTCAGTACTCAGTACACAGGGCCGAGTTCATGGACTGTGTAGAAAGTGCGTCTGTAGACTTGCAGGTGACAATCTGAAGAAAGAATGGTGTGATATAATAAGAAATATGTTTGGTGGTTGTCCCTGGTTCCTGGCACAGAGCTCCTAAAACCCTTGGAATTTCCAAAGTAGGGATAGGATCTTTTGTTACTCTTAACAAACCCCTTTTATCATACCCGAGTTTATGCTAAAGAGGTGACTTAGAGTGGGACCCCTCTAGATAGCCTGGGGATGGGGCTGGTCACCAGAAAGACCAGTGACTGGAAGGTTGGAACTTCCAGCCCTGCACACGGACCTCTGGGTAATTATGCAACTGGCTCTCAATCACTACAATTTTTATGCATCTACATTCAAATATGAAAGAGTCCAATAATTTTCTTCTATTATTTTTTATGTGGTTTTGGAATCAGGATTATTTTAACTTCAAAAAGTGACATCAACTTTTACTTTTCTTCCATTTTCTCAAACAACTTGCGTAAGATAGGAGTTCTCTGTGTATTGACATTGTTAGGACTTAAAAATTCTCAATGTGTATATAGACATTTCTTCTTTTTATTCTATATTTTACTTGCTTCTAATACTTTTCTTCCCCCCGCCCCAAAGAAACCACTTTAACTTTGTTCATGTTCTTCTAGTGGATTTTCTTTTCCAGGCTGGTGTACCCATCTTCCAGATTCCATTGAGTATTGGCTGCTACAGTCCCCCGTCGCCCCTTCCCTCCTTCTTGGAGGTCTACACCCTCCCCAAGGTAATCACAGCCAATGACTTGCAGACATGTGAGCACCACTAAAGCCCAAGTGGGACTCTCTGGTGTGATTCATGCTCTTGAACTCCCTGGGGGATCAGGCTGAAGTTCTGCACATCCTTGCTTAGCCTCTTCTGTCCCCGCCTGCTTTCTTGCTTTCTTCAGTCTCTTCCTCCTCAGAGCACTCCCTCAAGACAATACCGAAGAATGTGCGTGCCTGAACAGTTTTCTCCAGCTCTGCTTCTGGGAGGGCAAAGTGCAACCCACGGGTTAAATTCAGCCTGCAGCCTGTTTTGATATGGCCTGCAAGCTAACACTTAAGCTAAGTGTTTTTTCATTTGTATGGGATTGTAAAAAAAAGAAAGAGAGAGAGAGAGAGGGAGAAAGGAAGGAAGGAAGGAAAGAGAAGGAAGAAAAAGAAAAAAAAAAACAATAAACATCCTATGTGACCTGCCAAACCAAAAATATTTACTAGCTAGCCTTTCACAGAAAAAGTTTGCAGACCTCTATTCTAGGAAATCTGACTTAAGATACTTCCCTATTCTTTTATGTTCTACTTCATCTATTTCTGGTCTTAGATTATTCTATTGAAAAAAAAAAAAAGAACTATTTGAACTGAATTATTAGTGGGGTTTTTTTTGGTTTTTAACTTTTTGCTTTCTGATAAAAATCTTTAAAGTCAGATTTCTCTCAGTATATTTATTGTAAATACTGGTATATTAGGACTTAATTTCCACCATTTTAGATCATATTTCTCATTTATAGTACTTTTTATTTCTTTTTTCTCTTTTTCTTAGATTTCTTGATTTTCAAGAAAGATTTATTTCTTATGCTGGTTTGAAAGTTATATCTTCAATTTTTGTTCTCATGGTAATTGGCCTTAGGTTACTAAGACCCATGCTCATGTCCACGATTTTTAAAATCTTAATATCTATTTTCCCTCAATATGATAAGTACTATCTCCTGTCTAGAAGTTAAGTTCTAAGGTACTGTGTATGTCCTTTCTTTTATTCTTTAGTTCTAGCTATTTTATCATCTTTTTTTTTTTAAGGATTTTATTTATTTACTTGAGAGAGAGAGAGACAGCAGGAGCAGGGGCAGAGCGAGAGGGAGAAGCAGACTCCCCGTTGAGCAGGGAGCCTGACACGTCGCTTGATCCCAGGACCCTGGGATCATGACCTGAGCCGAAGGTAGATGCTTTTAACCGACTGAGCCACCCAGGTGCCCCTAGCTATCTTATCTTCTTAAGACAACATAAATTTTGCCAAGGTTTTTGACCACCTTTATTGGCTCTGTCTCCTATACATCCTGACCTTGTCTCTCTTCCTATTTAAATACTACTTTCAAGCAAGTTTTCAGTGTGTGTTTATGATAAACCTTCTAAGCCTTCATATGTATGTGAATGTTTCTTTATTGTGTTCTCATATTTGAATGAAAAATTGGCTGGATATAAAATTCTAGGTTTCAAATTATTTCCTTTCAAGACTAATTTACATTATTTGTTGATCTTCTTACATCCTCTATTGCTCTTGGGAGCAGGATGTCCATCTGATCATTGTTTCTTTGAAGAGAATCTGCTTTCGCTCTCTGCATGTTTTAAGAAATTTGTTGCTTTCTCTCCTTTTGGGCACTGAACGTTATTATCTGAAGCCTTTCTTCTCTTCGTTTAGTTGTGAGAAATTCCTTGCCTTTATTTCTTCCACTATTTCCTCCATCTCTTAGTTTTGAGAAATTCCTTCCCTTTATTTCTTCCACTATTTCCTCCCTTTCTTTTTTTCTCTCCCGGAGGTTTTATGATTTAGACATAAGCACTTTCCCCTCAGTCTTAGCCACTCCTTGACTTTTCTATCTTAACTCCGTTCTTTCCTGCCACATTCCAGGAAAGTTGCTCAATAGGATCTTGCAACTCACTAATGCATGTGTCAGTCATAACCATCTGGCTGTCTTTCTCATTTATTGTGTTTTTTATTGTAACTATTATATTTTTCCTATCTAATATTTTTACTTGGTCTTTACTAGTGGCTTCTTGTTATTGATTATCTTGCCCCACCTCCTAGAGTAAATTTTTCATGTTTATTTTAAAATTCAGGTGTGTTTAGCTCAGTAATTCTCCTTCAGATGGTAAATGTTCCACATAGTTTTTCCTGTACAATCACTGTATCCTTTGCATATCTAGTTATTTTGACTTGTGAGTTCACCTCTCCCTAGATGGATCAGCCACTTCGGCTGATAAAGTGTACTGCAGAAGGTCAAAGCCTAGTCTGTGCTCAACCAAGTGTGTTGAAGGTAAGGGGAAAAGATGATCCCAGATACCACAAAACCACTGTTGCTATTTGCCACCATTCCTGCAGACATGCCCTTGCTTTCGCAGGAGGTTTCCATTTAAACCCTTAGAGGCAGCGCTGGGAGAAAGCAAGCTCCTTCGGTTACAACCACCAGTCCTAGGGGTTTACAGGGAAAATTTCCCTCACTTCCCAGAGTGAATGCATGAGGCTGGCAGCTCAACCTATACTTGTTTTCATCAATTCCCCAATACTGTGGCTTTCTGTGCTACCTAATTTTACCCTCTTGGCCAATGAATTGGCTCTTGCTATTGTTCTGTGGTGAAGGCTCAGGACAATGGGGTTAAGGGAGGGAGGCAAAAACAAAAGCATCTTCCAACCACACTCTCTGCCACCTCCAGCCACTCCCCAGCCCCCACTCCACTTCTAGGCTTCAGTTACCCGCCTCCCAATGCAACAGTTGAAGGCAGCCTCCTGCTCTTCCACTTGAGGGCTGCTGTTGTTCATTGATGGAGCCCATCCTACTCTTCTCACTTCTGTAGCCTCTCTAGGGCTTTTCTGAGGGGAGGGATCAGCAGTCCATGCTTGTTTATGTCTATCACCTTTTATCCCCTTAACAAGACTTATAAATTTACAGTTACATTATGTTCATTATAAAATATATACAAAAATAGACATTATGAAATAATGAATGAGATAAATTCAGTGTCTAGACTTGTGAAAATGTAGATACCCTGACTAACCTCCTTGCAGAAAACAATAAAAATTGCTGGATAAAATTTTTTTTTTAAGATTTTATTTATTTATTTGAGAGAGAGAATGAGAGACAGAGAGCATGAGAGGGAGGAGGGTCAGAGGGAGAAGCAGACTCCCCGCTTAGCAGGGAGCCTGATGCAGGGCTCCATCCTAGGACCCTGGGATCATGACCTGAGCTGAAGGCAGCTGCTTAACGACTGAGCCACCCAGGCGCCCCTAAAATATTTTTTTAAGGTCATTTTAAATGCATTCATGAACTGTCAAAAAAAAAAGTACAAATTGCTCAGAAGTTAAAACTTGAGTAAAAGCAGAAACCCAGACAAGTAAGTTTGCTAAAGCCAGCTTTCATCTTAAGACTGTGAAGGCCATGAGAATGAGCCTCAGACCTCCAACAACAGGGAGCCTGGGCTTCAGAGACTGGGGGCTTCAGCTCTACTCTGAAACCATCATTGCATTTGCCCTGCAGTCACTCTTCCCACACACTCGCTGCTCCTGGTTGCTGACTGAGCACAGCAGGTATACTAAGCCAGGTCTGTTCCTAGAGAACATGGGGGTCCTTTGTCAGGCATCTTTGTCTCCAAGACTCCCTGATGGTCTTGCTGAAATTTCCTTAGAACTGTACAACAGTCTAAGATGCTTCTATCCTCTCTTTTTCCAGCTCCCTCCCCACTTTCTCTCACAGGAATGTTCCACTGTAAATTTCTTGCACATTTAATCTCATCGTGGCATCTGCTTCTCAGAGGACCCAAGCTAACACAAGAGTATTCACCAAACTTCCTGCACCTGAGATTTCATTTTTATTGCCTTGTAAGATGTAAGGAACAGGAGAGAAAGCCCAGGATTGGGGCCAGGTAGGCGTCTGATCACAGAAACACCCGCGGCAAAAGTGAGATTAAAAAACAACATGATAGCCTTAAACCTAACCACAACAATAATCATATTAAGTGGAAAGAGCCTAAAGAAGGGGTAGATAAGGGTGCCTGGGTGGCTCAGTTGGTTAAGCGACTGCCTTCGGCTCAGGTCATGATCCTGGAGTCCTGGGATCGAGTCCCACATCGGGCTCCCTGCTCAGCGGGGAGTCTGCTTCTCCCTCTGACCCTCCCCCTCTCATGCTCTCTTTGTGCCTCATTCTTTCTCTCTCAAATAAATAAATAAAATCTTAAAAAAAAAAAAAAAGAAGGGGTAGATAAACTTTTTTTCTGTCAGGGGCCAGATAGTAAATATTTTATTCTTGCTGGCTATATGGACTTGGGAGTAATGAGTCACCTCTGCTTTTGAATGCAAAAGCAACCATAAACAACATGTAAATGAATGATTGTGGCTGTGTTCCAAAAAAAACTTCACTTGCAAAAATAGTATTTAGTCCAGGATGTGTAGTTCACCACCCCTTGGCCTAAACACCCCAATTAAAAGGAATAGATTGCCAAACTGGATAGAAATCCAAGGCCTAACTATCTATCAGAAACAAACTTTAAATAAAAAGACACAGGTTCAGGGTAAAGTATGAACAAAGACACAACACACTGATACTAATCAAAAGAAAGATGGAATGACTATATTAATATTAAAGTAGACTTCAGAACAAAGAATATTATCAGAGATAATATTAAGAAATACATAAAAGATAAGAAATATATTTTATGATGACAAAGCAATTTATCAAGTGGGCATGACAAGCCTAAATGTTTATGCACATAATAACAGAACTTCAAAATACATAAATCAAAAACTGAAAACTGTGAGGAAAAGTAGACAAATCCACAATTATAGACAGTGGTTCTAACACCCCTCTTTAAATAACTGATAGAACAAGTAGGACTAAAATCAGTAAGGATATAGTAGAGTTGAATAGCACTGTTGATCAACTTGACCTGATTGTTATTTATAGAACATACCATGCAACAATAGAATACACATTCTTTTCAAGGGCAGGTAGACCATTTACCAAAATAGACCATATTTTATGACATAAAGTAAGTCACAAAAATTTTTAAAGGATTCAAGTTATATAAAATGTGTTCTCTGACTACAAGGGAATAAAAGTAGAAATCTTTAATAACAGAATGACCTATCTCTTGAAAAATCCCAAAATATTTAGAAGCTAACAGAAGTCTAAATAAACTCTGGGTCAAATAAGAGACCAAAGAAAAATAATAAAGTATTTTGAACAGAATGAAAATGAAAGCACAATATATCATGTTTGTGGGATGCAGCACAGCAATGTTTAGGGAAATTTTATAGCACTAAACACATATATTAAAAATGGAGAACAGTTTTGGGGCGCCTGGGTGGCTCAGTCGTTAAGCGTCTGCCTTCGGCTCAGGTCAGGATCCCAGGGTCCTGGGATCGAGCCCCGCATCGGGCTCCCTGCTCTGCGGGAAGCCTTCTTCTCCCTCTCCCACTCCCCCTGCTTGTGTTCCTTCTCTCGCTGTGTCTCTCTGTCAAATAAATAAATAAAATCTTTTAAAAAAAAAAAATGGAGAACAGTTTTAAATCAATAATTTCATCTTTCACCTTTAGGAACTGGAAAAGGAAGATAAAATTAATGATAAACTACATAGAATGAAGGAAATTATAAATGTCAAAGTTGAAATCTATAATATAGAAAATTGAAAACAATAGAAAAAATCAGTGGATTAAAAACTGGTTCTTTGAGAAGATAAATAAAATTGATAAACTCTAGCTACACTGACCAGAAAGAAAGAAAACATAAATTACCAATATCAGGAATGAGGAAACTGACATTACTACAGATTCTACAGATATCCAAAGGATAATAAGGAGATATTAACAACTTCCTATGCCTAGAAATAAAATAAGCTAGTAGAACTAATAAGTTTAATAAGGTGGTAGGTTACAAGATCAATATACAAAAATCAAATGTAAATACTAGTGACAACGATCAGAAATTGAAATTTAAAATATATCCTTTACAATATCAGTAAATATGAAATACTTAATGATAAATCTGAGAAAAGATATGACAGGCTTGTACACTAAAAACTACGAAAAGTGCTGAGAGAAATTTAAGAAGTTCTAAATTAATGGAGAGAAATATTTGTTGTGTTTTAGGCTCAGAAGATACAATACTGCTAATATGTTAGTTCTCCCTGAATTACTCTCTAAATTGAACACAGTTCGAAATGAAATCCCAGCAAGACTTTTTTTTTTTTGCAACAATTTAAAAACTGAATCTAAAATTCATATCAAAATTCAAGGACCTAGAATAGCTAAAACAACTTTGAGAAAGAATAATGTTGTAGATTAAGACTATCTGAAATCAAGTTACTATAAATGTATGGTAATTAAAACAGTATAGTATTGGTATAAATATAGACAGATCAATAGAACACAGTAAAAAGTTTAGAAATAAACCTACCTATAGATGGACAACTGAGTTTCAGCAGAGATGCCAAGGTAGTTCAGAGGGAAAAGTATAGCATTTGGTATTAAAATAATTGGATATTGCTTATGCAAAAAAATATGAACTTTGATCTGTACTGCACATCATATAAATAATTAACTCAAAATTGATTATAGACCCATATATAAAAAACCAACTATAAAATCTAGATAAAACCTTTGTGACCTTGGTGTGGGCAAAGATGTATTTGATAAAACACCAAAAGTAAGATATATAAAAGAACAAATTAATAAATTGACTTTATCAAAATTATGAATTTCTAATCTTTGAAAGACACTATTAGAGGAATGAAAAGACAGGCCACAAACAGGCAGAAAATATTTACAAATCACTTATCGGATAAAGACTTGTATCTAAAATACGTAAAAACTCTCAAAACTGAATAATAGGAAAACAAACAACCCAATTTTCAAAATGGGCCAAGCATTTGAATAATTACTGCACCAAAGAAGATATACACATGGCAAATAAGCACATGAAAAGATATCAACATCATTAGTCATTAGGGAAATGCAGATTAAAACCACAATGAGATAATACTACAGATCTATCAGTGTAGCTAAAATTCAAAAGACTTACCATACCAAGTATTGTCATGCATTTGGAAAAATTGTTCTCATACACTGCAGGTGGGAATTTACAATGATATGACCACTTTGGACACCAGTTAGGTTGTTTCTTAAAAAGTTAAATATACACTTGCCGTATGATCCAGCTATTCCACTCCTAGGTATTTCCCAAGAGAAATGAAAGTGTATGTCTTGAAAAAGGCACATGAATGTTGATAGCAGCTTTATTCATAGTAGGCCAAAGTGGAAAAGTTTCAAATATCCATCAGTAGGTGAATAAAAGAATTGTGGTATATCCGTACAATTAGGATGCAACTCAACAACAAAAGAGAATGAACTACTAAGAGACACTAAAGTATGGATGAATCTCACAATAATTATGCTAAGTGAAAAATGCCGGACCAAAAAAAAGAAAGGAAGGAAGGAGGGAAGGAAGGAGGGAAGGAAGGAAGGAAGGAAGGAAAAAAGGAAGGAAGGAAGGAAGGAAGGAAGGAAGGAAGGAAGGAAGGAAG